>NC_069001.1:33298627-33302889 GCF_001194135.2 Octopus bimaculoides
TGAAACCAGAAGGAAAAAAACTGATCTTTAAATGACTTTTGTTTATGATTATAATTTCATATCATCATCATCATCATCATCATCACCAACACCATTAGTATCATTCATAATCATCATCATTGTCGTCATCCTCATCATCAGCCGCAGAAGAGGCGGCACCACCATCACCACCACCACTACTACCACCATCATTTTACATCTGCTGTCCATGCCAGTATGAAGGTGCGTGGCTTAGTGGTTAGGGTACTCAATTCACAATTGTAAGGTCATGAGTTTGATTCTCGGCAATGTGTTGTGTCCTTGAGCAAGACACTTTGTTTCACATTGTTCCAGTCCACTCAGCTGGCAAAAATGAGTAGTATCCATATTTCAAAGGGGCCAGCCTTGTCATACTCTGTGTCATGCTGAATCTCCCTGCTTTGTTCATTTAGAGCAGTGATTCTAAATCGAGGTCCATATGGTCCCTGAGGGTCCATTTAAGATTTTTTGGGGGTCTATGCAACAAAATAGTAAATTGGGGATCTATGATAATGTTTTAGCAGTCCCTGAAAAGATTTTGCTTTCGATGTATGTATTGGCATGTATTGCAAGAAACAGCTAGGTTTCTTTTTCTAATGTTTTACATATATCAGCTAATACATGTTAATGTGGAGGGAAAAAAAAAGGAATTTTGAAAGAAGTTTCTATAAAACTAATTTTTAAATACTGAATAGCTATGGGAGTCCACCAGAATAAAATAGTAATAAAAGGGGTCCACAGATAAAGAATAGCTTAGAATGCCTGATTTAGAGTAATGTGACAAATCAGGTAGTTAAAAGAGAGAGGAATTGCAGAAGATATGACAAGGAGAAAAACACTGGAGAATGATGGTGTGGAAAAGGTGGGGAAGAGAGGAGACAGTGCTAGAGAAGAAATAAGAAGTAGCTAAGAGAGGGTGTGTAATGAGAGAGTTGGTAATAGTAGGGGTAGTGGGAGAGAGACATTAATGGTAGGTACATGATTGTAACCAAGAGAAACAGACTGACAGACTTGCTTTGTATCCTTTTAGCTTTTGGAACATCCTATAGCTTGTAGAATCAAGCAGTTGAAAGAGAGGATAATTGCAGAAGATGAATTAGGATGAAGGAGAGATAGAAGAGAGTTATGTTGAGAGGTAATAGAGCAGTTGTGGTGATAAGTGTAGAAGAGGGGAGAAATTGGTGAGACAGTGCTGGAGGTGCTGGAGGAGAAATAAGAAAGAGTTAAGACTGGGTGTAATGAAATTTGGTAATGGTAGCAGTAATGCGAAAGAGACACTGATGGGAGCTATATGTTTGCAAGTAAGAGAGAGGGGGGGGGCAGTTGTAGAAATGTTTGGGGTTAAGAGAACATGGTGGGCATCAGTAATAGGAGTTTTGGGGAGAGAGGTGTCACAACTACCAGTATAGAAATGGGGGGGGGTTATTGTATTGATTTTGAATTTTTATGCTGCATTTTGTAAACAATGTCATCGTTGGTAACAGGTTTCCAATGACAACTTCTGAGTAACACCAGGACAGAGTACATGTGACATATCAAAAGCAAACTTCATCTCAACCTCAAATGAACTATTTCTCCATTACAAGTGCACTCATCCACAAGCCACTCATCCTCAGAATTAAGTTTGCTTGTTCCACCTCTGAAATCACAAAGCCAAACTGACTTCTTGACATCAAAGAGTCTGGAACACCACTTGAGTGCTACATTCACCCTGTTTATCTAAGAGTAACTCTGAGCCACACTCACTCCTTTCATCCTTGCATTGGTGTCTTTCTGTCAGCTTGCATTGCTTTTGTTTCAACTGATTTTTAAAATAATCAAGAATTTAGTAAAATAATTTCGTCATTATAAAGCTGTGTTTAGAATATAAATTAACACGGAATTTTTATGGAAAATTTTAATTCAGATCAATTTAAAATAGAATTTGTATCATAGGAACAAGAGCAGTTTCTGGTGGTCTGGTATCAAAATGGTTAAGGAACATGATAGCAAAGACACATGGCTAAGTGGTTAGGGTGTACAGCTCACAGCCAGTTCAATTCCTGGCAGTGGTTTATGTCTTTGAGCAAGATATTTTACTTCACGTTGCTCCAGTCTACTCATCTGGCAACAATGAACAACATTTGTATTTCAAAGGAATGGGCCTGAGAACAAGGGGTACAGGAGGTGCAAGTACACCTCTTAAAATATTTTAGTGGGGTGCAAAATCAAAATTTGCACCCCTACTGACTTTTCTCAGGTTTAGAAAACTGCATAAAAAGAAAAGTGATCTGTAAAAAGTAGCTTGAAGTTAAGTTTCTTCTCAAAGAACAAGGAACAAAAATAAATAAAAATAAAACCTTGTTTGCAAAAAATTTTGGACCTGGATTTGCACTCCTAAACAAATTTTGTTCTTGAGCCAGTGTTCAAAGGGTCAGCTTTGTTACATTCTGTGTCACACTGAATCTCCCTGAGAACTACTTTAAAGGTACACATGTTTGTGGAACACTCAGCCACTTGCATGTTAATTTCATGAGCAGGCTATTCCACTGATCAGACCAACTGGAAGCCCCGTTGTTATAAATGATGGAGTGCTAGTTCAAAGAAACATGATTAAACTACAGAATCTTACATACATGGATGAGAAACATTGTATGTATTTCATTTTTATAACACATTCCAGTAGAAAGAGGCATTGTCCGAAAGGGAGAAAGTGTTTTCTAAAGGTGAACTACAGCAGAGATAACATATTCACATTCAAATCTGTCAAAATGTGTTAAGAATGAATATGGATATCATCATTAGGATTCTTACTGCCTTATGTGCTTGTTGTGAGGTTGGGTGTTGTAGGTTCTTCTTTGTCAAGTCACCATTTTTATGAGGTTGAGTTGTGAGAAAGATTGATGTAATGTCTTTATTAATTGAATGTAAGATCAAGTTGGTTGCATATATTACAGCAAAAGCAGACTTGTGAATGCTTAATGACAAATTTTATTAGGAGAAGATTATGCATCTATCAGACATTAATTTCCAAATTCTCACTGGTGACCAGAACAGTAGGTAGGAATTGACTTAACTGCATTCAGTCGGCCATTTGTTATCTGGAAAGCGAAAGGCCAAAGACATGAGTCCACTATAACTTATTAAGGTTCTTTTCTTGGTTTGTTGGACAAGAGCCAAGATCTGTTCTGCTCGAATGCCAACAACATTCTGCTATGATTTGAGCACCAAACTGATTAAGTATGGAAAACGGGCATGGTTCTCAAGAACATTTGTGATGCTGTTCATGTGTTAGCTTCAAACTGATTGGCCAATTTTTAAATTGTTCACATGAAACTCGCATAGCCCTATTATAGCTTACTCATGGTCATGAACTGATAATTTCACATTCGGGGTTCAAATCCCTATATGATATGATGGAAGTATTCTATTTAAATGTGAATACATGAATGCAAGAGGTTTTGTATCCTTGAAGCAGAGGTGGTTTCATGTGAACTGATGTCAAAAAGCTTCATTTAAACCAAAGGTTCTCAACCATATTTTTACCTATGGACACCCTTTGATTCCTATTTTACGCCACTGGAGCCCCATTGCCATTCAATGCTTAAAAAATCTTATATTTTAATAATTAAATATTAACAGGAACTGTATTTTAAAAACTGTTAAAATATTTTGTGTATTGTATATGTATAAGCAATTTACTGCACATAAATTTTAACAAGATCTTAAATGGACCCCCCCCCCCCGCCGGGCCATATGGACTCCCAAGGGCCATATGGATCCCTGTTGAGAACCGCTGATTTAAACATATAACAGATGAAAAATAAAGTTAACTCTGGTAAGATTTGAACTCAAGACCTACAAGGACAGAATTAAATATTAAGTGAGACTTAGGTCATTGCTCTGCTACATTATTCAATAAATATTTATATTAATTTCTGTGTGATAATTTCAATGAATTTTGAATATTCAATTCTGGCTGTTGTGTTTGGCTGAAAGGTAATGAATAATCAATCATCAAACAATGCTTTCTGCTTTAATTAAGCCTATACACTGTGTGTGTGAATGTTGTGTTGCTTATTATATACACATATATGTGTGTGTGTGTGTGTCAAACTGTCGAAACCATGCCAGCATAGAGAACAGATGTTTGATGATGATGATGATGATATATATATATATTGTATGTGTATATATATATATATATATAGATATATATATATATATATATATGTATATGTATATGTATATATATATATATATAT
>NC_069001.1:33303006-33306084 GCF_001194135.2 Octopus bimaculoides
ATATATATCAGGTTGAGTAAAAAGTAAGCAACGTTTTGAATGATGAAGAATTTTTACTGGATTTATGCAGAGCTTTGAACCATAAAAAGTTTTGAATTTGTTTTAAACATTCTTTTGCAATTATCTGATAATACAGACATAGACTTGTTATATATATGATGAGTTTCTTTCACCACACAGCCACTCCTGCGATATGTATGTTTGTGGGTGTGTATATGTGTTCGTGCCCTACCACTGCTTGACGACCAGTGTTGGTATGCCCATAACTTAGCAGTTTGGCAAAAGAGATTGATAGAATAAGTACTAGGCTTTCCAATAAAAAAAAAAAAATTAATAAGGACAGGAGTCAATTTGTTTGACCAAGATTCTTCAAGGCAATGCCCTAGCATGGCCACAGCCTAATGACTGAAACACGTTAAAGCTAAAAGATAAAAGATTGAGGATGCCTTGTAGACATCAAGCCTAATCATTGACTAATACTTAATTTTATCAACCCCCAAGAGGATAAGAAGTAAAGTTGCCTTCTGTGGGATTTGAACTCAGAACATTAATAGTGAAGAGTAAACAATTTTACCGATTTTCTGCTTCATTTAAAACCAGTGCTTTTGTTTTTAGTGCTTTTGTCTGTTCAATTAAACTCTCCAGATTGAACTCGATTGAACAGACGAAAGCACTAATAAAGAAATATCCAAAATTCTGACTGTCTCCTTTTTAATGTGTGTGTGTGTGTGTGTGTGTGCATCTTTCACTGATTTATATTAGTGCGAAACATAAACATTGATGAGAAAACTGAATAAAAAAGGTATATCATAAAAAGCTTTCCAGCTTCTAACATCTCTTAGATTGTCTCTTATCACTCCCACACTACCCCCAACCCTTTCACCAGAAACACAGCAGACTAATGATTGTCTCAGAAAACTGTTATCAAATAATGTTATTGTTCACAGATTATGATACGAAATAAATACAGAATAAATATTATGTTTGTGCTGACCGATAGGATCATTATATTATCATTTATTAACATTGTTGTTAATATGTTAATTTAAACATTAGCATGGATGATGTCGGACAGGATGATATTAAATGGACAATGATCCTCAAGCTATTTTCTCAGCCTATTTGAGTGTGCATCACTTTCCATACAAGTGAATATAACATATTTAACACATCACGCTCTCCTAATTACTCTCTGGAGTCCACAGATCTTTTCTTGTTAATGCATTTTACCATCTAACATTACAATCATGAAACATGCTTTATGCAGTCCTATTTTTTTTTTTTCAGCTGGAAAATGAGAGTGAGAAAGAGAAAGACAGATAGAAACAGGGAGAGACAGGCAGAGAGACAGAGAAACAAAACCCCTCTATTTTAGACATACTTGAAGTAACATTCTTTGAACTACAATTAACCCTTTCAGATTATTGCTGCAATTTTACTATTACTATAATAAACTTGTTGCATCATTAATTAGGTCTCCTAGACAAGGAAAAAATAGCCATCAACTACATTTAGTGAACAATTCACAAATCTCATTTGATGTATGGTGACTTTACTGCTAATTCTTTTCCATCTACTTT
The DNA here is from genome assembly GCF_001194135.2 of Octopus bimaculoides. Taxonomy (NCBI): domain Eukaryota; kingdom Metazoa; phylum Mollusca; class Cephalopoda; order Octopoda; family Octopodidae; genus Octopus; species Octopus bimaculoides. The sequence continues at coordinate 33,304,587 of NC_069001.1, forward strand.
AAAGTTATGGTCCTCTCCCAGACTTTCAAAGGTTTCTCTGCATCACTTACAAACCCATTATTTACACATCCTTTTCTTCTTTTCTATATATACGTAGGGGCAAAATTACATTCTCAAATGGCTGTAGTTTTATGGTTTCACTTACAATCTAATAATTTGGTTTTTGAATGATATTCTTTTCACCACAAGCTTCAGAATGCCCTAAAAATAGATGGTGACAGGAGGGACAATGAGGCAGGGCTGTAAAATCAAGGATCCAACTAGAAGCAAACAAAAAAGACAGCCAAAAGCTAAGAGCAGTGCAGAAAAGTTGATGGCCTTTGCTCGATAGGAAGCAAGTGGCTTAATGAATAAATGAACGCTACCATAATGTTTTGTTGTTTGCACTCTAAGACCATTCTTCCAGATTTGGAAATTTGTCATCAGTTTCTCAGCAGATTCTGTGATGTTAACCAGACTGTTGTCTTTTATCTTCAAAATATTCAAAATATTCCTCACTCTTTTCCCAACAAATCCTAATCTTTCTTAGAGAATCCTCATTTGTGATTTAAACAGCTTTTAAAAGCCATTCATCTCTACATAGTTCTCTTAACCCCTCCAAGAATATAAATCACTACTTTCTTTGAGTTCTGTTGATTCATATAAACTTTTGAACACTGTCAAGATCTTTCACCAACTCAAAGACAATAAATTAAAATATTTGTTCTCCACCACAAGAAGTTTCTGTTGATTCATGACCTAATCCAACTAAAACTGCATCTTATCCTAGATAGCCCTTCGTCGCATTAAATTTACTGAAAGTGTCTCAACAATTTTCAAAACTTGATCTGTCAATTTAAGTCCTCCATAAGTGTTCTTTTCCGGGCTTTGCATGGACTACACACACACACACACACACACACACACACACACACACATACTATCAAGGTCCTACTTACTCCTTTCCTACATCCCATATAAGGCCACCTCCTTTATCATGATACATCTTTGCCAGTTTTTATGGATGACACCTTTTTATATTATAAATATACATTAGAGATAGGTAGGATGTGTGTGTACATGTGTGTGCGTGTGTGTGTGCGTGCGTGTGTGCGTGTGTGTGTAAGATCCTATAGTAAAAGTTATAATAGACAAAGTAATTGTGGTGGTTATTAAATACATCAGCACCTGTAACACATTAGAAACAGAACCATCAACTTGCTACAATGTTCAAATATTTCAACTCATTGTTGTCCAGAAGTAGAACTCCAGCTATAATGAGGGAGCCTCTTTGTGGTTGATTGACCTACCGTTTTATAAACTGATATAATAAAAACACAGGGTGGTTACATCTGGAATACATCTATTGCTATGTGGTTGGTAGGAAATAATTGGTGTGAAAGCTGGTTATATACACATGAATGTGTAAGTAGATTGGTAGGGAGGGAGGTACATAAGTAAGGTAAGAGATAATTAGTTCATATATATATATATATATATATATATATATATATATATA
>NC_069001.1:33306094-33306606 GCF_001194135.2 Octopus bimaculoides
GAGAGAGAGAGAGCAAGAGAGAGAGAGAGAGAGAGAGCAAGAGAGAGAGAGAGAAAGGAAGAGAGAGCGATATGCTTGTATGAGCAAGTGTACACATGCCGTGCAGCTTGCACGAAGGCATTTATACATCTATATACGATGATGATGATGATGATCTGTTAATGGTTATTTCGAATACTTTTCTCACTGTATTGCATGTTCATTTCTTTTTTCGCATCTGTGATTTTATTTTTGATCTTCTCTATAAATGAAGATATTTCCTTTGTTTTGCTGCTTTTCTTTCTATAAAATTAGAAGATACATTGCGGAACTGTTATTTTAATTAGTCATATCTATTTATTACCTGATGAGACACATCTGCACCACCAGATGTTCCTGAACCAGTCGTTAAGTCTCCCACCCGAGAGGGATTGTTGATTGTTGCTAGCTGTGTTGAGACAATTGTTGTGATTAATAAAGATTCTTGTATATTCTATCTTCTGTCTTTCATTTACCATATATATATATATATA
>NC_069001.1:33306749-33311124 GCF_001194135.2 Octopus bimaculoides
TATAAAGAGAGAAAAGGATAAAGAGAACAATGGCAAAGTTAGCAGTATATTTTATGGATAAAGTCTTACAGCTGTTTCAGGGAAAATCCAATGTATCCCTTCATCAGAGACAGAAATAGTAGAGGAATGGATTATTACATCTATAAGAGGAGAGTTGTAGTAGGAAGTGAGAGTAATGTGCTGAAAAAAGAAAGAAGAAATAGTAGCCGGTGTACAGCACTTACTCGGTATTACCTGTATCTTTGGGTTTGGTTGAATCCAATACCCTTCTTAACCTTATATATATATATATATATATATATATATATGCCTACAAATATATTTATATATGTACATACCCACACACACACACTCACATAAGAAAATTTAATATAAACAGCTATGCACAATATAAGTTTATAAAAGAAAAACTTAATCATCACTAATTGTGACTGAGAGTGCTGAAGCCCCCACATTGCAAGAATGTAATTATGTATAATACAAGGTAACCTTGTGTCAATTGTAAAATTTACATGAATATAATTGGCATTCAATATTTGAAACAAATATATAGAGAGGATTAATGACTTGTATGTTGTGTTTATAATTAGGGACAGTCAGGAGGCAAACTTTGGGAGAACACTTCTAATTTCGAATTTTGAAGAAAGTTTTAACTTTGTCTTTCATCACTGCAGCTATGATAAAATAGGGATTGGTATTTGATGTCATCCTCTATCTCTGGCCCATCCCAAACTTAAACCAATCTTGTAACTCACCACGATGTCATTTAGACTATTCCAATTGTATTTGTATCCATTATTTTTCATACCAGATGGTCTCATCTGTTATATAATATGCAAGCATTTAATTATATTACTAATTATGTTAGTAATTATACTGATCATAATTGGGACATTATTGAAGATGTGTGGCCTAATGGTCATGGTCTTTGATTAATAATCATGAAGTCTCTTGTGTTCAATTCATAGCCAGGCAGCACATTGTGTCCTTGGGCAAGATACTTAGTTTCACTTTGCTCCAGTCTTCTCAGCTGTCCAACCCTCTCTCTCCTTCCAGATGTCACATCCTAGATCTGCATTTCTCAACCGCTTCTTTTTAATCTACTAACCCCTTTTGATTCTTTTTTTTTTTACTCAAATGCACCCTCATAGCCATTTGATGTTTAAAAAATCCTATTACATTTTTGTAATTAATTATTGATTACAAATTTTGGCACAAGACCAGCAATTTGGGGGGAGGGGTAAGTCAATTACATCAATCCCAGTGCTCAACTGGTTCTTATTTTATCAAAGGATGAAAGGCAGAGTTGGTCCCGACAAAATTTGAACTCAGAACATGAAGATGGACAAAATACCAGTAAGCACTTTGCCTGTCAACCTAATGATTCTGCAAGTTTGCCTTTATAGTTTTTCATATATTTTTATAATTAGCTATCGTTAGGAAACTGACCTTTACGTTCACCGATTCTGGTATTTCTGTGTCAGTTAAGTCATATTTTCATCTTCTATGTTTTATCTTTTACTTGTTTCAGTTATTGGACTGTGGCCATGCTGGGGCACTGACTTGAAGGGTTTAGTCAGACTGACCATAGTACATATTTTTTAAGGCAGATACTTATTCTCTCAGTTTCTTTTGTTGAACCACTAAGTCATAGGGATCAACACCAGCTGTCAAGCAGTGGCAGGAGACAAACAACACACACACACTTAAACACACACACACAGATACACACACACACACACATGTGTAAAGAGAAAAAGAGACGACAGGCTTCCACATAGTTTCCATCTACCAAATTCAATCACAAAGCATTGGTTAACCTGTGGTTATAATAGCAGACTCTTACCCAGGACTGAACCTGAAACCACGTGATTACAAAGTGAGCTTCTAAACCACACAGCTATGCCGATATTTTCTCCTCAAGAAATCACAGTATTCGCCATTGATGTAAGCATTCATGGTGATAATTAATTACAAATAGATGTTCCTTTGGTTGACACCACTCAATCACAATGTCTTTCTTGTATTCTGATAGGAATTATTTATATGCTATGGTGTTTAATTATGGTTTAATAGAAATTTTGGAAAGAATTAGCAAGAAATATGTAAACTCAATGACCCATTCTCTTAGTCACAAATTAGTGTGATTAATTATGAAAATAAGGTAATGGAGTGCAAAGTCATGAATCATGAGATAACATCTAATATACATTTCCCTTTTTAAACAATATATTCACTTCTGTATGTTTTGGTTTGGTTTATAGCTGTTTGGGAATAGACATATAAAATTTTTGGTAAAATTTTGTTCCAAATTTCGGCACAAAGTCAGCAATTGTGGGGGTGGGTGAAAGTCAATTACATCAACCCCAGCATTCAACTGGTACTTATTTTATTGACGGCAAAAAGATGAAAAGTAAGGCTGATTTTGGCAGCATTTGAACTTAGGACATATAATCCAAAGAAATGCAGCTCGGCATAATCAATAAGGATTCCACCAGCTCACTGCCTCAACCCTTTAGCACTCGCATTATCCTGTCAAAAGTAATGCTAGTTTATTCATATTATTTTTAATTACACATTTATTATCTTGTAGCTTTGAGATTTTGATGAGATAAATGTTAATTTTTAGAATGACATTATAGAGTTGGTGTAAGAGATTAGACCTGGCCACTTTCTACATAAAACAGGTAGAATATTTTGGCCAGATATACTGGTTTAAATGCTAAAGGGTTCAATCTTCTGTAAATATTGTCTGCAATGATACTGGACTCCTGAGAAGCTTTATTTGCGACAGTTGACTTGCACAAAATAGCAATGAAGTTGCCTTCAAATTATACTTTACTATCTTAATTAAGGAAAGGACACATTGTATAATGTTGTTCTGCATACTTCTGACATGTCAGAGTGGATACTGCTGAAAACTCTTTCGTCACAAGACTGATTTGCAACAGTTCACCTGGAGGTTTAACCCTTTTCATACCAACCTGTGTGAAACTGTCACTTGTTCTATAATATTAACTTCCTGTGTTAAAGTAATCTAAATTAAAACCTTCCATCAAGACTCCATGTTAATTTCTGTTCCAGATACCTGCTGAATGATGACAGTTATTTCAATAAATTCTTCATCATTTTCAAGATTAACTGAAACAAAAGCAGGGCATTTTGACTGAAATATAGTTACAAACAGTTTGGACAGCAACAAACCAAAATGGTTATTTGAATAACTAGAAATAGCAGCTGAATCCCTACCTTAAAAAAGAAAGACACATTAAGTAATATAATCTACTGCTTGAAAAAAAAAAAATGAAGATAAGATGGTCACAGCTGAAATAATTTGGGATCATAGGATCTTGTATGATCAGGGCTTATATGTAACATCATCATCATCATCATCATCATCATCATCATCATCATCATCAGCGGCGGCAGCAGCAGCAGCAGCTCTTCAATCTTTTGTTTACAAAATGCTTCATCCAGGGAACAGAATGCTGAAACCAGTGCCGGGTTCAATTCATTCAACTAAAAATTCATCAAGGTGGTGCCCCAGCATGGCCACAGTCTAATGACTAAAACAAATTAAAGAATAAAAGATCAAAGAGATCAACCCTACTAAGCATTTTGTTTCACGCGCTAACAATTCAACCAGCTTGCTACCTTCTAGATACCTGAAAAAACTGAAAAAAGCAAAGAACGATAAAAAAGAAAAATGGATGAGACGATCAAGGCTGGAATATCTTTGAACACAGGTCATGTCACTAAGAGTTAACTTGAGGGCTGAACAACTATATGTTTCTCATCTAAATATGATAATTTTATCTAAAATTTTCAAGAAACTTGTCTCCGTTTCTTTATTTATATATTTGTCTTTGAAATTCTTCAACATATTTTGTATAAATGAAGTGTAAAACAATTAGGAAAAAAAAAATGCTGACAAAAGTGTGTAGAAATGGAAAGAGGCATAAAAGACAGGAAGCGTACCCAGAATATATTGTCCAGTCTTCACTTTTTTATTGATTTACTAATAACTTGCTTAAAGGTATAAAGATATTCACAACATCTTTTCCCCTTTCTCTCTCCCTCCTCTTCACTTCACTCCCCCACTTTCCCTGTTATTTTTTCCTTTCTCTCTCTCCCTTCTACCCCCACCTCCATTTATTGTCCTCTCTCTTTACCTCTTTCAACCACACTCTATCTCTTTCTATTCTTTTCTCATAGTTCTGCCTTTTCTTTTGTTTTATCTTTCCTATTTTTTTACTCTCCTCTTTATATAACCAACTACTTCTCTTAATGTGTGTGTGTGTCTCTCTCTCTCCCTCTCTCTGTCTATCTGCCTTTCTCTCTCTCTCTCTCTCTTTCTCTCTCTCTCTCTCTCTCT
>NC_069001.1:33311134-33314518 GCF_001194135.2 Octopus bimaculoides
ATATATATATATATATATATATATATATATAAATGTACACACACACACACACATACATAGTATATATGCAGATATACACACATATATGTGCATATATATATGTATATATCTTGTTCTTTCCTTCTCTATCAATGTATACTTTTATTCACTTCTCTCTCTCTCTCTCTCTCTCTTTTTCTATCTCTATCACACTCACTCTCTCTCTCTCTTGCTATATATATATATATATATATATATATATATATATATATATATATATATATATATATATATATATATATATGTATATGTATGTATATATATATATATATATATATATACATATACATACATATATTTCTTGTTTTTTCCCTTTCTTTGTCTATCTGTATTTCTATTCTCTCTTCTCCCTCCCTCTCTCTCTGTCTCTCCTTTTCTCTTTCTCCTCTCACCTCCTCCCCCACCACCACTCAACCAAGAATATCAACTAAATGGAGAATAACTATCATTAGAATACTGAAAAATTTCCCATGTGCTATGAAAGCCATCTATCATGGAACTGTATGCTTATGTGTGTGTAGCGTATGTTTAAGTAAGTGTGTGTGTGTGTGTGCCTGTGTGTGTGTATTATGTATGTGACTTCCTGCACGTACAGATTTTCCAAATCTAATCTTTTATTCAAACAGACACTCACACACACACACACACACACACACGTATACATATTTGTGTGTGTGTGAATGTATGTACGTACATATATATATATATATATATATATATATATATATTTATTTATATTATACATACACATACACACAACACCATACAACACAAGATATTTGTATGAACATCACTACCACCACCGTTGCCACCACCATGGTCACCAACATCACATCAACATCATCATCATCATCATCATCATCATCATCATCATCATCATCATCATCATCATCATCATCACAGCCATCTACAGCACATGGTAAAAAGCAACAGTGACAACAGAAATCTCAGTATCAGCAGCACCACCACCACCAACAGCAGCACCAGCAGCATCTGCACACCTGCCACTCCAATAAAATCTCACTACAATTGTTGCAACCACTGACACTACCCCTCATAATCATGAAGATTATTATCATAACCACCATCATCAACATTATAACAGTTTCTGATACCAGTGAGAAGGGACCCAAATTTGTAGAAGGTAACATTTAAAAAAACTAACTTCCATGGGTGACTATCATTTATTTTCCTTTTATTTGTGCAGGTAACCTATCAACAAGTGCAATAACCTCCCCAAAAAGAATATATATATATATATATATATTATTGTGTCTGGGGAGAATCATTCTCTTTTAGTGCCTTATATATATTATTGTGTCAGGGAGCTGCACCAGGTTCCAATCTGATCTGGCAAGGTTTCTATGGTTGGATGCCCTTTCTAACACCAACCACTCTGAGAGTGTAGTGTGTGCTTTTTACATGCCGCCGACACAGATGCTATTGACCTGACACCAACATCGGCTACAACTATGGTCTCACTTGACTTGACAGGACTACATGCATTGCCAAAGGTCTTGGTCACCTGTCACTGCCTTCATGAGGCCCAACGCTTGAACGGTACTTTTTACATGCCACCAGCACGGGTGTCAGTCAGACGATCTCACTTGGCCTGACATGTCTTCTCAAGCACAGCATATCGCCAAAGGTCTTGGCCATTTGTCATTGTCTCCATAAGGCTCAACATTCAGAGACCATGCTTCACCACCTTGTCCTATGTCTTCCTGGGTCTACCTCATCCTCAGGTTCCTTCCACTGTTTGAGTGCAGTACTTCTTCACACAGCTGTCCTCATCCATACACAATAGAATGTCATAAAAAAACTCTCTGCAGGATTTCTTCTGGCTGTTTACAGTCTGAGTTCAAATCCTGCTACAGTCTACTTTGTCTTTCATCTTTTTGAGATCAATAAATTAAGTACCAGTTAAACACTGGGGGTTGATGTGATTGACTTAGCCCTCCATTGAAATTGCTGGCCTTGTGCTTAAGTTTGAAACCATTATTATTATTATTAATTAAGGTAGCAAACTGTCAGAATCATTAGAATGCCAGACAAAAATGCTCCATAGCATTTCGTCAGTCTTTACATTCTGAGTTCAAATTCTGTTGAGGTTGACTTTGCCTTTCATCCTTGTCAAGGTCAATAAAATAAGTACCAGTTGTGCACTGGGGATCAAACTAATTGTGTGTACAGTACAAATGATTATAATCATTATTAAGGATTATTAAGGTGGCGAGCTGGCAAAATCGTGAGCATGCTGGGCGAAATGCTTAACAGTATTTCGTCTGTCTCCACATTCTGAGTTCAAATGCCACCAGGGTCGACTTAGCCTTTCATCCTTTAGGGGTCAATGATTTAAGTTCCAGTTACGCACTGGGGTCGATGAAATCGACTAGCCCCTCCCCAAGAGTTTCAGGCCTTGTACCTATAGTAGAAAGAATTATTAAGGATTATTATCATTATTAATCAAGGCTGTGAGCTGGACAAAATGCTAAGCAACATTTTGTTTGTCCTTACATTCTGAGTTCAAATTCTGTTGAGGTTGACTTTGCCTTTCATCCTTTCAGGGTTGATGAAATAAGTACCAGTCATACACTGGGATTGATGTAATCAACTAGCACCCCCAACCAAAAAAAAAAAAAAATTCAGGCCTTGTGCCTACAGTAGGAAGAATTATTATGATTATGAACTTTACCTTTCAGTACCAGTTGAGTACCAGAGTTGATAAAAGAAGTACCAGTTGGGTTAATGGAATTGACTTACTCTGACCCCTAAATTCACTGGTCTTCTTCTGCAAATTAGATAGAATTCTGTTTCTTATTGTTATTTTCATGTTTGCTTTGATTATTTGAGGCAAAGCAAACTGAAATATTGTCTGTTAGTTTGTATTTGATTTATACTTCCTTTGTTGTTCGTTGTTTCCAACAATAACAACAACAACAACAACAGCAACAACAACAAGTTGTAATCCATCCTGCATAGTTCAGTATGTATGTATTCTTGGGGGTGAAGATTTAGACCAGTCAGAGAAGGGGAGAGAGAGAGAGAGGGGGGAAGGAAGAAAGAAAGAAAGTAAGAAAGAAAATGGTAAAGCATGAAAAAGGAAAGAAAAATGAGAAACAAAGAAAATAAAGTTTGACTCATTAGTTGATTTGGGTATTGTTAAAAAAAAATTTAAATAAGAGGGAAAGCAGAAGAGAAACAAAATGAAATTTGCCGGCAAGTTTAGTGCGTTGTGATCTGAAAGGTAAAGAAAAGCAAAGATGGATGAGAAGACAGGCTATAAAAGTGTAAACAGAAGTATTGATTTGTATAGTTTTGCTTCAATGAACAATCCATTAGTTT
>NC_069001.1:33314783-33317007 GCF_001194135.2 Octopus bimaculoides
ATAATGGAAAAGAATGATCTTATTAATAATGGATTCTTTTAGAATATTTCTAATACAGACACACATACTTCTGCATAAAACCTTTTCTTTTCATCTTTTCAGGGTTGGCAAAATAAAGTACCAATCCTATGAAGGGGTCGATTCCTTTTGTCTGTCTTTTGGTAAAAAACTAGCTGTGGTTAGACTTAGAGAGAAATGGGCTCCACTATGTCTAGCAACAAAATACCCAAGAAAGGCACCTCCACAGCTCCATCAATAATTGAGTGAACAAAGCAGGGTAATATATTCATTTCATATATATATACATATATACTTATATATATATATATATATATATACATACATACTTATACATATATATATATTTGATGACTGGATCACTGGCTGGCTGGCTGGATGGATGGGTGGATGGGTGGATATTCTAAGCAAGGAGGATTGTACCCAACAAGATTTTACACTTAAGAAGAAATGTATTGTGAACAGCAACCCTGACCCTTTTTTCCATACCTGCCATCTCTGACAGTAACAGAAACTCTGAGAAGCCAATGAGGGATCCACTGTACAGTCGTACAATCTCCCAGAAATAGTAACCAAATTCCCTCAGATCACAATCTTACAGGATGTGCTGGAGATTGTAATTTTAGATGTATAGCTACAGAAAAAAATGTGGAGCAACAATGGCTAGAATGGCTTTGATCACATATATGCTCAATCAGGGCTGACCTGGGGCTAAACAACAACAATAAGAGCTCAGTGAGTTTGAGGGGAGGGGTTGATGAGTGTTTTGTTTTATTGGCTGGCAGAGTTGAGGTTAATTCTTCTTGTTGGAAAGGAAAAGCTTCTTGTGATTGCCCCTATATCATATCCAGGTGGCAATTTATCTTGCACCCCACTTCATCATCAACAACAACAACATTATCATCACCATCATCATGGCCGCCGCTGCCACTGCCACCGCCACCACCACCACCACCAACAACAACAACAACATTACAGTTATCGTCGTTGTTGTTGTTGCTGTCATTGTCACCATCCTCATCGTCATCATTGTTCTCGTCATCATTGACTCTGGTATCATTGGTGTCATTGTGATTGTTGTCATCGTCATCATTGTCGTTGTTGTTGTTGTTGTCGTCATTGATATCACTGTTATCATTATCATCATCGTCATCATAATCATCTTCATCATCGTTATCATTATTGTCATCAACGCTGACGTTGTAACCATCATGATCATCATGATCATCATCAACATCGTAGGCAAACTCATCTCGGAACATTGCCTTCAGATTTACTCCACACCCACCTCTTTGACACCCTTCACCTCTACACAATTTCCTTCAATGTCTGCCATTATTTTCCTCTCCATTTTTTCCTTCTAAGATGTTGAAGAGAATCCTCAATAGTTACTATCTTCACTACTTCCAGATCTTTCTTTACATCACATTTAGCCATTTCTTTATCTTTTTTTAATCTCTATTCTTCTTTCCCAGAAACATGTAAAGAATTTGCATGACAACAACAACATCGACTCTGCTACCCAACATACCAATATCACTACCATTTATAAATTACCTCATATGTCATACATGCCATACACTATGCTATACTATTCTGATATAATTTTCATTTTTTTTTCCTTTTCTTTTCTTTTTTGTATCTCATTGTTTTATTAATATCAGTTCTCGCTGCTACAAACCACATGATGCAAGTGTTATGACATCAAAACTTGTTACTTAGCACAATACACAATAGAGATAAGCACCAGTCCTGTTCAGTTATGAGATTTATAAAAGAATTAGCTTTCCTTGTTATCATTGTGAATTGTGCATGCATGTGTGTGTGTGTGTGTATTCTGAGTTCAAATTCTACCGAGGTCGATTTTGTCTTTCATCCTTTCGGGGGTCGATAAATTAAGTACCAGTTGCGTACTGGGGTTGATCTAATCGACTGGCCCCCTTCCCATAAATTTTGGGCCTTGTGTCTAGAGTAGAAAAAAATATATATTTATATTCGATTTTTGATCGAAACGCCAGTGTTATAATGGTGGCAGCTGATGAAGGATGTGTTCTCTATGTGGCCTGCGTGTTTTTTGTACCTTGTTTATCATTTTGTCCATGTTTTTTTGCAACGTCATGTACCCAGATATGTATCTATATGTATATGTAGATGAAGGTATGTACATACATGTACATATATATGCATATACTCATAAATTATTTAT
>NC_069001.1:33318513-33324757 GCF_001194135.2 Octopus bimaculoides
AAGAGCAATAACCCAGAAACTAGTCCATGGATGCTGTTTTGTGCTAGACAGAGTGCTGAGTTCCCTGTTCTAAAATATAAGGAGACAGATAATGTGTTGTATAGCCAGCTAGAAACGTTGTTTCTTGGGGGCTAAAACAACAGTAGCATTGTCCCTTTCAGGACAGCCACATTGTGTTGGCAAATAGCCTTTACTTTAAAGAACTGTTACCGAATGTCTCTCTTCGAGATATTTAGAAATAATAATATTTCTAATATATATATATATATATATATATATATATATGAACATACATACATACATATATATATATATATATATACAAAACAGAAAAAGACAGACAAATAGATAGATGTAAGCAAGTAAATACAAAAACACAAATATAAACACATATACATATATATGATTTTGGTTTAACAAAATTTTAAAACAGTCCATTGAAACATGGGAAAATTGAATGGTTTAAATTTCAGAAAATAAATTGTTTTAAACTTTTTATTCTTTAGAAAATAAATTATTTTTCTGAAATTGGCACAAGAACATATGAACCCCTCCAAAAAGCCATCTTTAAAATTTCTCAGGATAAAATTTCCTGACTTTATATATGTTTGCACAATTGTGCATTGTGCAGTGTGCAAGCATGTGTGCATGTACATATGTATGTATGTGTGTATGTATGTATGTACGCATGTAAGCATGTGTGTATGTATGTGGTGTGATAAGCATATATCTATGTGTTTGATAGATACGTACATATTAAATGTATAGAAAAACAAAGTAGGCTGCAGCAGAATATGAACTCAGATTGTAAAGATAGATCAAATACAGTTAAGTATTTTCCCAGCATTTTACATTCTGAGTTCAAATTCCATCGAGGTTCACTTTGCTTTTCATCCTTTCGGGGTTAATAAATTAAGTGCCAGTTGCGTACTGGGGTCGATCTAATCGACTGGCCCGCCCCCTCTCCCAAAATTTCAGGCCTTGCGCCAAGAGTAGAAAAGGATATTGTGTATGTGTGTTTGAGCAGTTGAATGCAAATGTGTGTCTGTGAATATGTTTGTGTGTTTGTCTGAATGTGTGTGCATATGTATATGTGTATGTATATGATATCTAAGTTTCTGTGCATGTGTGTGCACATATACTGTATATAAATGTATGAGTGTGTGCAGTCATATAATTGTTTGTGTGTGTGTGTGTGTGTGCATATATACAAGAAAATGTGCAATTTTGTAGTGTGTGTATATGTGTGTACGCATGCAGCCATGCATGTGTGTGTGTTCACAATCATTTGCATGTGTATGTCTATCCAGTTATGTACATATTTGTGTGTCTGTATGTGTATGTATATCCAGTCGTGTAAATGTTTATGTGTGTGCATGTATATGTACAATCTTGAAAGCGTTTGTGTCTGTATGTGTGGGTATGCATGTGTATCTGCGTTTGCATCTGTATGTGTGTGTGTGTGTGGGTGTATGTGCATATGTAAATGTATGTGCACAGTCATGTATGTGCATGTGCGTGTGTGTATACGTCAGTGTTTCAAGACAATCCAAAATCTGTAATATTAGAAACAATATCAGTGACAAAAGTTCTTCTTTTTATTTTTTGTTCTTTTCCTTTTATCATCCTTTCTGTTCTACTTTTCCATCTTTCTCCCCACCCCCTCCAATAAGTGCAGATTTGTTGAGTTTCATGAAATAAAACAGATTTTTCAGTCCACTTTTACCATTTTTTTTTTTTTTTGTTATTCTGAAGATTATCTTCAGAGAAGAACCATTCTGAAAAATATTTTAACATCAACATCATCACCATCCTCTCCACTACCACTACCACAACCACCACCATTGCCACTGTCACCACCACCACCACCACTACCATCACCACTACTTTCATTATCCATCTTGTGTTCCTCATCATCATTCATGCCATCCTGGGAGAGTTTTGCCTCTCTAATTTAACTATTATCAACCCAAAGTAAAACAAAAAAAAAAACAGACAAATCATAAAAACATAAAAAACAAAAAGAAACATGAAATATTGATAAATTAAGACAAAGCAAAGGAAACAAAATTCAGGTTCTTAAATTTTCAGATGATATTTCACAAAGATGGATTCCCATTTCAAGTTGTTTGTAGATAATGAATGAAATAAATTTCATAATCAGTTTCTTTTTTTTTTAATAAAGCATAGAATTTCAAAAGGATAATTCTCTAGAAAAGTATCTGAAGATATTCTTTATACCTCTAGAAATGGTTGTAAGCTAATTGTATCATCATCATCATCATCATCATCATTTAACACCTGTTTTCCATGCTGGTATGGGTTGGATGGTTTGACTGAAAACTGGTTAGTTGAGGTGCTGCACCAGGTTCCAACCTGATTTGGCACGGTTTCTACAGCTGGATGCCCTTCCTAATGAACAACCGCTGCAAGAGTGTAATGAGTGCTTTTTACATGCCACCAGCATGTGTGCCAGTTATGTAACACCAGCATCGGTCACAACTACGATCTCACTTGGCTTGACAGGTCTTCTCAAGCATGATATATTGCCAAAGGTCTCGATTACATGTCACTCTCTTCACTTATCATTGTAATCTAGTTTAAATAGCTTTCTCTATATCTTACTTAACATGGATATACTGTAGAATGCCACAAAACTGCAGTATTTGTCTCTAGAAAGTATCTTGTAGAAATACATAGTGCAGAAGTGTATCGGTAGCTGTGTATCCTATTAAGGTGAAATCGTAAATACAATTATAATTAAGGGCACAGAAAAATATTCTTGCCTATATGCTGAAAGGAGACATTAAATCGTCAGACCACATTAAATATCATCACTATTATTATTATTATTATTATTATTATTATTATTATTATTATTATTATTATTATATATGCATTGAAATTGAAGGAGCAAGCCAATGGAAAATCATAAAATTTTACAAATTTCCATTGGCTTGCTCCCTCAATTTCAACATGTGTATAATAATAATAGTGATGATATTTAATGTGGTTCACCGATTTAGTGTCTCCTTTCAGCATAAAGGTAAGAATTTTTTCTATGCCTTTAATCATAATTACATACATACATACATACATATATACATATACAGTAAAAGATTTAGATTTAGATTCAAAATTGAATATGGTACTTATGAAACATGCGTACTGTAGTCATCTTTAAAATCCGTGTTGTTTATTTTGATATATACATAAACATATATATATATCAAATTAAAACATAGGGTAAAATATCATATATTAATTAATATCGATTTATTACCAGGAAGCTAGCACATTTAAAGAATCAAAGAGATTCAGAAACAATATCTGCGATCTCAGGGGATTTTGTTTTGAGAACAATGTAGGTCTTAGTAGACACAAGATGTGGTCTATTTCTAGCACATTAAATGTCCACTTTAGTGGTCAACGTTATATATAAAAATATACATATATATATATACAGCTTCCATCTACTAAATCGACTCACATGGCTTTTGCTGGCCATAGGTTATAGTAGAAGACACTTTCCCTAGGTGGGACTGAACCTAGAACCATGTTGTTGGGAAGCAAACTTCTTACTATGCAACCATATTTTTTGAATTGCTTGTTTTACATCTATTTTTCCCAACTGCTGCCTGGGTGGGTTGTTGTTTGCTTACTTTTATATCACAACTGGATTGTCACCATTTAACCATTTAAATAGGAGTGTTTTGCTGTTATTTTTTTTTTTTTTTTTTGTCAGCCAAACAAACTAGGGCAAATGTAATTAAACATTTTGTTGAGGTGCTTCATACAGAAAGACAAACTGGGGCATATTCTCACATGTATCATCATTATCATCATCGTCATTTAATATCCACTACTTTTCTGTACATATATATGTCAGACAGAATGTTTTGAGGCAGATTTTTGCATGGCTGGATGCTCTTCCTGTCACCAACCCTCACATGCTTTCAAATAAAGTAATATTTCCCCACGAACACACAAACATACACACACACACACACACACACACACACACACATACACACACACACACACTCACATACACACACAATTTGTTCACACTTACACACATAAACACATGTATACACACATACATACACAAACTAAATAAACCTCTGTCAGTTTCATATTCCAGAACTCCTGACTCATTCAATTTTAGTGTAGGTGGCTGAATATTCCACAGACCCTTATATCCTAAATGTAATTCCACAGATCCTTTAACTCTGTAACCCTTGTCACATCAACATGACATCATCAGTCTTAGTCGTATTTACATTATTTACATTTGAAGGATATTTGTCCTCATCTTGTTTGTTGTTAACACGTTTCGGCTGATATACTCTCCAGCCTTCATCAGGTGTCTTGGGGAAATTTCGAACCTGGGTTCTCATACCTTAGGACCACAGGGTGGTCAGCAGATAAATTGAACTAAGGCCATCATAGTTGCAAAGTGGAACTTCTAAACCACTTGGCCATCCCTGCATCATATGCACATGTTGTACACTGCATCATATATACATTCACATTGCATAGGATAAAGGATAAAGCTGCTTTATGAGTCATATAGACTCATAAGGCCCGTTTCCCAGTTTCCATGGTGATATATTCCCCTCTGGGTGGGATGTCAGTCTATCACTGGATTAATCATTCTTAGCAACTGAGAGGATTGGAGTAATGTAAAATAAAGTGTTTGGCTGAAGAATACAATGCATTGGCTGGTCCAGGTATTGAAACTACAATCTTACAATCATGAGTCCAACACCCTCACCACTAAGCCATAAACCTCCACTTGAATCAAACTGAAGATGCAGTAAAGCATATTTGCACAAGGTGCCTTACAGAAATTGATCCGGGGACATCATAATAGCAAGTGGAATTTCTTAACCACTTAGGCATGCCTATATGGTACATGCATATATTCTGCATTATATAAACACATGTACACTGCATCATGCATTCATACACAATGCATCATACACACAGACACATACTCTTCATCATATGCATATACACACTGCATCATAAGCACATATGCACACACATCTGCATGTTGCCTATAAAATAGATACTTGACGCATGTGCTCACATGTTCAGACACACACACAACTACATATGGTCTCTCACATGTACACACATATAACCACTCTCTCTCTTCACACACACACACACACACACACACACACATACTTATACAGATATAATGTCTTTCTCTCTCACACACACATACAGATATAGCCTCTCCCACATGCATACAGACACACATGCACTCATAAATGTACACTAACACACATACAGATGTAGCCTCTCACACACACACATATTGACACACACATACATTCACAAACACGCACACACACACATACAGATATAGTCACTCTCACACACATATGGACATGCACATACACTCACACACGCACACGCACACGCACACACACACACATCCCTACACCAGATCAATAAATCTATTCTTCAAATGTGAGTTCTCTTTCTTAATTGAATCCAATATTTCCATTGCTGTCGAAGAAGACTGGGAAGAAGAGAGAGAGAGAGAGAGAGAGAGAGGGAAAAAGAAGAGAGAAGAAAATTAAGCAGGAGAAGAAGAGGACGAAGAAGAAAAAGGAGGAGGAGGAGAAAGAGGGAAGGAGGGGGAAGAGGTGGGAGGAGAGCCAGCTTCTATCATTTTCACAGACTGTTGCACAATTTGCTGCAACCATGTGATTCCTCACTCTTTCTCTACCAGAAAAATTATGGCTTCTGTGAAGGTTTCCACAATGCTCAACTGAACCTCTGCAGTTGTGCAGTTCTGCAAAATTATATCCGCATCCAGCAGACTACGAATGCGTGTGTGTGTGTGTGTGTTGTTTTGTTGTTGCTTTTGCTGTTGTTATTGTTTAGATCCAAGTCTGCCCTGAGTGATTAGATCAGAGCTGAGTTGATCTAAAACATTCCTCCCATGACCATCCAGTGCAACATCATTCAATTTGATGTTTGTTTACAATTTGATGTTTGTTTGATTTGAGGGTGATTTTGTCAGCTATTTCTAGCTGGTCAACTGTCAGTGTGTGTGAATGTGTGTTTGTGTATGTGTGTGTGTCTGTGTGTGCGAGTGTGCACATGTACATACATGTGTATATGTGTGAGTGTATGCAAGAATGTGTGTGAGTTTCTGTGTGTCTGTGTATATGTATGTATGTATGTATGTATATATATATATATGTGTATATATATATATATA
>NC_069001.1:33324827-33327020 GCF_001194135.2 Octopus bimaculoides
TTATTCTACATTTTCATATATATATGTGTGTGTGTGTGTGTGCATTTACATGTGTGAAAATGTGTGTTTGAGCATGTGCAAGACATGCACATTGTTCAGATCCAAGCATATGTGTATATATACACACGTCTGTAGTGGCTGTAATCCAATGACATTCAGACCGGCAATTTCCTTTTTTTAACCCATAACAGATTAAATAAGAAGCCAAAATTATTTCATTACCCCATCAACTTATTATCAGGTTGCACTGAATCATAAAACATGATGATTGCTTGAGACTCCGAAATTTTTGACTAATGCCAGTATAATAGTATAATACAGAATACTGTGTGTGACTTTTTCCTGAGAATGTACCTTAACAATGTAAAACTATAAAACAAAGCTACATAGGTCTATAGGCCGACTTACGACCAAGTTGACTTATGACCAGTCAGTTGGAACCAATTGTGGTCGTAAGTCAATGATGACCTGTATATTGACAATGGGTTTCGGTCAGTTTCTGTGAACCAAACACACACATAAGGCTTTGACCAGCCTGTGATCACAGCACAAGACACTTGTCCAAGGTGCCACTTATAAAATTCATGGCACATCTGAGGTTCATATATGGCACAGTGGTTAAAGATGTGTGCTTCAGACAGATTTTGTGGGAATATCATTGTGACTGTACCTTTTCTTACTTAAAAATAGTTCCAGTTTCATACTTCATAACTACCGTCACCACCACAACCACCACCGAGGAGGAGGAGACCCCCTTCGGTCATGAATGACCATGGGTTTGCACCTAGAAAGTTCCCCTCTGAGGCACAAGTCTAGGCAAGGTTGTTTATGGAAGCCCAGCAGTTGCCCATGCATACCAGCCTGCCCTCTCCATGCCACCGATGTTATCTAAAGGAAAGGCAAAGGGGCCAATATATCTTGGCACCGGTGATGTCAAAACTATTTTCTACAGCTGAGTTAACTGGAGTAATGTGAAATAAAGTGTCTTGCTCAAGAACACATCACGCAGCCCAGTCCAAGAATCGAACTCACAACCTCACTATCGTAAGCTCGGTGCTCTAACCACAGAGCCATGTGCCTTCACCACCACTACCAACAACTACAAAAACAACGACAACGACAACAACATCAATAGTAGCAGCAACAACAACAACATTGCCACCACCACAACGAACAATACAACCACCACCACCACCACCATAATTGCTAGCAAGGGAGCTTCTATGTAGTTGTTTGATCTACTGTTATACAAATTACAGCCTGACCACTTGGAAAGCCTTTTGGATGATTAGGCTTAGAAACACTATCCCTGAAAACAAGATAGGATGGTCAAAGACGGAATGTTTTTCTTTAATCAAAGCTTGACTCGATCAGTGCTGACCTTGAGATGAACAACAACAACAACAAAATCTTACCATAATTACAATCAGCCCTAATCCAACCCCCACTGCCGCCGCCGCCACCACTACCACCACCACAACCACCATCACCATCACCACCACCACCACCACCACCACCACCACCACCATATTTACCATGTCTTTGCCTTGATTATCCTCAACGCTATACCATTGCAGCATCATTATCATCATCAACATTATCACTACTTTTATTGTCATTATCATTATATTTATCACTGAAGTTTTAATTGTCATAGTTAGCATTCACCATCTCCCTCATCACCACCAACAACCTAATTAGCATGATAATTAAAACAACCATCATCATCATCATTATCGTCATCCTCATCATAGTTTTCACTGTTGCTATCACCAAGAACCTTATCACTATCATCACCATTAACCCTATAATCATCATCCCCCACCACCGTCATCTTCACCAACAACAATACTGTAATTACTAATGATCCCTTCCCCCTCTCACTACCCCCATTACCCACACCATCATTTTTGTTATCAGTTATCTACACTACAAACCCTTCTGACACTATTACAGTTTCAGCCATCAGACTTGTAATTGACCACCACCACCACCACAGCCACCACCGCCACTGCTGCCGTTGTCGTCATCATCATCATCATCATCATCATCATCATCATCATCATCATCATCATCATCACCAAATAAGTACATGTCTTTAAGTGCTACTAATAGTTTCATATGTTGAGAAATATCACAAATTCTTTAGGCACAAACCACATAACGAACTAAAAAAAATTGAATAAGAGAAGA
>NC_069001.1:33327630-33328530 GCF_001194135.2 Octopus bimaculoides
ATATATATATATATATATATATATAACTGTGTATGTATGTATGTATGTATGTATGTATGTGTGCATGTATGAGTGTGTGTATGTACATGTGTGAGTGTGTGTGTATATGTGTGTGTGAGAGCATATGCGTTTTGTGTGTGTGCGTGTGTGTGTGTGCGTGTGTGTGTGTGTGTGCGTGCGCATGCTTGTCTCTGTTTTAACATCATGTTATAGTTGTAAATGAATGCCACTGTCATAAAAGCAGTACCATTCATTTCCAACATCCTGCAAAAGACATGTCTAGCCATGGTGAAACATAACCTTTCTTAGAAACAGGTAAGAGTTGATGACAGGAAGGGCATCCAGCCGTAGAAAAATCTGCCTCAATAAACTCCATCCAACCCATGCAATCATGAAAAGATGAACAATAATGTGATGAAGGTCAACAAAAAAGTAAATGATTTGGAAAAGTTAGAGAACAAAATATTTTCTACCATTAAATAGACTGCTAGTCTTAAAAACAATCTTTACCACCCAAGACTCATGTTACAACACATCTAAGCAGACTGCAGTAAATTAAATTGACATCAGCAGAGGCAGAAAATCAATTGTCATTGCTATGGGTTCTAAATAATATAACACACACAGACACACACAGACACAGACACACACACACACACACACACATGCAGATACGCACAGATACACGCACACGGGCACACACACATACACACATATACATAAGACGTATATAAAATATATATATATATATATATATTTATGTATACTTATGTATATATATATATGTATATATATATATATATATATATATGTGTATATATATATATATGTATATATATGTGTGTGTGTGTGTATATCTATGTATATATATATGTTTATATATATATATATATACACACA
>NC_069001.1:33330444-33370393 GCF_001194135.2 Octopus bimaculoides
TATATATATATATATGTCTGGTATATATTTTATATTTATCATTTTGTATATGAGGGGGTGCTGAAAAGTTTCTGGTTTCAAGGGTATTGCGAAAGACCTGGTTGCAGGTCCAACCTTCTGAGTTCTTTTACAGGACTTAGAAAAACTGAAGGACTGCTGCAATAAGTGTGTGAATCTGAGAGAGGAATATGTTGAAAAAAAAATCATAATTAACTGATTGATCCTCCTGTATTTTCTTTTATCCACAGCCAGGAACTTTTCAGCACTCTCTCGTATATATCATATATTTATATACATATACATACATATCTGTGTGTGTGTGTGTGTGTGTGTGTGCGTCTCTCTCTCTCTCTCTCTCTCTCTCTCCTCCTCCTCCTCCTCTAAATATCATGTGTGCCATAATGAAAATAATGAACTCTGCTGTACTGAGTTCTTATATCTGCCTGATATAAGAACCTAAATTATAACAATGATTGTAAGTCAAAAGTAACAAATTTAAAATACATTTATTTGATTCTAATTCAATAAATACTGCAAAAAAAAAAAATGGAAAATAGAGATAGTAATACAATTATAATTTTTCAGGTTGTTCACCTTAACAAGTAGGAAACATTTGTTTATTATATATATAATCTATCCAATGTTTCCATTGGTCTCGTTACTGCTCATCAATCATCATTATATCAATTATTCTTAGAATATGCGATTTTAGTCTCTCGTAGTCTGAGAAGAATGGTTCTGCAATTTCTTACTGAACAACCTGCACAAATGATTTGTTTTAAGTAGTCAAATGTATGTTGCTCACTTCCTTCATCAAATTGACATGGCTTGAACAGGTGCACAATGTACCACACACCAGGTGTGTGAATATGAGATGAAGTGTTTTGCTGAAGAACACAATGTTCTAGTCAGTGCAGGAATTGAAACTGTGACCTTGCAATCATGAGTGCAACATCCTAACCACTAGATCATGTGCCCTCTCTTAGGTATCTAGTCTATATGTGTATATAGTATAATATTTATCATAAGATATCTGTTTCTTTAAAAAAGAGAAGTTTCAAAAAATCATCATGGGTCCTGTATGTGAAGTTGAGCCTCTAAAAATAGCTTAACAGACTGGAGCAATGTGAAATGAAGTGCCTTGCTCAAGGACACAATGCACTGCCACTCTCCAGTCAGGAAATGAAACTATAGCCTTATGATCATGAAGCAAACACTAAGCCATGTTCCTTCATATTTAAGTTGCTTCTTGTTATGATTTGATCTCAGACTGCAAGGGTCATAACTAAATAGCATGTGGCATTTCCATGTGGCATTAATGATTCTACCAACTGCACTGCAGCAAGTGTTAGGAAATTAAGCTCTCAGTGAGTGAAATTCTGCAGTGTAGATCCAATTCCTGATAGCAGCTGCTTTACTTCACATAAAATAATAATGATTCTTTACTCTTTTATTGGTTATTCAGAAGCTTGATTAATTTAAATGCACCTCCTCTTGGTCTTTACACCAATTCAAAAGAAATCAATATGTTCTAAAAACTCTGTTTAATGTATTCTATAATATATTTGATGTGAAGCAAGATAAGCAGATCTTACAAAGATCTCAGTTTACTTTTCAAAGTCAGCAATTATTTAATGCCTCAACAATGATTAACTATTTACAAGGAGTAGGTGTCCTTTCTACTGTAGCATTGTTCACATATTTGTTTCAACACGTGCTAATCATTTGTGTAATATAACAGTTTTCTGCACAGAAACATTGCTTGCTCATCAATCTAAACTGTTACTTATGATTTACAGTGTATGAATAGGTGCAAAATGATGATGATGATGGTGATGATGATGAAACTGTGTAGAAGCCTGAAGGATGAAGGGCAGTTCCTGTTTTGAGATGATACACTTAATCTATTATCCAGTTTAACAAATCTATTGGGTCCATGGGTACTTTTTGCCAGGGATGAAATAGGAAAGGGTGTACAAAAGAATGACACTCCTTTTTAGTTCTTGATGGTGGGGAGAAGAGGCAGGGAGGCCTATAATGCCCAGACCCTCTCCTCTCTTGCTCAACTTCAGGCACATGGACATTAGCAGACCTTCTACTCCTTAAAATCCATTTCCATCACTACAAACATTTGGATCAAATCTCTGATCTAACTTCATCTCTTTCCACTTATCAATCTTCAAGGCCCTGAAAAAGATCTTCAAGGACCCCTCAACAGAAATATGACAACAAAATGGATAACACTGGAAATAATTAAAATAAATTAAAAAAGAAAATGAACAAATTTGTCTGACAACCGAACATGGAAAGAGGGAGATGAATCTGTGATGTGGAGTAAGTTGATTTATTGAAGTGATCAATAAGAACTCTTTCCCATTTGTCTAAACCATGATCAAAATATTTCAAATCACTGCACACCATTAGCTGGAGCTATAATGTCTTAGTAAACTCTGGTAAAGCAACAAAAACTATCAGAGAGAGGTATAGAAAGTTATAGTATTGTAGAAAACTATCATAGTGTTATTGGAAACAACTTAGTTTCTTGATTTCTCTTCTCCAATCATAAATATAAATATATATATGTGTGTATATATATATATGTATGTATGTATTTGTATATATATATCTTGAAATAGAATAGTGAATCAATACAAGAGTGAATCCTAAAGAATTAATCTGTTAGATAACCATGTCAGATCCCATATATAAATCAATATATATTTGTTTGAACTTTTATGGCTGTTTAAATATCTGTACAGAAAAACATCAATACATATAAGGAAAGGCCGTTTTAATGCTCAGATTTCCAGAACAGAATAAAAAGTCTGACTGAAGTGAATTTCAATCTAAAACTAAATGTTATTGTGAAATACGGTATAATTTAAGAAAAGAATTATCAAACAGATGGTGTGTAAATCTCTAACTGGTCTCTTATGTACTTCTCACCAACCATTGCAACAATATTTGTCCATTATACTTTCTGATTCTCTTTTTCTGTGACAACAGAAAGGAAAATCAGTGACAGCAAAATGTGTTTCTGTATTATGGAATGTACTAGGTTGTTAGATAAATTTGCTTGTTTTTCTACTTGGCACTCCATTGTCATACATTTTGGAAAGAGGTAAAATTTATTCAAATTTCAAAATTAATAAATAAAAGCTGTAGAGGAAGAACAGAGCTAAAAAAAAAAAGTCATCATAAAACACTCCAATAAAGATATTTTTGTGTTAATTCAAATAACCTTTTTGATATCAACCTGTCTGAGACTGCCTCTGGGCTGATGATACAAACTTCATGCTTAGTGTGATCTAAATTAAAACCTTCCATCAAAATTTCAAGTTAATTCATGCCTTAAACACCAGCTTAATTCTGACAACGATATTTTAATAAATTATTCATCATTTTCAAAATCAATTGAAACAGAGACTATGCATTTCAACAGAAATATAATAACAAAGTGGATAACACTGGAAATAATTAAAATAAATTGAGAAAGAAAATGAACAAATTTGTCTGACAACCCAACATAGAAAGATGGAGATGAATCTGTGATGTTGAGTAAGTTAATTTATTGAAGTGATCAATAAGAACTTATTAATGAAGAAGGTCTTGTCAACTACATTCATGAATCAGTATCAAATTGTTTGGACTCTTGATTGTTCAGATGAACTACAACATTGCCCCAGGGAAGCAAAGGGCAATCTCAAAATTTCCAGTCTAGAATAGAGCTAAATTGAACTGAATATTTGTACAATATACCCTAACGGTAAATATGATTGTATCAAATGAATATAACTTTAAATGTTGACACAAGCTTTCAGGCACTCATCACCAACCATTGTATCTGTATTCATCCATTCACATGACAGCTTAAATGGAGAAAAATAGCAAAAAGTAACAATGAGAAAAAATTGAAAAATAACAAATCCTCGATAGCTTTTAACCACTGCATGTCGATGGAGAAGATAAAATAAAATAAAATAAAATGAAATAAAATAAAAATATTCCAAGTCTTCAGCATGCCAGTATTTAATGAAGCTACAAGAAGAATTGAGAGGAGGTAGCTGTTCTGTTCTTGAGTTCATGATACCTTGAATGTCATTGAAATGTCAAAGAGTTTACTAAGAAATTTGTGAATATTGATTTTTAATGTAGGTAAAGAGTCACACATTTTGGGTGGAAGAATAGTCAATTATATTGACTCTAGTACTTGACTAGTACTGTGCATTTTATTGATCAGGCAAAGAATTGAAAAGCAAAGTTGATCTCGGCAGGATTGAAACACAAAGAAAAGCAACTAAAAATCAGAAGACATTTCCCCTTAATGTTATACCAATTCTAGCAATCCCATTCATAAATATTAAACTCTAAATCAAGAGTTCAAGTTGAGTTATGTAATTTATAAGGTCAGATGATACAATATATCATACAGTAAGTTTTTTAAATTTAATTTCTTATTCAATTGAATTTAATTCACAAGCCAATGTTGTTATTCACTAGCCAAGGCTGTTATTCATAATCCAATATTGTTATTCACTAACCAAGACTGTTATTCATAATCCAATATTGTTATTCACTAACCAAGACTGTTATTCACCAGCCAAGACTGTTATTCATTAGCCAAGACTGTTATTCATAGTCCAATGTTGTTATTCATTTGACAAGACTGTTATTCACTTGATAAGACTGCTATTCATAAGCCAACATTGTTATTCATTAGCCAAGACTGTTATTCACTAGCCAAGACTGTTATTCATTAGTAAATGCTGTTATTCAGCTGCAAGTTACAAAATGGTAGAGTTGTTAGAACACTGAACAAAATACTTCAAAGTTTCTGCTCTCGTTCTCCATGTTCTGAGTTCGAATCTTGGCAAGATCAACTTTGTGTTTCATTGTTTCATGGTCAACAAACTAAAGTACCAATCCAGAGGTGATAAATCAGTAGAACTGAGAGAACATCAAATGTCCTGATGTCTTGTGGTATTTCTGTTCCATCCCTCTGGATTCTGAGTTCTGGGATGGGAGACTTTAGGGAGATTTCACTCTTTAACAAATATCCTGACCAGGTGCTCACTGGTTTCACTGTACCTTCGTTCTCCTCTCCCACCAGTTTTGGAGATCAATAAATAAAGTAAGGGCTTGGATGTTGAGGGTACAGTGCTTGTCTCTCTGCCTGAACACTTTAAAAAATAAATAAATAAATTAAAAAAACAACAAAAGCAAAAACGTCAGCTGGGCAAGTTTTTGTTCTTTTTGTTGTTGGTGTAGTCAATGAGGTTTGTTTACATGGCAACAAAACCCGCCTAGTAACTGTGAGCTGTACTTGAAATTGTTTGACACTCAACCTATTTCTCTTCATGTCACATAATGTCTTATGTCACCTGTCAACTTCAGAAAACCCAAAATCAATACTCAAACACAAATTGAATTTAAGCTGTTTTCTATTGTTTATCTGTCAGTCATTGCACTGTGGCCATGCTGGGGCATCACTTTGGAGGGATTTTAGTTGAAGAAATTAATCCCAGTGCTTAAAGTCTGGCACTTGCACTATTGGTCGAACTGCTAAGTTACAGGGATGTAAACAAACCAACACCGGATATCAAGTGGAGACAAATGCAAACACCAAGACCCACATGCACACAGATGCAAAACAGCACAGAGATACACAAACACACACATATACCCTTGTGCGTGTGTGTGTGTGTGTGTGTGTGTGTGTGCGTTTCTGTCTGCCCCCCCCCCCCATTCAGAAATCCATCATAAGTAGTTCATTGGAAACCTGTTACCAACAATGTTATTGTGTACAAAATGGGATACTGAATATATGAATATATAAATAACAGATAAATGAACAGGAGGTGAGCAGGGAGGCATAACAGATGATATAACAAAAATAAACGAACATGTATTAACAGAGGATATAGATAATACAGGCACTCCCCATACACACACATGCACTTACAAAACATAGACACACATAGAGGGATACACATGCGTAGACACATACAATAGGAATACAAAATACAAAATGGCTGATAGTTAGCAAGGTGGGACACACAAGAAAGAAGAAAGCAAAGGACCACTGATGAGGTCACAGAAGTGTGACGAAAGAACTCTGGCCGAAATAGGATTAATGTAATGTAATGTAATATAAAGCTGAAGCAAATTAACACCAAATGTACAGTGCTTGTGTTTTTATTGGCTAAACTGGAAATATGACCATCCCCAAATACAACAACAGATGATATTTCCTTTTTCTAAAATGTTGATCATGATATCGAATGTCCTTTCTGTTATTGGCTCAAGGCTTGAGACTTTGAGGGAAACAACTATGAGGAATTCAAAAGGTACAGCCTTGTCAGAGAGTCAAGCTGATTCTGCCTGTGAATTGATGTAAGGGAGACAAATGGGACTGTTGAATGTTCATTCATTTAGATCAGTGGTTCCCAAATTTTTTCGGACTGCTGCCCTCTTGACACCCAGGCCATATTCCTAGCACCCCACCCCTAACTAACTGTCAGAAACAGAGACCCCTTTCTGAAGCAAATTCAAAGCAACTGTATTTGACAAATAAAACTAAAACTAACGGATCCATTATTTTGTTCTTTTTACATAAATCACTACCTCATTATCACCTCACTTTTTACATGAATCACTACCCGACTCTTTCCCCACTTTTCTTCAATGCCCCCTTGGAACTTTCCACTTCCCCCAGGGAGTCAATACTGCCCACTTTGGGCAGGTAATTCAAACAACTGAATGCTTGAGCTCCACCATTGACTAGAAACTAAAACAACAGGTGGCATCTGTCAATGTCACAATCAGAAATGAAGTGAACCCATAAGTAGTTCATTGGAAACCTGTTACCAACAATGTTATTGTGCAAAAAATGGGATATTAAATACATGAATAACAGATAAATGAACAGGTGATGAGCAGGGAGGCAAAAAACAATATAACAGATGAATATTTCCTTTTTCTAAAATGTTGGTCATGATATCGAATGTCCTTTCTGTTATTGGCTGAAGGCTTGAGACTTTGAGAGAAACAACTAATATTTGACCGATACTTATTTCACTGACCTCGAAAGGATGAAAAGCAAAGTGAACCTCAACAGAACTTGAACTCAAGAACGTAAAGACAGATGAAACACAGCTAAGAATTTCGTCCAGTGTGCTAATGTTTCTGCCAGCTCGCAACCCTCATAATATTAAACATCAATAGGGAGTTATGAAAATGTGAATGTGATGTGGCTCTCATGTTTTGTTGTCTTTCATATTTCAGTGATAGTATTATTCTGGGTCTTAATGGATCAGAACACTGTTATTGCATATACATATCCCTGATGTCTGATGGTGCCGGTTTACAACAAAATAGACTGATGCCCTTCCTAATGCCTGGAGCCTGGTGTAGCCATCTGGTTTCACCAGTCCTCAGTCAAATCGTCCAACCCATGCTAGCATGGAAAGCGGACGTTAAACGACGATGACAATATATATATATATATATTTCTAATCAAGAAATACAAGAGAAAAAAACTTTGAAATTTTAATTAATTAAAATTTGAATCGAAACATGCAGAGGTGAGATGAGGATGGGTGAGTCTGATATTTGCAATTACTGTGATATATCAGGACAATATTTAATCAAGCGCTTAACTGCATTTGACAGTCAACTAGTTTAAATTCCATAAATAATGTTATTGATTAGAATTCCTTCATTCATAAATGGAAGCTTGAAAGAAGAAAAAAAAAAAAGACATCTCCTGCATGGAATTCTCCAGAAGTACTCAGTAACCGATAGAATCTATTTGCTTTGATCTTCCCCCTCCTCTATCCCCCCCTCTCATCCCTCTGTAAGTTATATATCTGCTGGTATGTCAGTGGTTTAAATTTAACAGTCACTGATAAACTCAGTATCTATAAAAAAACCTTAACAACATGAAAAAACCGGAAAAAAGAGAACTACACACTTCAACTTCATCATAACCCATTTTTTAAGGTGAAAAGATAAAAGCTGGATATGCAAAAAAAATAATTAGTACCATGCATGCGTGTGTGTGTGTGTGTGTGTGTGTGTGCATGTGCATTTGTTCATGTGTGTGCATCTATGCGTGATTATATCTATGTATGTTTGTGGACCAGTTCAGTACTTGCTCAATATTACAATCAAATTTGTGTGAGATGCAAGGGTTGAAAACACGGGTTATAAATACACAAGCAAAAACACATGCATGATACACACACACACACACTGATACACACTCATATACACATATTCAGTTCACACACACACATGTATGCACATACACACACACACGCACACACATGCACACACACACATGTATCAGAGTAAGCACATAAATGTGAAACAAGATGGGGAAAAATAGTACTCAAATACTGGAGATGTGATACTTTGGGCAAGTGCTTTCTACTATAGCCCCAGGTCAACCAAAGCCTTGTGAGTGGATTTGGTTGATGGAAAGTGAAAGAAGCCCATCACACCCTGTATTTGTATATATATATATATATATATATATATATATATATATATATGTGCATTTGTGTTTGTCACCTATTACTGCTTGATAACTGGTGTTTGTTTGTTAACATTCTTGTAACTTAGTTTAACAAAAGAGACTGACAGAATAAGTACAAGGCTTAAGAAATAAATAAATGCTGGGGACAATTTGTTTGACTGAAACCAATGAAGGTGATGCCTGAATATGGCTGCAGTTTAATGTTTGAAACAAGCAAAAGAATAAAAGAATACATACACATATATATATACATGCATACACACATACATTGCATACATATATTGCACGCATACACATATATACATTCATACTTTCATATACATACATACACATATGTACATACACATATATACATACATACATAACATACTTACACACATACACTCATACATACATATACACATACATTCACATACATACATACTTACATAGATACATACAAACATGTGCATGCATATATAAATGCATACATACATACATATACACACATGTATGCATAGATATATATATAGATAGATAGATAGATAGATAGATAGATAGATAGGTAGATAAATAGATAGATAGATACATACATACATACATACACACACACACACACAGGTGCAGGCATACATACATATATACATAGCACAAATGCAAGAAACAGGTAGCTTGTCTTCCATTATCCGTACACCAACTCAACTGATAGATTGCCTGTGGCCAATCCTTATTTCAGCAGATCTCACGTCCCTGCACTTAACGTAGGTGTTTGAACACTGATTCAACCTAAGCATTCATTCAAAGGATCTTTTGGGCTTGTATGTCGTTTGACATCTGATTTCTTACCATTTACATTCATATATACATACTCACGTGCACACATACACATAAGCACATACACATATTTGCATATATACATACATATATACATGTATGGCTATCTTCCTGCCTACCTGCCTATCTACCAGCCTACCAACCTACTTACATGCATACATACGTACATACATGAATACACATGCACTCACACACATATATATACATACGCATACATGCATACACACATATACACACACGTACATACACATACAGGCATGCACAGACATGTACATGCAAACATGCATACATTCACACACATACATATATACATTCACACACATGTATATACATATACAGACACATAATACACACATATACATACAGACAAACAGACAAGCAGGCACACATACACACAAATACCTACCTACATACATACATTACACACACACGTGCACATAAAGAACAACATCAAACAAGAGACTTTCCACCCTACAGTGTTTTCAAATACAGACGTACAAAAGCACAACTAGCAATACGAAAGATAATGAAACCATTCTCGTTTAATTTCGCAACTCATCATCTCAACAGAGTGGAAACCATTAATAAATAATAACGACTTCTCAAGTATGATGACAAAACTGTTGAAGAGATTCTAACAGTCTAAATCTAATAAAATTGATGAAATCTTGTGTTCTCTCATAGCCAAAGTGTGTATATCATCATCATCATCATCATCATCATCATCATCATCATCATCATTTAACGTCTACACACACACACACACACACACACACACACACACGCATACAGTTCGATGAGGGGAAATAAATTGGTTTATTGCGATGAAGAGAAAGAGGTATTTAATGTTCCTGGTAAGGTCTTTTATCAGAGAGAGATGCTTTTTGATGGTTCTAAATATACAGACAGTATTTAATGAAGAATGAATGAATGGATTGATTGACTGACTGACTGACTGATTAATTAATTGATTGATTGATAGATATGAATAGATAGGTAGGTATAGATAGATAGATAAACAAATAGATAGATAGATTGTGAGTGTGTAAATATGTGTGGATGTGAGAGAGAGAGCAAGAGAGAGAGAGGGGGGAGGGTAGAAATGGTGACGAATAATGGAAGAGGAAAAGAGAAACCTTAGATTTGCTAGAAATAGGAGTCAAGTTTATTTCAAATTGTTTCCTACTATGTTTTAAAAATTTGAAGGACACGTTAAATAATATAGTTGTTGATATACAATATGATGGCTGAAATATAAAGACGGTGCTTATGGCTGAAATGTCTTTATGAAAATTTTTCTGTCAGTGAATGAGGACAATTATCATGATTTAACTCTTTTGGTTCTTAAGTGTATAGAATGGTGTGAAGTCATGTGGCTTTGGGGTTAGGGTTTTCAGCTCATGGTTGTGAGTTTGTTTCCCAATGGCACATTATGTCCTTGAGCAAGACACTTTATTTCACACAGCTCCAATCCACTCAACTGGCAAAAGTGAGTAGTAGCTGTATTTCAAAGCCTTTTCACATTCTATGTCATGGTGAATCTCCTTGAGAACTATGTTAAAGGTACGCATATCTGTGGAGTGCTCAGCCACTTGTATGTTAATTTCAGGAGCTGGCCATTTCATTGATTGGATCAGCTGGAACCCTCATCATCATGACTGACAAAATGCCAGTTTTTATGTCTTTTTTAATATAGAATGGTAAATATTTGAGCAGGTAGGGCATCCAGCTGTAGAAGTCATGCCAAGACAGACATTGGAGCTTGGTGCCGCCCTCTGGTTTGTCAATTCATGCTGACTTGTCCAATGCATGCCAGTAAGGAAAACAGGATGTTAAACGATGATGATGATGATGATGACATTGTTGTTCAAAGTCCTAATTCCCATCACACCAACAATATAATTCCTAGTTAAGTATTGGCATCAATTAACTCAGTAACAATCCTCCTACAATGTTTAAGACAAACATAGAAATTGTCATTTTTGTGTCAGTGGTAAATGTGGCTTTGAATACAGAGCTGTGGAGATAAGTCAATTATAGTTTGATAACAATAACAACAGCACGGTAGTAAATGTGAAATTATAAAACAGAATGATTGCTTTTAATAATCCTTTTAGTTTAAATGTCGTAACATGTTTCATTAATTAATGTTTTCGTTGAGCGGGAATTATGGTAAAGGATATTTAAGAAAATTTATTGAGACATGCAAAATTGGCTTTTATGATACAATGCTGGTTATAATTATACATACATACATGCATTCACACACATACATACATGCATATATACATACATACATACATACATATACACATGCACATACATACATGCATACTCTGTATATTCATGCATATACATAAATATATACATGCATTTACATATATGTATATACACTCCCACACACTCATACAAATACATATATATATAACCACTGATGATAAAGTCTTTGACTAAATTCCCTGCTCCGTTTGTCATAGAAGCAGGAGAAGCAGTTATTTCCCTGCAGGTCTTAGTTAATCACTGTAATCAGGAGTTTAAGACAGATGAAATATTTTCAAGTTCTCAACAAGAAGAAAGGTAGTCTTTGTGATGCAGTTGCTGTTATGTCATGTGTAGGGGATGGATGAGGGAGACAGGAAGTCATCATCTTATATTTTGAAGTTGAGAATTTGTAGAGACACAGAAGGTTTTAATTGTATGTTGTCATAACAACAGAGGCTGAGGGACAAGATGGCTTCTTTGATAAATACAAAAAGTGGGTCTTTGTTTCATTGAAGGAGACAAGACTGCCATGTTTCCCCCACTCACCCAACAGGATAATGTTTTTTGAAATGTGTATATTCACAGAGATGGTTTAGGTTTGACATGATACCCAGGTTACATGTGAAGGGTTACTCTATGTGGAATAATGAAGAGAAGCATCATCTACATAGAAGTGAGTGGTTTTAGTTGTGACGGCAACAGATTGTTAACATACAGGTAGAAGAGTGTATGGAACATAACTGTACTTTAGGACAAATCAGAGTTGAGAGAGATAAGGAGAAAGAGAGAGTTACATTGGCACACAATACAAGTGTGATGTTTAGTAGGAACATAAAATGAGATCAGAGACAAGTGAAGCTTCAGGGTGAACAGTTTAGATCAAAGATTTCCATGCCAGTTACAGTCAAGTTCTTTACTCAGGTTAAGTGCAACGACAATACAATAACTGATAAATTATTGATATTGTTTATAGAGTACGGCATTGATAGATCATTACATGTGCAAGCTGAAAAAATTATACTTTTGCTGTGACTTTGTACAGAAAGTAAAAATTGATATATCGGATTCTTTATTCATTTGGTATCTTTATTGATTAATATATGAACAACAGTATATTTTTTGATATTTTATCAGATGAAGTAAGTTTATGGCAGTTAACAGAAAAAAAAAAATATTGGATTTTTGGAAGAAATATCAGAGAAAATATATGCAATTCATAACACAATATTTGAAAAGAGTTGAATATTGAAAGACATTATATTTGAGAGATATACTACATGAATGAATAATGTAGAATATGAAGAAAAATGAAGATATTTTTAGTGACATAAGAATTAAGTTGACAGAGTACATGACATTAATGAAAGCTTCACTGACAGATAACTGGCATCTGGACAATTCAGTCACTCCTATGGTAATATGAAATACACTATAACAATTGATGTGATTTATGCGATTACTGGTGTAGAACTTCTTTTCTGTCAATCTTCAACATTGTGCAGTAACAAAAGCAGTTTATATGTCAATGGTAATAAAATACTTCACTGTATTTAAACTAACTTGGTCCACATAATATTTAATAGTTAATAGTCATGGACTTTTATATACTGAGTTCAAATGCAGTGAAGTTGCTAGGATCAAATACCAGTCAACTATTTGGTTTGCATAATTGTCTGTTACTTACTTCTAAAACGTGTGGCCTTATACCTACATAACAAATCGATATTTAATGTCAGAAATCAATATTTAATATATTTTTAGCAACATTCTATTGCTTCCTCTGGTTGTAAATTTGCATTTTCTTCACCTGTTTTATTTGTCTTGGAATGTGAAAAATTCTGTAAATAACACAATTTTTACTGATTTATATCAGAGATTTTGACTAATGCAGGAGTGGTGAATTCCAAAATCATATCTAATTTTGCTTATTTTGTCAAACTTTATCAATTTTTTGTTACACAATATGCCACCATTTTTACAGGTTGCCATTAAAAGATACCCGATTACAATGACACTGTCCAATACATATCCTGGTATCTTAAAAGTTAGACTTATTCTTGGCTAAACAAGCTTTTGTAATGAAATAAACTGATTTAGTAATATATAGTTGTTTTAATAATGTATAATATATTAATAACATGTAATATAGCTACTTTTGCATCGAAATAGTTAAACATCAATTAATTAGAATAGGACAAAACTGAAGCTGTTTTTGCAATTAGCTCCCCAAATATACCCAAAAATTGATCTGTTTTTAAAGGCACCAAAGTCCAAGGTTCGACCAGAGCATTGAACATCAGTGCACAAGGGGTTACATTAGCACATAAAGCAATGCAGAATTTCCAAAACTGGGGCTGATAGATCAAAACTAATGACATATTTGAAATGATCACCTCAAATATGCCTCAAAATAAGTTTAACTTTCAACGGTGTAGAGTGCTCTTCATTTTTCTTTTATTGGCCAGTGTAATCAATACAATACTTTAGGGTAAAATCTGAAATTCAAAGAAACTGATAACAGTCTTTGTCAGCAATGATTACTCTATCAAAGAATTCTATAAGTTCAATTGTTGTGAAGAGTGGAAAGTATGATGTTCTGGGGACCCTGCCTTTCACAGAGTTGAGATATTGTACTACCCACGATATATCTACCCATCCCTCTAGGTTCTGTTTTATGCTTCCCAAGATGCCACTTTCCAGGTATTTTCTCCTCCACCCATGATTTTTGTTTAGCAGTTGTTCAATAGTAACATTAATTACATCAACTTCACACATGAGATAGGGTTTTGAAAAGGTTTTGCACACAGATCCTTCCTTCAGACTAATTTGTTAAAGAAATAGAAACATTTTGGTGTCACTTTGGTTATAAGCTAATAAATTCTTTCTTTTTTTTCTTCTTTTAGCAAATGATCTCACAAGGCTTGTGAAGATCTAAAAAGGGACTATGCTTATGACCTTCACAAGCCCTGTAGAGATTAGTGAGGTTGTAGCAGTTGATGTTCTTACTGAACAACTATGGTTGAAGAAACAATTTCAAGGAGGAGATTTTCTGGAAACAAAAGACATTCTATATTATTTACAATGGGAAGATAGGTGTTCTCATCTTGTTTGTTGTTAACACGTTTTGACTGAGCACAGTCTGTCTACCTTATGATAAAGGCTTCTTGGAAAAGATACAAAAGATAAGTGGTCCACATGACATCAGGACAGTATTTAGAAGTGATACAACACTTCGAAAATATCTTCTCTGAGTAAAACCACCCACAGAAGAGAATATGACCAAAAACTGCGTGTACTCTATCCCATGCAATTGTAGTAGACTATACAAAGGCGAAACATACTGTCTCTTTAAAGTAAGGGTAGAGGAACATTGTAAAGCTGTGTCACAAGGGGATGTTGAAAAATTGGGCATTGCCAATCATGTATGGAAAAATGGAGACCACCTCCTGCTGTGGGATGAAGTTAAAATAATCAGCAGAGAACACCACTGGAAAATATGAAAATTAAAAGAGGCTGCACATATGCTAGGACACAATAACCTCCTAAGCAGATCTAGTGCAGATATGAATGTAATATGGGAACCAGTATTAAGAAAAGATAAAATGCTAGGTTTATAAGCCCTAAAATTCACTCTATAATTGTCCAGGGGCATATAACATAGTGGATAAGAGCATGGGCTACTAACCCTAGAATTCTAAGTTCAATCCCTGGCAGGGACTTGAAAAATAACATCAACAGAAAAAAAAAACATCAGCAACATACCTTAGGAATGAGAACAGTGTACCCCAGTAGTCAAATAAAGGGTTGAGTTTGAAATTCCACCAGAACACCTGATGAAGGCTGGAGAGTACATCAGCTGAAATGTGATAATAACAAACAAGATGAGGACGACTATTCGTCCATTGTAAATAATGTACATAATTCCTCATCCTGAAAATATAGAAAATCCATTCTGGATATAATACAGAGCCAAGAGAGGCAGACATGTTATGGGTGATGAGATAAGAACACCAGTTTCTTTCTTTTCCTCACCCCAAGATAGAAGGAAAGGGCCCACAATAATAGGTTTTTTACTCTGGATAGTAACTGAACCTATCAATGCATTAATTTGCTTGGTTCTATTTATGCTTTATCACAAATAAATAATTTTTAAAAAAAGGCTATAAATCAATTCATTTGTATTTCACTTTGTAAAGCATATAAACTTCAATAGTTCCAGATTGTGGAAATGAAAAAAAAAATTGGCAAGAGGAGTGTTGTGGTTTGTTTGATGTATTGCAGAATATATACAAGACAGGAAGGACTATGGTAATGGTAATGTAGATGGAACAAGAAACATCAATAATAGCAATAACAAAAATATTGAAATGTTAATTCAGAAATATTTAATTAGTCTTGATATTTTGGTTTAAAGTATAGATTAGTGAGGCATGAGATTAAATAAAAACTTGGCCTTGTGAAGGGTCCATTCATTGGAGATGGAAAAAGAAGATAACATCCAAAATATTAGATTTTACTTCATTTCATGGCATGTAGCTTCTACATGATCTCTTGATCTGCTAGAAACAGTAGCCAAGCCTCTCTCAAACCATACTCTACTATCTTAAAAGATAGGAAAAACATATTGGATGATGTAACCCTAGATGTACTATGTCAGAATAAAAAAAAAGGATGGGCTGGTCATGATTGGAGTACATAGAGTTCATAGATCTACTTGATAAGGACTTACTTAGAGCTAAGCAACAGTCACAAGAACAACAACAGTAGCAACAGCAGCAGCAGAAGCAGCAGCTATTTAGTTTTTATTATCAATGTGATTCCTGCTGATGCTGGCCATCTAACTTCCTCGCTCTGGTGACTGTCTTTAAAATTCTGCCTCATTGATTAACTTTCTGTTATTGATTATGTCTTTCAATACTGCATTGAAGTACACAGGAGAGAGAGTGGGGGGGGGAGAGGGAGGGAAAGAGAGAGAGAGAGGTGGGGTGGCAGATGAATTGAGAAGTCTGAAGACAGAGTTTTCTTACTCTAACCAAACTGCCATTGACTATTTCATGTACCACTTGAAGAATAAGTCAGGGGTGGGAAAGGAAATACTTCTCTCCAGTAAATGTATTGATATGTGACTGTCT
This sequence comes from Octopus bimaculoides, assembly GCF_001194135.2. Taxonomy (NCBI): domain Eukaryota; kingdom Metazoa; phylum Mollusca; class Cephalopoda; order Octopoda; family Octopodidae; genus Octopus; species Octopus bimaculoides. The sequence goes on from NC_069001.1 coordinate 33,347,191, forward strand.
GTAGAGAGTATACCCTGGTTAAATGGTTCTACTCTGAACATGTTGTAGACCACTGACATCAAATGTGAGATGGTACTAAACCAGAATCTGTGGAGTCCCTTGACCACCCCAAGATAGCTGTTCTTCTATTGAGATGATTTCCTTTAACCCTTTAGCATTCACCTTATTCTATAAAAATAATACTTATTTACACACATTGTTTAGAATTAATAATGCATTATCCTGTAGCTTTGAGATTTTGATGTGGTAACTGTTAATTTTTATAATGATATTGTAGGGTTGGTGTAAGAGGCTAGATCTGACCATAAAACAGGTAGAATATTTTGGCCAGATATGGCTGGTTTAAATGCCAAAGGGTTTAACCTTTCATTACTATAATTACTTTTGAAGTTCACTGTTTTTGTTTCAATTGATTTTGAAAATAATGAAGAATTTAGTAAAATAACTTTCTCATTATTAGGCTGATGTTAGGAACATAAATTAGCACGAAATTTTGGCAGAAGCACTGATGATGCATCTCAGTGTAATCTATAAGATGTATCTTAGCACTCATATAGACCACTCTAAAACATGTCTGTATCATATAACCAGAGGTAGTTCCAGGTAGGTTGGTATCAAAAGGGTTAAATATTTATTTTGTTATGTCTGCTTTTTGTCTTGTTGTATTGCAGACCTATTTCCCATTCACAGTGCAACTCTACCCATTCACCCCTACTATTTTGTCCTTCACCCATGTGGCAATTCTGAAATCCCCAAAGAAAGCATTTTTAGGTCTATTTATGTCAGAATCCTGGCAAGAATGTCTGTAAAGTCTGCTTCTCCCAACCTTTATCTGCAATTAGAAACTCAAGAGATAAAAACGGGGCATTTTTTCTTTTCAAGTCAGAATATTGAAAAATTATGACAAATGTTCACTAATTGGCAATGTTGCCAGCAAAAGCATTTTTATGCAAATCAGACAAACCAATTTAGCAAAGAATAATATATAGTGACTACAAATAGCTATTAGCACAATTTCTGTCTCTCTGACTGCAGATGGAGTGGGTGCATGGCCCATGATAATGAATGCAATTAGAGTAAATATGTGTGATTAATTCCTCCTTTTCTGCTCCCAGAGGAATAAAAGAAGACATTTATTTAAATTTGTCCCCTTGTATTAGGCTGAGCATCACAATGATTGCTAAAATTTGCATTGTTTATCATTTGATGCATCTTACTATACATTTTAAATTATGTAACAGATGTATCATTCTTTTCTACTCAAGGCACAAGGCCCGAACATATGTATCATTAACAAATTAAGGTAAATAGTTCAGATATTATTGTCAATACTACCAAAAAATAAAAAATAAAAAACACCAGCAAAATAATGCTAATTCTTTCTTTACTGGTGAAAAGGTTTACATAAAATATATATTATATTCCCTGCATAGATTTTATAGTAGTGTATGTATATATATATATATATATATATGATATATAATATATAATATAGAAGAAAATATGCAAAACAACACTAGCCTGCACACTGCATCGTTGCTTCCCCCTCCCCCCCCTCTATATACCCAGATTCTCTCCAGTCACCACATTCCCCCACTCCTGACTCACGATCCTTGGTAATACCCTGGCAGCATCTGCCATCATTCATCTCCCTCTTCCTTACTCTACTATCCCATCTATGCCCAGGGTATATTTGCAAGTATACCCTGGCACTTGCTGTTGTCCCTCCCCTGCTCTTGCTGTCTCCTACTCTCTCTCTCTCTCGTTCCTTTGCTCTCCCCTCTACAGCAACAAACCTGTTTCTACCTTCATTCTTAATCATTCTGTCTCCTTTCTTTCCCTTGCTCTTACTTCTGGCTAGGTAGCCATGTATCTAATTTACAGCAGCACGCCTTTTTCTTGTTAATTCACACACACACTCTCTCTCTCTCTAGGTAACTGTTTCTGCACTCATTCTTGTTAACTTTTGCTCTCTTTCTCTCTCTCACTTTCTTTTCCTCTCTCTAACCATGGACCTCCACAATCAATGCCAGCATGTAAGGAGGACATTAAACGATGATGGTATATACATGTATATATTGTTGGCACTCCGTCGAGGGTTCCAGTTGATCCGATCAACGGAACAGCTTGCTTGTGAAATAAACGTGCAAGTGGCTAAGCACTCCACAGACACGGGTATCCTTAACGTAATTCTCGGGGATATTCAGCGTGACACAGTGTGACAAGGCTGACCCTTTGAATTACAGACACAACAGAATCAGGAAGTAAGAGTGAGAGAAAGTTGTGGTGAAAGAGTACAGCAGGGTTCACCACCATCCCCTGCCGGAGCCTCGTGAAGCTTTAGGTGTTTTCGCTCAATAAACACTCACAACGCCCGGTCTGGGAATCGAAACCGCGATCCTATGACCGCGAGTCCTTTTAAGCTAACTCTTGTGGAGGACTCATCATTAGACCTTGGGCCCAACAATGACACTTCATGCATTGAGTACATATTAAATTTTATTAAACCTCAACAATATTTCTCAAGCAATGAACAATTTTCATCAAAACATTGTGATACATAGGGCAGGCAAAGGTTTAAAAGTAAAATTCACTTCCATCGGCGTCGTTTCTATAATACCGAGGTTCTGTTGAGTATAACTTAGCAAAATAACTAACATGTTTCTACGGTCATCTCACCTTGTTTCATCCCTGTTGAAAACCTCAAGGGAGCTGCTCCTTGTCACCAGACATGTTTGAATAGTAGCTAAATCTCCTTCACATCACAATCTTATTGTTGTACATCAAGCTATATTCACCGCTACGGTGAATATAGCTTGATGTACAAATAATAAAAAAATGAATAAATAAGATGGGATGGTCACGTTAGGACCTCTTTTAATCATAGGTCTGTTTCATGCTTGGTTGAGATAGAGATAAACCACAACTATGCAGAAGCCTCAACAGGATAACCTAGCTTGTTAAAAATAGCAGCCAAATTTCTTACAAATCACATGTACTGTATTTCTAATGAAAGGAAACCATCGAATAATATAGTGTCGTAGATATGGTTGAAAGGGCAGGATATGATCTATTATATCTAGTGCGGTATGTTGCCCGATGTCCTCCTAGTTCGAATACTTTGAACATGGGTCATCTTGACCAGCATTGACAACGTGCTTAAAGAAGCACCGACTGACATACCGCGTTTATAGCAAGGGAAGACAACTTCAATGTGTTACGAAGAGAGAAAGGAAGTAGAAGGGAAATAACTCTGAATAACTAAACTTAAAGAAATAAAGCAATAATAATAAGAATTCTTCCAGAAGTAATTCAAATCTATTCTCGCGCCGAAACCGTGTCTTCATTCATAAATTCTGTAGAGATTCGAATTACACCAATCCATTGGAATATTGAACAGTTGCAGAAATGATTGACATCAATAAAAGTTGTACCTACAACATTCAGATCGAAGATCTTGCTCGAGTTGTGGAGTTTTCTCCTTATGGATTATCCTGTAAATTATTGGCAATCGGCACAAATAGCCGCATTATTATTATCTCATGCCGTTTCCCTGTGAGTTCACATATTTTTAATTTTGTGTTTCTAATTACATTTGCTTGTACTTGTTTGTTGTTTGTAATTAACTTAGACTTCATATTTATGAAGCGATGAGTTTTTCGTATACTGAGTTCGTCAGCGATTCGGGTTCGATTTTAGGCTAAAGTCGTTTTACCTTTTACACCATGCTGCTAATAACTTATGTTCCCTTATAAATCCGAATCATCTTGTTCAAGCAAAGGAAATTAAAATAATAATGATAATAATGAAAGCTAGCGTTTTGGAAGATCGTTGGAACCTATGTATATCCCAATTATTGATTTCTTTCGAAGCCGGTAAGCGTTTTTTTTGTTTTTTTTTTTAGAAGACTGAGTACCTTGTTAATCAACGTTGATTATGATTGATATTTATTCTGCTAACAACCTGGTAAGGATTATTATACAATGTTGTGTTTGTGTCTGGTGTGCCGAGTAAACAAACACGAAGCAAATCGAAGCAATATAAATGTCTCAAATACTTTCTCTCTCTCTCCACACACACACACACACACACACACACATCGTTTGTACTTTAGTTTAATCGTTACTCATCTGAATGAGATCTGAAATTAAATGCGAACTCCCGGTGATAGATTTGCTTTTCTGTTAGTTGTAGTTTAGTTTGTGACTTTCCCGTCCTTTTATATATCCAGAACCACATTGTACAACATAACTTCCGATATGATTGATTTTAGAGGGAGTTTGTTGCTATTTCTAGCCTGTCAGACAACCGTTTCAATGCATTGTTGTTGTTTATTATACTAATGACTTCTAGCATAGCTCTTCGTCCTCCATCAGGTAATTCTTACTATTCCATAATGTTGGTGAACGACGGGTATTTATGCCTCTTTAATATACTGCTTATATCAGCGAGTGAAAACAGAGATACCAAAAATTGGGTTTTTATAATCGGTGAGATTGTTGTCGTTTAGCCCCGGGTCAACTCTGATTAAGCAAACCTATGATCAAAGGCGTTCCCACTGTGACCATTCCTATCTGTACGTTTATCTATAACAATATTGGCTAATGTACCCTCTTTTTTTTTTCTTAATCTATGAGAAAGTTCATAGAAGACTGTGTTGTTTTTTGAAAAGCAGTAAAGCGGGATTTGCAGATTTGACTTCTGTTTTTAGCAGGTTGAACAACCAGACTGTTCCATGTAGTTCTTGACCTTCTAGAAATAACAACCAGATTGTTACCAACTGTCTTAAATAAAGAAGGAGGTCACACCAAACAGTGTAGTCCCTCATACACTAAAAGACAGGATGGTTATAGCTGAAACGGCTTTAATCATCACTCTGCTCAATCATGACTGACCTAGAACTAAATATTAACTTGATGAAAGCTGAAGACTGTGCTGATTAAACTATTATCTTCTACTATTGAATATCAAGGATATGTTATCAATAAAAACAACTTGTATTAATATGTCTGTCACATTTAAAGTAAATTACTGTCTCAAGTCCTAGGGCTCACAGGGGCCAGCTACCCAGTTTCTACGATGTATAAGTGACCAAGATCACAACATTCCCCTCTGCAACATCTGTTGCAAAGTTATTCCTTTATAGCTGAGTGGATTGGAACAGTGTGAAATGAAGTATTTTTCTTGAAAACATAACACACTGCTCTGTCCAGGAATCAAAACCACAACCTAGCAATCATGATTGCAACACCCTCACCACTCGGCCATGTACCTTTAGGATTAATGATCCCAAATGTGATACAATCAAAAGATACAGTAAACAAGCAAACAGAAAGTTGTGTCTTCATCCCCTTCTCCTCACTGACCTTTGCCAATAAATCAGATAATTAATTTCTTAGTTGATATTCATTAGCATGTTAAGGCAGTGAGCTGGCAGAATTGTCAGCACATCTGTCAAAATGCTTGGTCTGTCCTTATGTTCTGAGTTCAAATTCCGCCATGGTCAGCTTTGCCTTTCATTCCTTTCAGAGTCAATAAAATAAATACCAGTTGAGCACTGAGGTCAAAGTAATTGTCTTATTCCCTTCCCTGTAATTGCTCGCCCTGTGCCAAAATTTGAAACCATTATTATTATTATTATTATTATTATTATCATTATTATTCAATATTCTTATTTTTATCACCTGCTTTCACTGCACTACCGAGCACAGTTATGTGTGCCTTGGGTATGTGCTGTGGTTTGTTTTGATGTTATTATTTTTATTTTATCGAAAGTGGTTTACATATGATACATGTAGTGTCAAGCCGTGTTATTTTCTGTATGTTATACGCACATATATATAAGTCCTGGCGTTATGCATTTGTCTGTACATTTTTTAACCATATCTAATGTACCTATTATTATAGGAATTATTTCTATTTTCGGGCTCCATGTTTTGGTATTGTTGTTGTTGCTATTATCTACATTATTATTGTCCAAACCTTTCAAATTTTCTTTTCTTTTTCAACAGGAAGAAGATGCAGAATTAAAAAACATAGAATATGAAGAATTACAAATATTACAAGCCGGTTGTGCCATCACTGCTCTCAGCTGGAGTCCAGACACTTCTGTTTCTCATATCACAAATTTTATCAAGTATGTATCTTCACAGTCATTGATTAAGTGAAGTTTTAGAGACGAAAAACAATGGAGAATAATGTCCATGTGTAGGATTATAGCATTGTTAATTATTTCCAGCAAGTAATTTTTTGAGGGAGGGAGAAGGCTACAAAAGTAATATTGGACAGAGTCATAGTGCTAATAGGTAAAGTATTAGCCTGCCTGTTCATTTGTTTTAAGTTCATATTTACAGCAAACATTTCATTGTGTCTCTAAACCAAGATTGTTTTACTATGTGCTGATCAGTAACTGTTGAAGAATAGAAAGTAAAATCTTCTGAAATGTCTTATCATCATTATCATCATCATCATCTAACATCTGTTTTCCATGGAATACCTCATGTGTAAATCCAGTCAAACTAAGAATAGATGGGTCAATCACTAACGATAGGTTTCAGTGCTGAGTTAATCTTTTAAGAAATGAAGTAATGTAGATGGGAGGGAATGAGATGGTTGGATAATATCCCTAATATCAGTTGGTCATGCTTGGGAATTCAGTGACAAAGTGTAATGATGGTTACTTCTGATAGGACCTTATGGACAAGGTACCTGAGGACTCTACTCTGGCAGTCCTCCTAGGAATAGGGGGTAAAGAAAATGTATAGATGGATGGATGAATGGAATATCACCAATATTTATTAATGTTTGTTTTGTTATAAATATTTTCTTTCTGCCACCAGGCTTGCTGCTGCAGGAATGGACCATAACATAAGGCTTGTGTCATTTGACCTGAAAAAGGAACCAGTTGTTGAGGTATTGTATTATCAAAACTATTCCTTTATAACCGTTTAAGAGTGGAAGTTCACCCCATGTAGTCCGTCATGTAATCTTTCTATCTATCTCACTACTTTGTCCTTATACCCTATCATTCATTGCTTCTCCTTCTTTACTGGTATATTACTAGATTGTCTTCTGTTTTCCTGTCATTCTTTGACCCTCAGGTGTCCGTATCATAAATGGTCAGTCTTATATTCTCTTTATCTTCTGACCATTTATCCAGCCCAAATATTCTACTTTTTTTATATTCAAACCAGCCAGATCCAGCCTCTCACATCTATCCTACAATGTCATTCTAAAAGTAAACAATCACATCATCAAAATCTCAAAGCCACAAAATAATGCAGGATTAATTCAAGGCAATGTGACTAAATAAGTATTACATTTGATAAAGTAATCTGAATGATAAAGGGTTAAAATCCTCATTAAAAAAATGTATTTATAAATAGAAAACAATATGATTTCATTTCTTATTTCTGTCAATGTTGGAATTTATGTTCAGGAGCTGTCTGGTCATAAAAGCTTCATCAATGCAATTGCTTATGAACCAAATGTAGGGCAACAGCTTGCAAGTGTTGGTGATGATAATACCTGCAGAATATGGGAGACCAGTGGAGAGGAATCTAAAACGAAGGAAGTGTTGTGTTTTTACCTGATGTCACCAGGTGTCAGTGTTTGTTGGCACTATGAAGAACCCAAAAAGGTAAAGTAAACTTTTATATTTTAGTTCAGCTTCCTTATATTGTTATTATTGGTTCAAATAATCGGTAGAGTGTCAGACAAAAATGTTTGTAATGTTATTTAGTACTAGTTGGGTACTGAGATCGATGTAATTGACTAATCCCCTCCGCCTAATAACTAGCCTTGTGCCTAAATTAATAACAGTTGTTGTTGTTGTTGTGGTGGTGGTGTTGAGTTCTGGTTCAAATGACTTTCTGACTCAACTTCTGTTACTACTTGAAGTTATTTCATGTGTGCTATTGATAAATATCCTAGGCAAATGTATGAACATCACAACTGATACTCCTTTGTTGTTGTTTCATGGTCACACACTTCCTGTTGAGCCTCAGCCTATCTCTGATTTCTGTGGTGTTAAATAGCTGAAACACATGAAGAGGATACCATTCTATCACAAATGACCTTTCCCTCAGACAGAATTGAACTCGTGTAGTGAAACCAAACCTGGGACATTGTCATTGTGAAGCAAACTTCTTAACCATTCACACACTTATTGTGTCTACACACATCCGTGCACATATGTCTACACACATTCAGACTTATTCATTTCCTAATTTGTCTTTCCTTATCTTCACCATTCTATCACAACTTCATTCTCATTAAATAAAATGTTATTTTCAGTGGAAACACTTTTCTTGTTGTCAGTCACTTTTAACTTATGGCTTTTGTTTTTCTCTTCAGATTCTTGTAGCACAAAAGAATGGTATAATTCGGTTTTTCAGTCTTCATAACCAACAACCTATCATGTCACTGGACTGTGGTCAAGCCCCACTCATGGCAGCAGATTGGTGCCATATCAATTCTCTTGCTGTTGTTGCTGCTGCAGCCACAGATTGGATATTGTTTGATTCCTCTGTATCTAGGTAGGTTCATCTGATGTAGTTACAAAAGCTGGTCAGCACACCATTGTGCGGTTTGGTGTACAAGGGATTTCTTACGTAGCATATGATATTATTTTTTAATAAAACTATAGACTGTTATTGTTAATGTTAAATATTATTATTGTTATTAAGGTGGTGAGCTGACAGAATCATTAGCATGCTGAGTGAAAAGCTTAGCAGCGTTCTGTCCATCTTTATGTTCTGACTTCAAATTCCATCACAGTTGACTTTGCCCTTTATCCTTTCGGGGTTGATAAATTAAGTACCAGTGAAAAACTGGGGTTGATGTAACCGACTAGTCCCCTTTTCCAGAATTTCAGGTCTTGTGCCTTTAGTAGAAAGGATTATTATTATTGACGATGATGATGACACTTAGCTATCCCCATGGAAAAATCATGTTTTATACATACTCTTATTTCTATTGTGATGCTTAAATTTATAGATCTTTGTTTCATTACTATAAAAATTTTGATTATAACTTTGATTTTATTTCATAGTTAAGGTTGTTTATAGCACAACTTTCAAACACGCATCATGACAAACATTATTACTATTATTATAGTTCAGTAGTTTTATTTTTATTGTGTGCTTTTACTACAGAACTGTGTCGAGCTCTATAAGCATTGAGCATTGCAAGCTAAAGATCACTTGTTAATTCTGCTACTAGCAGTGATGAATTATAGCCCCCACAGTACCTTGGTGGATGGAGATATAAATGCAAACCATGCCATTGATTTCTTGGCTGTTGTCTATGTCATATCCTCCAACTGGGTTTAAATGCAAGGGCTGCACACTGGAACTTCAATCCAACTCTTGTTTCTCCTTAGTCTCTCTTCAAGATGACTCCCACTGTCAGTTCCGAGTATCTTGAATGCTCTTTCTCCATTGAAGAGCTGCATAGATAGCCATGCACCTAAGTTGTTTCCCCTGCCTCCATGTTCTTGTTAGTGCAACAGTCTAGCGTCCAATGCTCTGTTGTAACCTTATGTCATGTTCTTAAATGTTTGATTAGCTTGAGTTGAGCCAGCTGAGGTTACTCAACAAATTTATACTTTGTTTCTCTGTTCCGGAATCTAACAAACCAAGGTTTAAAATAACAAGGGAATTTTAACGAATATTTTGCTGCTGTTATTTTTCTGTCAGTATACTGTTTCGTATTTCAGTGGTCCAGCTGATAAGAAACAAGCCCATCCTGATGGTATTACTCAGCTTCGTTGGTGTAAATGTTCAGACAACCTTTTGGCCACCATTGGACATCCAGGCTGTCAAGTAAAATTATTCAATGTCAAAGGTCAACAGGTAAGTGGTAACAGAAATAAATAACTAAATAAAAAAAACACCATTTCTTTTGTAAGCAGTAAATTTTCTTTTTACTGACAGCTTTCATTCTTTAGACTTTAACCCGCCTCAGTTTATTGCAATAAATGTTCCTCCTTCTCCTCCTCCTCCTCATCATCAAACATCCATGTTTCCTGCTGGTGTGGATTGGACAGTTCGACAGGATCTGATGGACCCAAGGACTGCATCATGCTCTGGTGTCTGATTTGGCATGGTTTCTACAGTTGGATTCCCTCCCTAATACTTTACAGTGTGTAGTGGGTGCTATTTTCATACCACTGGCACTAGTGAGGTTATCACAGTTTGCAAGATTGTGGACCCCTAGGGAAAAAAACAACTTTATGCAAGGACTTGAGGGACAAAAGACAAGTAAAAGTACAAGAGAAGGGTCCAGAGCAGAACAAGTTTTAATTTTCTATGTAGAGGAGCTACGTACAACTCACATTTTAGAAGAGAAGAGTGGGTAGAAGTGATCAAATGGAGCCTGAGGGTGATAAGATTAAAAAATGATGCATGCTGTATCATTGTTAAACCTTTTCAAATGTTTACTGAAGTATTTCTCCATTCTCTGTTCTTTTGCATACTTCATGTCTATGACTTCTGTTCTTCCTTCGAATACTTTAATTGCTCCTTCAACTACAATCGAAATATTTTGTTGTATTGATCTCTCGTCAGTCCAAATCGCTATTTACAATGTCACTTCATATTTTCTACACATTCAAAACTGCAACACAAAACTGGGTTTCTTCTTCAGAACCTTTTCGCTCAGGGTTGTCAGTTTCTAATTCATTATGAAGCAGGCGTAAACTCTTTCTCCTGAATATTGTACCTATGTCAGTGATGACCTCTTACTCATTCTCAAACAGCTTGGGAACATGTAGACAAAAAGTCGGTGAGTCCTTAAAGAGTTTTTAACTATTTTCAAAAATATAGTGCAGTTCCAATCACCATCATCAACCTCAACATTACTATCTTAAACCCAAGGATTCATGTGCAGTTTCCTGGTTTCTATGGTGTACAAGTGACCACGATCACAATATTTTCCCTGAATAAGATGCTAGTCCATTGCAGTGTTACTCATTTACAGCTGAGTGGACTGGAACAATGTGAAATGAAGTGTTTTGCTCAAGAACACAATACACCCCCCAGTCCAAATATCAAAACATGATCTTATGATTGTGAGCACAACATTCAGACTACTAGGCACCAATGGTGGAGAATGAACTCACAATCCTTTGACTAAAAATCCGCTCCTTACCTATTTATTAATTTGGCAGCATGATTTTTCAATGTTATATATGTTGTTACAGCAATGTGTAATGTTATTTTGATCACTATTTGATATAACCATATTGAAAATGACTGTTGAACTGTGTTTCTTTTGTTTCTTTATAGTTACTTATGTCCCAGTCATACGCTGTGGGCTCAGGACTTACATGGCATCTAAACCTACCAATATTTGCTGTTGGTGGAGACAAATTTGTATATTTCTGGTCAGCAACAGCTTCTTGAAGTCATACTTGTTATACATCTATATTTCATAGTTCACTTTATTTCTGTAATAAATCCTTTTTTTTTAAATTCTTTTTTCTTATATATATATTTTATGTATTTTATCTACTTGTTTCAGTCATTAGACTGTGGCCATGCTGGGGCACCACCTTGAGGAATTTTTAATTGAATGAATCACCTCCAGTACTTTTTTTTTTAAGTCTGATCTTTATTTTATTGATCTGTTCTGCCGAAACACTAAATCATGGGGACATAAACACCACAGCACCGGCTGTTGAGTGAGGTAGGATGCGGGCAAGCACAGACACAAAGAAACATACACACATCATAATCATTTAATGTCCATTTTCCATGCAGGTGAGTCAATTACAGTGACCCCAGTATTTGACTGGTACTTATTTTTATTGACTCCAAAAGGATGAAAGGCAAAGTTGACCTCAGCAGTATTTGAACTCAGAACACACAGATGGACCAAATGCTGCTAAGCATTTTGCCTGGAATGCTAACGATTCTGCCATAATGTTTCTAATATAGGCACAGAGCTTGAAATTTAGAGGAAGAAGAAGGTGCTCACTGGTACTCTATTTCTCTGACCCAGAAATGATGAAATGCCAAGTTGATTTCAGCAGATATTGAATTCAGAACACAAAGAGCTGAAATATGATGATGATAATTATTTCACCAAGTTTGAAATTTTGGGGGCAAATGTTAGTCAATTATATCGATATCAATGTACAACTGGTTCTTTATTTTATAGACTCCAGAGGAATGAAAGGAAAAGTTGACCACAACAGGATTTGAATTCAGATCATATAGAGCCAGACTACAATGATAATAATGTAAACAAAGAATATAACAAACTGCAAATTTATTAATTTCAAAAACTACAATATTATGAAGGTTATTATTATCTAAACCAAGGAGGTATAGAAAGTTTACTCCAATTCTTTTGTTCATCAATTGATTGTTTTTTCTTCAGGTTTTTGAATTCCTCAACTTCTTTCTCAATATTGGTTTTCTTTCCATCAAAAATATCTGGAAATTCAAATGTGTGGTCTCCACCCTGGGGAATCAAAATAACAATATAACTTATAAAAATGAACTGAAAAGGATGACATATTTATTCAATTCTTAAACTTCAAACCCTACAATGTAATTTTCCTTGTAACCCCATAAACCTCCCTATAGCAAGAATTTCTAGCAACTAAATATATATTATGTCTTAATGTTTACTTTTATATGCATTGAGACAGAATTTTTCTACAGCCAGATACAAGCATAAAAAATTATGATAAATTTATTAGAAAATATCCCATATCTAAGCTAAATCATTTGTTAGTGAGAATTTGCTGATCACTATACAAGGAGAATCTCCCATTGCAGCTTAGAAATAAAAAGTTAATTTCATATAAGAACAGGCTTCCAATTTTGCTTTGTAATATTTTAGAGGAAACAAAGGTTTGGTGAGAGGAAAGATTGCAAGTTCAATCTAATTAATAATAACAAGCTTATTGTAAATGAATAAAGATATACAAATGAAAACAAAATCCCAAACAATCTTCTACACATATCAAAACTACAATTACCTCCCTAATTATACTAACCAGGTTGCTACCCATCACTGTGCTACCAGTAAAAATATTTGTTAGTCTGTGTTGCATTGTGCTGACAGAGTTCCATTTAAAATTCCCATGTTTTAAATCAAAACTTAGTTATATGGTGAAGACACTACCTATCTATCTATCTTTCACTCTCTCTCTCTTACTGTATTTCTCTCAACAACTTTTTCTCCTCCCCTTCTTCCCTCCTTCTACACATGTTATGACAGACAGACAAGTTGAGATGAGTTTGACTTTTACAATATAAGATTATTCATGGATTTTTTTTCTTTTACTCACCAACTGAACAAATGCCATTTTGTAATCATCTTCACGGAAAGCAACATATCTTTTTTCAGGGTGTTTCTTTTCTTCACCTGGATATTAAAAGAAAAAAAAAAGGAAACTGGCAGCAATTGCAAGTAAATTACAGGAGCAATATTTAAGAAAGGCATGGCTGCCATGACCATGAAATGTTCAGTTTCATAATAGGTTAAATCTACCTGCTTAGCACAAGGTACCACAGAGAGGTATAACTGACAAGAGCTTCATTGTCACAAAAACCAATAAATGATTCATTGATGCAACAGTGCTGATTTTATTTCAAGTAGGCATTAAAATATTCATGATGATCTCACCTTCATAAACTCTTGTTGAAACAGACACTACTGGGACTTTGTAGATCTTCTCTAAATAGTTTTTTATATCAATTTTACTCATCCTGCAAAATAAAGAACAGAGAAAACAAGTGATTGCAACCTGAGAGAGAGTGTGAGTGTGTGTGCATGTACACAAGAGATTATACAGAATTGCTTAGAATATACTGAAGACCAAAAATAAACTGTTAAACTAATTTAAACAAAGCTGAAATAAAAACTAAGCACCTGTTTTCTGTTTGACTTCATGGTATAGATAAATAGGAGTTGTGACTTTCATACCTTTCCCAAAAGTGTTTCAGCCGTGTGGTTACTGCATAAAACTGAATTCTTGTTGAATTCTTTCTACTTTGACACCACTGGCGCTGTCTCACACACTTTTAATAAGGCGTAGGAGTGGCTGTGTGGTAAGTAGCTTGCTTACAAACCACATGGTTCCGGGTTCAGTCCAACTGCGTGGCACCTTGGGCAAGTGTCTTCTATAGCCTAAGGCCGACCAAAGCCTTGTGGTAGACGGAAACTGAAAGAAGCCTGTCATATATATGTATATATATGTGTGTGTGTGTGTATATATTTGTGTCTGTTTGTCTCCCCAACATCGCTTGACAACCAATGCTGGTTTCTGCTAATCAATTTCTGAGAGACTTTGAAATAGAGGAAGAAAAACTATACTTACTGTGGATGTACAATGAACTGAACTCTGTTAGGTGGAACTTTTCCTTTTGGTTTTACCATTTTCATCCAAAATTGTGGAAGAAATAAATAGCGTTGTGGATCGCCTTTCCAGTATATTGGATACTGAGGAATACACCGTTTCCATAAGGGCCTACATCAAGGTAATCAAATGTATAATTTAAATAACATTATATGATTGATTGATGGATTGATAGATGGATGCATGGATGGATAAATGTATGTATGTAGATGCACATATATGATCAAAAATCAAAGGGCTTGCACAGGCTCCTGTGACTCGTCAGTTTGATGCTCCACCTGTAGCTGTAAAATTGATGAACATCAAGAAAGCCCCTGGGAATGATGGCATTGTTACTGAATTTGTTTAGAAAGATGGTGATGAAATATTGGGGCTTCTTCTCCCAGGAAGACATAGGATGAGGTAGTGAAGCATGATCTTTGAACGTTGGGCCTCATGGAGACAATGACTAGTGACTGAACCCTTTGGTGGGTGATGTGCTGTGCTTGAGAAGACCTGTCAAGCCAAGTGAAATCATAGTCGTGGCTGTTGTCAGTGGCACGTAAGTGGTATGTAAAAAGTATCTTTTGAGCGTTGGGCCTCATGGCCAGTGCCAGTGTCGCATAACTAGCACCTGTGCCAGTGGCACGTAAAAAACACCTTTCAAGTACTGGGACTCACGGAGGTAATAACAAATGACCAAGACCTTTGGCAATACGCTGTGCTTGAGAAGGAAGATCCATCCATGGCAAATACTGGTGTCATGCAACTGGCACATAAAAGCACCCATTATACTCTTGGAGTGGTTGGCATTAAGAAGGGCATGCAGCCATAGAAACCATGCCAAATCAGACTGGATCCTGATGCAGCCCCTCAGCTTACCAGCCCTGGTCAAACCATCCAACCCATGCCAGCACAGATAATGGATGAAGTATATGATGATGATAATCTCACACACATATTTATATTGGCCAGTAGTTCATATGTCTTAAAAGAGACTCTAAAATATTTGAACACTTTCTATATATATATATAGCAGAAGGCCTTAACATGAGCTGTATAAAAACAAAATACATGCAGAAGGCTTGTAAAAGCCACAGATATCACTCTCTCGTCTGGACATAACAAATGAAATAATTAAACACCATCGTGACAGTCATACACAAAATTATAAGGATTATACCTGACTCCAGAATATAACTGGCACTTATCATATCAACTCAGAATATACAAAACACCAAACCAACTAATCCGTAAGGTAAGTTTGTCTTGATGAAGCAGAGATGCGATCATCCAGTTTTTTTTTTTAGAAGCCTAAAACGTACTTTGCTTTTTTTAAAGACAATAAGGTATGATCTGGGAGAGATTTAGCTCTTATTCGTAATGGGTCGAGCGACTGCATAACCATTTTCAGACTGAGTAGGAGAGGAGTTGTTATGGTTTGGATCCAAATCAACCCTGATAAATGACCCAAAGCGTTTTAGAAGTGGCCACCCTGTCCAGCTTCCAGCCGCAATGTTTCTGGAACTACATTTTCTTACGAGTCCTTATAGTTTAAGACGGTAATGAATGACTTGATGAAAATTTGACTTTTATTTCTGGCAAACCGAGTGACTATTTTATCTTATACAGTTCTTCGATCGGTCTAATTTCAATGATATTATTGTCGATTCCATTAACTGTAACCTTGTTCTATTAATTTTGGCTTTAACACAGACAGCATGAAGGAAATTTAGTTAAAATAATTGAATAAAGGCAAAACACAGTAAACTTGATGCAGACATTCCAAAAATCCTCTGGTCTTGTTTCAAAGAATAAGGATATTTTTTCATCGTTGTTTTTACTTACATAAAAGAGTATTTACTTAGGCATGACAGTGCCTTTACTTAAGATATAGGCCTGACCCCTAATATCATCAGGATAAGATTTCGAATGAATATGATTTGGGATAATGTTTATTATTGTTTGAGATGAAAAGCATTCCTGTGCGGACCAATAAGTGCATGGAGGTCTACATTAATCTAATGTGTCCTTCGTTATTTAAGGGTATTTATATGGGATGTTTTAAATCTACAGAGAAAGTATATTACTTTACAAATATAATAAACGTTGTATGTTTGTGTAAACACACGCACATATGTATGCTTATGTGTGTGCGTGTGTATATATATATATATATATATATATTAGTTATCAGCGATGGAAGCAGACTTTTATTAAATATTAGGTAAACGAGAGAGATAAATAAACCAGGAGAGTTAGGAGGAGATTTTGTCTTTTGCTTTGGAAATGAAAATTAACGACCATTTCGATGATCGACAAAGCATAAACATATGCCATCCATTCTTAAGAAAAATTTCACAACAATTTAGGACTATATGGAAGTAAAACACATGCAAAAATTTCAATGTGGCTAGCTAGATTATTATAAATGGCTCAGAATATGTTATTGAAGCGGTATTACTTACAGTCTGTGCGCCATGTTGGTTTAGTTTATCCTAGTGTCATCAAGAGTTATGTCCTTTGGATCGTGTGCTGCGCAAGCTTCGTCTTGAAGAAACGAAAAGTAGTTTGGTTGTTACTGTTTTATTTTTATCGGTTAAGGTAGCGAGCCGGCAGAATCGTTAGCACACCGGATGAAATCAGTTTTAACTTTCTGAGTTCAAATACCACTGGAATCGACTTTGTCTTTCATCCTTTTAGGGTTGGTAAAATAAGTATTAGTTGTGGGTCGATGTAATCGATTAGCCTCTTCTCTCAAAATTTTAGGCCTTGGGCGAAACGCTTAGCGATATTTCGTCTATCGCTACGTTCTGAGTTCAAATTCCGCCGAGGTCGACTTTGCCTTTCATCCTTTCGGAGTCAATAAATTAAGTACCAGTTGCGTTCCGGGTTCGATCTAGTCGATGGCACATTCCCCCAAAATTTCAGGCTTTGTGCCTATAGTAGAAAGGTTTATTATTATTATTGTTATTAGCATTATTATTATTCATTCGGTGAGCTGCCAGAATCGTTACCACGACGGGCGAAATGCTTAACAACATTTCGTTTGTCTTCACGCTGTGAGTTCAAATTCCGCCGGGGTCGACTTTGCCTTTAATCCTTTCGGTATCGATAAAATAAGTACTAGATGAGTACTGGGGGTCGATGTAATTGGCTTACCCCCTCCCTCAAAATTCAGGCCTTGTGCCTATAATAGAAATAATTTATCATTATTATTATTATTGCTGTTATTATAATTATTATTATTGAGTGAGAGAGCAGTGCATACCATCAAAGTGACACTGGGGTAAAATATACGAAGCCCATTATACCCATCATGACTACCCGTCTGATAAGGGTACACCAGGCACATGTATCACAACCATATGTGCGCGACATGGTGATCTCATATCAAGATAATAGTTTTGAACAAGTGGTGATCTATTCAATCATCAGCGTTTGAAAGCCAGAACGTTGCTATGTACTTGTATCATTCATGATCTACTTTTTGCAGATGCTACTGCACTAGTAGAGACCCCCTTAGAGGAAGCTCAAGGACTTCTATAGTGGTATTTTTGCTGCATGTAAAGCTTTTGGTTTGACTATCAGCATAAAGAAGACGGAAGTAATCCACCAACCTTGCTCTACTCCTAAACAAATTCGAGGTGTCAAGCAGAGGCCACCGGTTCACAATTTTCCTGACACTTGTATATAGGTTGATGGGAAAAACCTAAATTATGTGAGGTCATTTACATATCTTGGTAGTAATGTGAATTTGTGCGCTTCCCTTGAAATCATCAACCATCTTGCAAAGGTAGCCAACGCATTTGGCAAACTCTGTCATCGGCTATGGAATGAAAGGGGCATCAAACTTGACACCAAGCTACCATTCTTATTTCTCTCTTGTATGACATAGTTTGCATGGTGGGATGCCCTTTGTGATACCAACCACTTTACAGTGTGGACTTAGTGCTTTTTCTGTGGCACCAGCAGCAATAATTTGCAAGACAAGACCCTTCAGCTGAGGTGGAGGACTAGGATAGAGGAAGGGTTACTTTGCGCTCAAGTTATAGGGTGGTGTATATAAGTGAAGTGAGACCAAAGATTGGATTGAGTGAGTGGGTGGGTAAGTTTGCAAGATTGCAGAAGGAGAATGGGAGGAACATGACCACAGTCCAATGAATGAAACAAGTAAAAGATAAGACACCAGAAAACTGTTCACTGAAGGACTTTGAATTTCATGGGGAAAATGAGTTGTGTTTTATAAGTACAGTATCTTATTCATCAGTGTTTACATGCTTTATTCAACCAGAACTTTGGCATTTGTTAATGTTAGTGGGCAATACTGAGGACATCATAATTTACATAGCGCTAATAATGTACATAGTGCCCATTTCCTGATCAAAAGTTCATATACCAAATTTTTGCGCATGTACTACCCACTCACAAGATATTATTCCCTCATGACCAGACATATTCTTCAAGAATATTGGAAATGAATTACACAGCTTGTATCACGGTGGCAATTATTTACAGCTGTCACACGATGTCAAGATAGGGAGACACAAACGAATGTGTGTGTGTATGTATGTATTATTATTTCTTATTTCTTTATTGCCCACAAGGGGCTAAACATAGAGGCTACAAACAAAGATTAAGTCGATAACATCGATCCCAGTGCGTAACTGGTACTTATTTAATCGACCCCGAAAGGATGAAAGGCAAAGTCGACCTCGGCGGAATTTGAACTCAGAACGTAACAGCAGACGAAATACCGCTAAGCATTTCGCCCTTTGTATGTATGTATTATACACACACACACACACGTCAGGCTTTCAACTTCCTTCTACCATATCTTCTCAAAAGGCTTTGGTCAGGCCAGGGCTATAGCAGAAGGCACTTGCCCAAGTTGTCACACAGGGGGACTGAACCCAGAACCATGTGGTTGACACGCACACTTCTTACCACCAGGCCACAACTAACCTAATTGAAAAGCGAATTTCTCAATGAAACAAACATGGAAGCCATTTCATTTCACTTATCCCAATAATGTTTGCTCTTGAGAAATGCCTAGCCGTTAGACTATACAATTTGACGTTGTTTGTATATTTCTAAAGAAATAAACGTATACGACACAAGAATCTAAATCCTAAATACAAAGGAAAAGGCCGGTTGAGTATGAAGTGAAGAACGATATGAAAGGGAGATCACTCGTAAACACGAGGCTCATCGCGGAATGGCGGACCCACACTGTAGCAGCAGACAAACCACCGCGACACCCAGAAACACTTCTGCTACACACGAAATAACTCACTACCTCAATGTTGAGAATGCAAAATTTGTCGCTTTTATTATGATTATTGGTTTTATTGCATATCATGGAATTATACATTTAAAATACGGTAAATGCGTCATATTTATTCAAACAATTCGTATTATTTTTCTTCTTGCAATATCCCAGTCTATTTCACATAACATACAATCTGTCAGAGATTATGTTACTACGTACTTTTTTTCGTCAATTGTTTTGCCTCTTATATCTCAAATATATTATGTAGCATATATTATTTTTTGTGAGGCCTTGTTTACTGTATATCTATAAAAATATGTCTAAAACTATTAAACTTGGTTTTCGCATCAAGAATACTTCGTTACACACGCACGCACACATACATACACTAACAGATGCACACATACACCGACAGATACTAACTCAGGTATCGTTATGATCACATATACACACGTTTGCTTTTTATGTTCACAAAATATACTCACTAACTTCAAACTTTCATTAATAACTATATTCATATATATATATATATATATATGCCTATATATATATATATATATATATATATATATATAAGAAAGAGAGATCTCGCACTGTCGCGTTGAGAATTCATTCCGAAACCACTAATTGTAACTGAACGATAAGATTGATGCAGACGCACATCCACATACTGATAGATGATACGATACTGTGTGTGTATGTATATATATATATATAGCATTATATAGTTAATATTCAGTATTTAGTCTTAGTGTTGAAATTAGACTCCGGGATTTTTCTTTTTTCGGCGGCTTGCAATGAGGATTGACCCGATGTATCAGACATAGTATGTTGTGAATTGTATGTGGTATTGAACTGACACTACCTATTTACCTGTGTACCATACACATACAGGTAAAGGTTATCAATAAAGTCTCTCTCCACAAAGATTGAAAACCTAATACTATTCGAAACAGGCCCCTAAAACACACACTTCTCCATGTATGCTACATCTTATCAAAATAAACTTCGCGCTGACATTATGTATCTCAACAAATTAAAAAAATATATGTATTCTTTATTTTCTCTAATAAATACCAGCAATGTACACAAAGTAGAAATAACACATACATGATTACTTAACAAGAATATTACTACCAAGTATGCACAGACTAGCGAATGTACATCAACATCATCTTCATTTAACGTCCGTTTTCCATGCTGGTATCTGTTGGACGGTTTGTGAGAAGCTGGCTAGGCAGAAGACTGCACACATACAATGTAAATATTGGAGGTAAAAGCAAACCTAAAAATTGTTATATCAAAATAGGTTAAGCGTGACGAGTAACTCAAAGATAAAGACCTTCACTAAAATTCTACTTTTAAGTGAAAATGTGTTTTCATCTAGCTAAATCAGGGTGAATATCTAAAGTAAGATTAATAATTGAATTAGAAACGCAATCAGACTCCAGAAATGGAAGGAAAGTAGTTCAATAATTAACTGGTTTAAGTATTTTAATAATAAACATTGTTGGGGTCACTCAGTTCGATATTGTTGATTTTTGCCCTTTGATCTCTCAATTTCTACTCTGTTGTGTCAGACAACAAAGAAATTATTATGCACACAAAGTTTCTAAGGACTCTGCCTCAGTAATAATATAAAAAATAACACACACAAACAAAAAACAGCTGAGCCTATAGGATCATTCTTTATTTGTATGGGGCATTCGATGGTGTAGATGAATCCAGTCTTGCTGCCCTACACTCCCTACTACAACAGTACCTGGTAATAGGCAACTCCCTATTACAATAGTGCTTTAATAACATTGGTTTTAAAGATAAAATTACTTACATCCCTAAACCCCTGCTAAATCACAAACGATAGAACATAAGCACTATATGGGAATGACAGGGAAAATCAAACAACATTACTTTCACCATACTTCATCCTTCAGGCTTGTTGAACAGAAAACGATTTTATCAAATTTCTTTCATTTGGCTCTTAACACAATGAAACACTGATTTTAATATGACATGGAAAATAATAGAGTGAAGTACATACTGTATGAAGGGTACAAAAAGATGCAGTTTATGAACACATGAGAAGTGACTCCTAAAAGCATAAAACAAATTAATGAATTTCCTAAATACAAGATCTGAGTTCATCTCTAATTATTATCCTACCTGTACACTAAATTCTTTACTATATTCATTGTCGACTTTCACTTTACTGAAAGAATCCCTGTACACGGCTTAAACAGCACTAAGCCTCTTTAAGTTTCTATTCACCAAATCCACTAACCACGCTTTGGTCAGTCTGGGACTACAGTAAGTTATGAAATAACATAACCATCATCACTGATGCACTTGATTGTTTTATGAAGTGTTCAAGCAAATCTTGAAATATTACATGTTTTCAGGTATGGCAAACAAATCTAATTTGGATTTTGCAAATTGAATTTGTAGGTAGAGCAGTGAAAAAATGTAAATCTGTTTCTACAATTCAAGCCACTTCAGAGCCAAGTGTATTGTACACACTGTCATCATTTCCTATGATGTACACTACAATGAACAGCATATCTTGCATTGGAACTTGCCTAGACGTGTTAAGAATAGATATGCAAATATTCATTTCAGATTTCGTTGTACACAACACAAATAATGATTTTTTATCAGTTAGTAGATATAAGCACCAACCAGAAAACAATTTGTTTGCTGAAAGTATAAACAAAAGCCAGCATCTGTGTTTAGGTCTGGAGTTCTGGCTGCTTCTGATTGATGAGACTAAAGCATTCCAAAACACTGGTGTCCCAGAATGGTGTGCACCAATGAGCTGAGTGTGTTGAACAGCCTGTTGTCATAAATGGGAGAAGTTGTTTTCCTATGACATACTCTACAATGACCAGCATATTTTGCATCTGAATCTGCCTTGACATGTTAAAAATAAATATGCAAATAATCATTCTAAATCTTGCTGTAAATGGTACAAATAATGGTGTTTTATATATATATATATATATACTTGTATATGTTTGTGTGTTTGTCCCCCCCCCCATCACTTGACAACCGATGTTGATGTGTTTATGTCTCCGTAACTTAGTTCGGCAAAAGAGACCGATAGAATAAGTAACTAGGCTTACAAAGAATAAGTCCTGGGGTTGATTTGTTCGACTAAAGTCAGTGCTCCAGCATGGCTGCAGTCAAATGACTGAAACAAACAAAATACATGCATTACAAAATAACACGTATACATATATCAGTGCAGGTATGTGTGAAATGTATGTGTATATATGTGTTTGTGTGCTTATTATTTTGCTTTTTTTTCTTTTAACAAAGTTGACTGTTCCCTTATTAACAAAGAAATGAAACTTTTCTGTTGGCTTGCATGTGTGTATGTATCTGTATATATATATATATATATATATATATATATACACACATACAAATACAAGCTACACAAAAAGTGAGCTGTGATTTGAGAAGTTTGTTCTATTTGGCACTTTTGTGTTTCCAGAGCCTCGTGAAAGTAGAAATATTTAGTTGACAGAAGTACTTTATTTGATGGCATAAAAGACACGTGGACATATTAGATGCCTTCT
>NC_069001.1:33370626-33395489 GCF_001194135.2 Octopus bimaculoides
GTGTGGCGTCTTTTTTGAAAGAAGTGTACCTTCCATGTCATCAATTACGGTTGATATTTACCAGGCCTAGAAGTGAAAGTGTCTTCCTACTAAATGAAGCTATTAAGAAAAGAAAGTTATATAATGCAGGTGTTTTCAAACTGTGGTCCGCGGACCACAGGGGGTCCGCAAGGACAAGACAAGGGGTCCGTAGACAGCAAATACTTTTTATGGGCAATTTGATTTTATATGTTTTTTAATCGAAATCTTTTAATTGACAATAAACCTATGTGTTAAATACTGTTAAATAAATAAATGTAAAAATATATGTTATTTTAAGCAAATATTTATGTATAAATTTCATGAGCATTTATAAGGGGGTCCCTAAGGTAAAGCCTGAAATATAAAGGGGTCTGCAAGTCAAAAAGTTTGAAAACCCCTGATCTAATGGACAACAGAGTAATAACTAGATAGTATAAAGCAGCCAGTGTGATGTCATTATTGAAGTTAGATCCTCCAAATATTGTGATTACATTTGTAATTAATGTGAGCTATTAATTACTCAACTGTAATGAATGTTAATAGTCAGAATGATAAATGTAAATGCACAAATCGCAATTACTTTTCTGCAATTTATGGCCTTCTTCATTGCATTCGACTTTATCTTTGTTGTGGTGACCTGAATTGTGTTGGTGGTGTATCAAACGTTGTCACAAGAAATTATCATTGCAAATAAATACATTTTTTTTACAAAGAAAACCCTCTCTTTATAAGTCATCAATCTTATGTATTGGGCATATGACATGACGAATATAAAAGTAATAAGACTTGAGTGTCAGTCACAGACTTTGTTGAAATACTGTAGGAAATTTACTTTAACCTCTGACATAAGCTGTAAGTTTGTGGATAGATAAATGGGGTACACAGTTACTGATGAAGATTCCAGCAAGAATTGAACTGTGCATATACAGCTTTTCCTTCTTGTGCTATCCACAAACATGTTGAACAGACGTATTTATTGTAACACACAGTGTTGGCTAACAAATCTATAAATATTTTCTGTAGTACATTATAACAAGTGGAGGCACATGGCCTAATGGTTAGAGCAGCGGACTCGCAGTCGAGGGATCGTGGGTTCGAATCTCAGACTGGACAATATGTGTGTTTATGAGCATAATACTTAAGCTCCACGCAGCTCTGGCAGAACCTAATGGCGAACTTCTGCTGACTCTTTTGCCACAACTTTCTCTCACTCTTTCCTCCTGCATCTAGCAGCTCACCTGTGACAGACTGGCGTCCCATCCAGGTGGGGAACCTATACGCCGATGAAACCAGGAAACCGGCCCTTATGAGCCAGGCGTGGCTCGAGAAGGAACAAAAAAAGCAACAATACATTATAGCAAAGTTTTATTATTTGAATAGTTGGTTAAACTACAGCTCTTAATTCTTTCTTTTTAAATAATTAATAATCTTACAACATAGCTTTAAAAGAAACCGCACAAGACTCATCTTTTAATTAAAATAACAACTCATAAATTATTCTTTCTCATTTAAATCTGTAAGAGAAAAAAAAACCATGGTATTATTTGTAAAACGTGAAAAATACATCTTGTAGCATTTCCTATGCATTTAAACATGTAGTGGACTAAAATATGCCATGACCTTTTAAAATTGTTCCTTACAGCATGTAAAAATGCTTTTTAAACAGTAAAATGAAACAAGGCACCGCATGTAATGTTTTTTTTTTTTTTTTAAATTTTTTTTATGGGAAGGGGTTATATGTCAGCTTATTTTAAATGTTTAAACAACTAGTGAACTGAAGCACCATATGACCTTTGAACTTTAAATGTATGTAAATAAACATTGAACTGAAATGTTTGTGTCACTGGTTGTTAAAGTTTGGTAAACAGAACCATTGATAAAGTAAAGTACATTATAACAAGTGGAGGCACATGGACTAATGTTTTTAAGAAGCGTTTTTAAATATATTTTTTATGCTCAAGGGTTTAGTTATTTTGATAAATGTTTGATAAATGTTTTTTTGTTTAATTAATTTACTTTGCACCTACATGGTTCCTGGTTCTGTCCTACTGCTTGTCGTTTTGGGCCTATGTTTTCTACCATAGCCTTAGTTTGACCAATGCTTTAAGAATGGAATTTGGTAGAAGGGAGACTGTATGGAGGGTCATCTTTTATGTATGATGTCTACATGTATGTACGTTTGTATATCTGTTGATGATGTAGAGTGCAAGACGCAAATATTGGTAGGAATACTGATAAATTAGTGGATTCAAATGAAAATCCCTTGTAGTAATTGTTCCAGCCAAGAATCCTGTCACAGGACCTGAATTTTGTCTTTCGCCCAAACACTTGACTCCTTTTCCCCTAAATTCTCTTCCCTTCTCTCCCATTACACCCCCTCCCTCACACATTCAGTCAATCTAATTCTTCACTACTACCATCACTAATAGACCAGGACTGAAAAAATCAAGTTTCAAATCCAGACCAGTATTATGTACACATAGGAAAAAAAAAAAGACATTGTGAAGACTGGAAATGAAGTTGATCAAATTGTACTAACATGTAAATATTAAAACATTTTTCAGATCTTGATGTAGATTTATTGTACTAAAAAATTTTAATTGCACTAAAAAAATTCTGATTGTATTAAATATTCTGTCTTTATTCCAGGCAATGATTCCTGCAAATGGCTACTGAGTGATGGGCGATTCCCAGGATATAGTACATGGCAACCATATGGATGTATGACTCATAAATATACTAAATCGTAAGTAGACAAATATTTAATTGTTCATTAGCACAAGAATATATCATAGTGTTACTACCTTTCATTGCCTTCAATGGCTTAGTCAGAAGAAGAATAAAGTTTCTGACCCCTTTTAGAATCCCTAAAATTGCTGGGTGATCAACAGGAAGTTAAATTCAGAGATCTGAGCTGAATTTTGAGGCAAATCTTGGAATAGAGTTGATTCCACTCAAGACATCTAAAGATGAGATGGTGATGATAAAACAAGTACTGGCTAGCCAGCTCCTATCAAACCATTCAACCCATGCCATCATGGAAAACAGACGTTAAACAATGATGATGACACCCTATTTCTAGAAGATCAAACAACCATATAGAGGTTCCCTTGTTAGTCTGTGTTCAGTTCAAAGAAAAATTAGTTTTCTATCAAAAATAGTAGTCAGTGTGTGTATGTGTGTGTGTAAGCAAAGTGATTATATGCATATGTATTGGTTTGAACCTATACAATACATGCTGGCTTTAATTCAACAAAATTGCATTTCATGGTTCTAAGTCTTCTTGTTGCCATGAAAGAAATTTTTTTTCTCAGTTCTCTCTGTTTTCATTTACTTTCCAGTTTATTATATTTATTTTTCTTTTTACTTCTTTTCTCTGTCTCTTTAATTTTATTTAAAAGTATGAATGGAAACAAAAAAGGGGAAAAAATGGGGTAAATAAAATAAAGTATGAAATTGTTTAGCCTGGGTTAGTTCTGATTGAGCAGACCTGTATCTTGCAGGTAATTGGCCAAATGATGGAACACAACGCACATTTGTGTTGTTTATGTAATAATGTAATACACCAGGATTCTGTTTCACTGAGGACCCTGCAGTGCACAGGAGAATAGAAAGTAAATTAAATATGGGAAAAAAGAATAAAAGAAAGCTAAGTAGACTCAGGCTGTATGGTAAGAAGCTTGCTTCTCAACCACATGGTTCTGGGTTCAGTTCCACTGTTTGGCACCTTGGGCAAGTGTCATCTACTATTTCCTCAGGCCAACCAAAGCCTTGAAAGTAGATTTGGTAGATGGAAACTGAAAGAAGCCTGTCGTATATATGTGTATATGTGTGTGTCTTTGTGTCTGTGTTGTCCCCCTGCCACTGCTTGACAACTGGCGCTGGAGTGTGTATGTCCCCTGTAACTTAGCGGTTTGACAAAAAAGTTTGATAGAATAAGTACCACGCTTTATAAAAAAATAAGTACAGGGGTTGATACATTCGATAAAAAATTTTTCAAGGCGGTGCCCCAGCATGGTCGCAACCTAACAACTGAAACAAATGAAAAAATAAAATAAAAAAGCAGAAGTGAAGAAGCATGCCCTAGTGGTTAGTGAGTTGTACTCATGATTGTAAGATTGTGGTTTCAATTCCCTGGTCAGGTAGTGCAGTGTGTTCTTGAGCAAAACACTTCATTTCACATTGCTCCAGTCCACCACTTAACTGTAAATGTGTTTTAACAATAACTGGGAAGTTAATTCTGTGATGGACTAGCTTCCCATTCAGTGGGGGCATGTTGTAATCGATGTCATGTAGAAACTGGGTGTAGTTCCTTTTACATTAGTCCTTGGTGTTGTGAAAAAAAAAAAATGAGTAAAAGTGGCAAGGGCCACAACAAACACTTTCACAAGCAAATTATGGGTGTGGACATAGCTGTATGATTAAGGAATTTGTTTCATTACCACATTGGTTTGCAGTTTCATTCCACTGCATGGCATTTTGGACAAGTGTCTTTCTGCCAGAGCCTCAGGTTGCTCCATGTGTGAGAGACACACATTTTAGAGAAGGGAAACTGCTACTTAGCTGGTTTTATATGATGTTGTTATAACAAAAAGAGAGAGTTGAGAGTGATAGAGAGAGAGAGAGAGAGAGAGAGAGAGAGAGAGAGAGAGCATGCAGAGAGAACTTGGTATAGAAGTCTAATTATTGCTGGAGAACACAAAGATTTGTTTTCTCAATGTCTATGTCATATCTCCTGTCAAACTCTTCAAACAGAACAACATTTAAAACAACATGACCTTCTTGTAGGCAGGAGGAGATGATTTTTGTGTCAGATGCCATGTTGTCTGCAACTGATAAAAACCTGTTGAATGCTCTTCTTTGGAAAATAGATTTGAAACTATTGTTGGTTGTAATGGCTACTGAGGATAATGATGTTATTAAGGATAAGGATAATGGTGGAGTAGTTAGTGCTGATGATGATGATGCAGACGATGGTGATATAAATAGTGATGATGATGTTAGAAATGATCGTCATGGTATTACATCATCATCGTTTAATGTCCACCTTCCATGCTAGTATGGGTAGGACAGTTTGATGGGAGCCAGCCAGGCAGAAGCTGGCACCAGACTTCTGTGACTGTTTTGGCAGGATTTTTACAGCTGGATGCCTTTCCTAACACCAACCACTGAGCAGAGTGGACTTTGTGCGTTTTACGTGGCACAAACACAGGTGAGGTCAGTTTTGGCAAGGTTTTTACAGCTGGATACCCTTCCAAATGCCAACCACTTTATAGTGTGGACTGGATGCTTTTTAAGTGGTACCTGCACTGACAGGATCACCGTGTAACTTGCAAAACAAAAACCTTTTGGAGGAGATGATTTTTGTGTCAGATGATGAAAGGTTATAATGAGACGGAGAGACAGAATCAGGTGTCTTGCTGTAGAGGAGGTACAAGGATACCTGGCCGGAGAGAGAGTATTACAAATGATAATAATAATGATAATAAATGCCCTAATGCAATACCAGGCACTGGCTTTCTTAACTGGAAGTATTATCATGTACATGTTCTGTCTTGGTATATAAGATGGGCTACAGCAAATATTCTGCTCAATACCACAGATTTGCTTGTCAGTTGTTTGACCTTAACTAGTTGAGCATGTCCCTTGCTGGCTGACGATATGTGCTTCTCTGATCACAAGCAGGAGTAGTAGGGGAGCATCATAGCCATGTGTTCAGAGGAATTCTTTGAGGTTTGAATAATTCACTTCTGGAAAAATGGGTGTTTTGTTCATCAGCCTTAACATTTTTGATACCAACCTAATACAAACCTTTTGAGTGGGATGGGCTACTCAACCTGAAGAAAATTTTAACTGGACCCCACATGCAAGGTTATGCACTGTTTATCTTGATATGAGATCACCATGTCTCACACATATGGTTGTGATGTAGATGCTTGGTGTACCGTTATCAGACAGCTAATCATGATGGGTATATTGGGCTTCATATGTTTGTACCCCAGTTTCACTTTGGTTTGCATGTGCTGCTCTCTCACTCAGTAATAATAATAATATATAATGTTAGAAATGATGTTAGTAATGTTGATGGTGATGGATATTAATAGTTATGATGATGATGATGGTGATGAGAAATAATATACAATTAATGAATAGGAAATATTTATAAATATTTTCATGAAATATTACATTGATATGTTGGCATTATTAATTAATGTATATCACAGTTATTGGAAAATTAGTTTGTTTCCTGGAACATCATTGATTCATCTTTTCAATTAGTTAGCTATAATTGTGCGAATCATAATATATAATTATTAATTTCTATCATAGGCACATGGCTTCAGACTTTGTGTGTGTGCACATGTGTGTACCTGTGTGTATGTGTGTGTGTGTGTGTGTGGAATGAGGTGGGGGCGATAGGGTAAGGATTGGTTATAACAGTCCCTATTGAAAAGATGAGATATTAAAGGTGATCATTACTTGCATATATTAGCATATAATTATTGAGGGGTAGCATGGCTAAGTGGATAAAAGATGTTGTTGTTTAACCTAATTTGTCTTAGTTCATTGTATTTAAAGAGTGTGTGTGCACTTTTTCATGACCATATTTTGTATGAAATATGTTCCCAATGTTTTGCAATTAATTTTGAAAATGAATTTTTTTGTTTGTTCCTGTTTTACATGCCAGCACCATGTAAAAAGCACTTGTACTGGTGCCACCTAAAAAGCATGTGCCGGTGCCATGTAAAGAGAGCACCTATGCCAGTGTCACATAGAAGCACCCTTGCCGATGCCATGTAAAAGGCACTCAGTACACTCTGTAAAGTGGTTGGTGTCAGGAAGGGCATCTGGCCATAGAGACCATGCCAAAATAGACAGCTGGAGCCTAGTGCAGCTTTTCGGCTTACTGCGAAAGTAAGGTCGACCAAAGGAAACGTGGAGGGGACAGGTGGAGGAGGAGATTGGGAAGGTTGGCTTGAGGAGGGAGGACGCCCAAAAGCAAGCGAGATGATGTGAAAGCAGTTACTGTAAGAGTGAGGTAGATCTGGCCACCCCCGTTAATGGGGACAAACCTGGATTTAAAATATTGGAATTCACATCTCCAGTCAAACTGTCCAATCCATGTCAGCAGGGAAAGTGGACATTAAGTGATGATGAAGATAATTTATTAAAATAACTACTTAATAAACCAGTCTCTGGAATGCACCATAGAGTTCTCTTCACATGAAACTATTAGTTCCATTTCTACATGCATTTTTTCTTGTCTTCCATCCTTTTGGGGGTCAATGAAAAAAATACCAGTCAAGCACTGGGGTCTATGTAATCAACTATTCACTTCCCCCAAAATTTCAGGCCTTGTACCTATAGAAGAAAGGAAGAAGGTAGCAAGTTGGCAGAACTGTTAGCATGCCAAACAAAATGCTTAGTGGTATTTCTTCTGCCTTTACATTCTAAGATCAAATTGATTTATCGACCTCCTATTACATGCTCATCATGAGATACATAATTTCATTCCCATCAGAGACTATTGCATTCTCTTTTTCATTTGTAATGCTTACATCACGTAATTTATATATCCTAACAATCAGTGATTATTTACGTTAATAAAAAGTATAATTTAAATATACAATTGCACATACATTTGCTTGCTTACACATGTCCCTACTCATGCACACAAATACACACAGGCACATGAATGTAAATAGATACATACCGTTAAAAACATACATACTTTTACAAACACACACACATTCTATTATTAACACATGCTGTTACAAACATGTACACACTGTCACAAACACACATCTGTGCATTAGAATCAATAAAATTGACAGCTTAAAAGTTTCTAAAACGTTTCAGAAATATTATAGTCTTGGATACCAAATAAGTGTGATATTACATGTGGTTACTATTAGCTTCTATACATATATACACACACTAATGCTGCTTAAACATACATCCTGCATATTGGGTGAATGTGCTACAGAATTAGTCATTAAGAGTATAATATGCAAAGCTAAATGTCTAAAAGCAATAAAAACATGTGAACAAGACATGTACACTTCCTCAATTACATAACACCAGAGAGAATACTGGTATTTCTCCTCTAAACATTTTTAAGGCAAACCAGAATACTCCCAGCATTACTATGAGTGAACATAGACCTGAGATGCTGGTGTCGTTAAGCATTGTTATCAACATCATCTGATACTTAATGAGATGGAATATCAACGGTGACAAATCATTGTGACTAGCCCAGCTCCTTTAAATGTTTCAGTGCCACTGGCTGAAAAACATAATTAACCAGTAAATTTTATTTCAGGATTTTATTCTTGTAGGCTATGGATGGATACAGTAGCCTCCATTGCTTACACAGCATTTAGCATGTATACTGGAGCAAAAGAAATCACTAACATTCTTTAGAAGACATCTACCTCTAACCCAAGGAGCAAGGGTGAGCCCAGCAGGTCTCTTTCCATCATTCCAGGACAGTCTCACTGACTTCAGAGTTGAGTGGGTATTCATTCTGGTTAATTGAATTTCTCTTGATGTAGTGAGTGAAGTGATCCTACATTCAGTTGACATTCATCAAGGCACCCAGAATCAAGGGGCTTGCTGCATTGACAGTTCACTTCCCTACAGACATTAGGTATTAAATTATTGATGTTTGCCAAAGGTTATGCATCAATTCAGTCCTGAGAAAATTTAACACTTGTATGATATTTGTGACATCTTGAACATTGATCAAATAGTTAAGGAGAGTAAAAAAGGCTTTGACTATAAATTATCCTGAATTCTTTCATTTGTCCCAGAACTAACAAGAGAAACCTATCCATTGTAATTCTATCTTCATTTAGCTATCTTTTGGAGAAAGTCCATGTTGAAAAGGAAGGTATGTTGCCCACCTTGAAAAGGAGCAGTTGTAAATTGGAGAAAGGCATCTGCTTAAAGCCAGACCCATAAATCATTTTGGCAAGACTTCCTGGTCAAGAGGTTCTGAAGTGTGTTTAACATTGACCAGACTCTCTAGTTTGTTATAGATTACTTCATGAAAAAGAAACAAGATAAGCTTTTCTCATATGTTATTGGTAAACTTAAGAATTTAGTATTAAACCCAGAAAATTATTATTTTTTTTGCTAAATAACATGACCTGATATTTCTAGTCCTGCACACACTACTAACATAATTAAGAATATTTGATAGTTTGTTACTATGGTTACTAAGTCTGTCTCAGTCCGTTTTTATTTTCATGATGTCCTCAGAAACTCATTCAATAAGATTAATTTATATAAAATTTGATCCCATTCATAAACTTCCTTTGATGTCTCACCCTATAGAATATGTAGAATATTAAAAAGTGTGTGTGGCAAAGGCTTTTGTAGTTGAAACACAGTAAGTATAATTAGAGAAGCTGTGAGGGGATGTATTGAGAGAGGGGAATAGTACACAGGTTGTTGGGTAAGTTAGAAACCATTGTGGTGCCACAAGAAGAGACAGAGGGCGTAGCATGTTGTGTGCTGGTTGTTATAGTGTGTTAATGAATAATGTTTGTCATTCAATCAAGTGACATTGTTTTGTGAAGGTGCAATCACGGTGTTTCTGTGTAGCAGATGCTTTGTCTGATGTATGTGACTAGTATTCTAATATACAGTTCACTTGTGTCATACAGATGATGTATGTGTGTGTGTGTATGCCAACAGCGGTTCCAAGCTCTGAATTATGTTTTATTGTTATAATCAACTCAAACCTAACTACATTATTGGGTTGTACAGAAAGATCTGTCATTTTGGCCTCTAGTCAGCCTTGCTTTAGTAAAATTATAGCCATTTGATCTTTCTATTTTTTAATTGTTATTTAATGTAGGCTGCATGTAATTTGTCAGTTAAATACAAAACCCCTTTTATTTTTGGTTTCCAATCCATTCTTTTCACTGGTTAAGTTGCAATCTTTCAGAGCTTATTTTACACTTGTAGCTAAAAAAAAGAAAAAAAAAAGGGAAGAACCCTGCCAGTTCAGATGGTAGAAATGATAATGAGATGTTAGTGAGGACTAAATGACTCACATTATGTAATTCCATTGGTGGGGAATGGATTAGTAGAATTGGAAGAGCATCAAACATACACCTTGTGTTACCTCTTTGACATTCTGCATTCAAATCCTATTGAGATTGACTATGCTTTTCATCATTCGGCAGTTAATAAAAACAACTACCATACAAATACTGGGGTTAGTATATTTGACTGCTTCCAGTCTCCAAATGTGAGATTTTATGTCTATGTTTGAAATAAGTATTTTGTTCTGTACCTTTTTTGAGTTTGAATTCAAATCATGCCAGAGTCATCTTTGTTTTTCATCTTCATACCCTGGTTTAATGTTCACTAGATCATCATCTTCCTCACAAATATACATCATCTCATATCAGTTATATAAATTAAATAAACATAAATGCAGATATGAAATTGTTTTACATGATCAATATAGTTTATTACAGATTTGAAAAATTAAGATTTCAGGTTTTGCTGCTCCCATTGTATTTGTCCTGCTGAAATATTCCCTGTATTGAAATTCAAATGCAAATCTTTCAAATGCCATCCTCTTTATGCTAAGTAGAAAAAAGTGAAGACAGATTGATTTCTAGTTGATATATTATACTTTGGATACACTGTACTTACATTGTTGGTTGTTTAGCCAGTTGTTGTCTGAATAATTTTGTATTGATTTAAATATATTCATTTTTATCAAATGGCAAGCCTTTTGTACAATAGAAAACAAAAAACCTATTGTTACTAGTAACTGAATAATATCCCTAACTCTAAAATATTAACAGTTTTTGATGCCATGTGATACAATCATTTATTTGTTTGTGTTACATTTGCTCATCTGCAAACAAAAATTTGAAACAGAAGTTTCTGACAAGCAATAATGACATGGGTTTATGTCAACCCTTGTCAGATGAAACATAAAGAATTATCATAAGAGTAAAATATATCTAACAGAGTGGTTTCCCTATTGATTTATCTGAGTGCAACACTGTGAACTCAGAAATCTGTTGGCAGTTATACAACCAGTACTCTTATTACTTGTATCTTGTTAAGCTATGTCATTTTTTGTGCTAGTCTGTCATGTTAGGACTAAAAAGTCTAGTAATGAGTAGTGAAATAACTAACGTTCATAACTGTGTAAATTGAGCCAAATTTTTGACATGCATAATGCTGGTAGCTGATACTAAGTGCATGGCTATGTTTTTGCTGTGTGGAAAAACTCTTGGTAATGATTCTATGAAACCAGCTGAGATGAAAGACCACCTTGTATGAGTTTGCACTTATAAGAAAATTTCAAGACATTGATAAAATATGAAGAAAAAATAAATTAAATAACCTCAGAAATTGACCAAATTTAAAGACATTCTTTAAAACACTTGCCAGTTTTGGTAATTGAACTGAAGACATCCATACAACATCTCCCTTAATATAGCAAAATAAAGAAAGGCACTTGTAAGTCCTTGGTAAGGATATAATAATACCAGTAATTAATGAAGTAATTAAAGTTATTATGAAGAAAAATGTTCACCTTATTCTATAATCACATGGGTAAGATGGCTGATGTTGGTTGGGGGAAAGACTTAGCATCTGAACTTTAGCTCAGCCATTTTTTCCTATCCAACTTGTCAAGTCAATATTCAGCAATTTCAGGATTCTTACAGCCTATGTGAAGTATGTTGCATCTTTGGCTAAAGTGTATTAATGTCAAATTTTTGTTTGCTTAGAACCTTAAAGGGTAATTCAAAAGGTGAAAGAATTTTTCAATGGTTGGAGGATTATTTGAAGACACAATGTTCTTTTGTGGAATAATTCAGCAGTGGTTACTGACAGTGCACCAGCAGTAGCTGTCTGTGATGAGAGATTTACTGCCATACATAATTGAAAGGTTGCTGGGAGACATACTGTTCATTGGGCATTGCATACACACCATCTTACAGTCAAGAAACTCAGAGCATGTTACCTTAAAGATGTTTATCAGTTAAATGATAAAAGTAAAGCAAATTCTCTCAATTCATGCTCTTGCAATGATATGTATAGAAAAACAAAAATGATGAAATTTTAAACCAGGCATGGCCAGCCTTTTTCAAGATGTGGGCCATATGTGACATAACTCATCGTCAGGTTGGCTGCACAACTAAACAAATTCAAAGTAATCTTTTGTTAGATGTGCCATGCAGAAAGTCCTGTGGACCACAGTTTACCCATAACTGTTTTAAACCAAATAATACTTTGACATGCTGATGAAAAGTGAATGTCGAAAGGTAAAAACTTGTACCCTGTATGATTCCCCTAGCGAGTTTCTTATTACCAATATAGAAGCATTATTATGTGAGAAAATAGAAAAAATATAAGAAGTATTTTTTCTATTTGTCAGACATATATTTCAAAATGTAATGAAGTACAAAAATATCTGTAAGTGTGACTCATGATTAACACTCTCTAATCTTTAATGAAAAATAAATACAATACTTGCCAGAGCATAAAATTGCTTTTAATGTTTATAAATACTTCAAAAATTGTCCTGCATCTAATGCAGCTGCATTATGATTGGGAGACCAAGTGCAATAGACTAGGGAGCTGTGTGAGCATGAGTTAGTTAGGCACAGTTATTGTTACTAATGATAATAGAATATTGAAGACAGACAATTTATCACAAGTTGTTATTACAAGCTTATAATAAAGTGCTTGTAGTTTGCTAGCAGTCATGTGAGGAGATCACGTCTTGTCATTATACCTCCTTCTTCAGTATTTATAACTCACACCTGATATATCTTACAATGACTGTGTTACTTTTAAGAAACATTTAAAAAATTATTTAAATGAAAAATCCACTTCGAAAAGTGAAACAAATATCAAAACTTTCATCCACCTGTCAATTAATTGCAATGAGTGAATGACATCAAAACTCCACCCTGGTTGTTGATTGTGGTAACACAAAACTTCACAACCAGAAATGTGAGTTTTACATCCAGTGTGGGAATTCTCTTGACGAAATTATAAACATCTATACAGCTGAACTGAAACAAGATAATGATGAAATACAATATTCCCATAATGTAATTTGTTTCTAACAAATTTAGTTTTTCGTGCTTTATTTCAGTATACTGTTCATTGTATTTACAGACACAGACTCGTACATTTTCCCTCACAAAACTACCTTAAACATCTTTCAATAAGTGTACAATGAAACATACTAATTTTTTTTCTCACAAAATGTGCTTGCAAAATAGGGGTTCATCTAAGGTGAGAGTGCAAAATAGGGGTTCATCTGAGGTGAGGGTGCATTTGATATGCTTGCAAATACAATGCCTTTACATCAGACATGTCCCTCCCATTGATAATGTGAACTAATTCAATAAAAAAAACAATTATATTAGTTTCCTTTTTTTTTTGTTTTAATTTATTTAACATAATTTCTGTTATTAAAGGGATGAACTGGCAGAGTCGTTTGCATGCCAGGCAAAATGCTTAACAGCATTTCATCCAGCTTTATGTTAAATTTCACTGAGGTTGACTTTGCCTTTCTTCCTTTCAGGGTTGATAAAATAAGTACCAGTTGAACACTAGGAGTCGATGTAATTGATTAGTCCCCTCCCCTAAACTTGCTGGCCTTATGTCAGACTTTGAAACCATTATTACCTATTTATAGAATTTTTTTCTCTCAGTTTGATTTTTATTATTATTATTAATAGTATTTATATAATTTTTTTTTCTTTAACTTCTTTCAGTCATTGGACTGCAGCCCTACTGGGACATCACATTAAAGGGCTTAGTCAAACAAATCGACCCCAGTACTTGTCTTTAAATCTGGCACTTATTTTATCAGTCACTTTTACCAAACTGCTTAATTGTAGTGGGGCTGCAGAAACAAACCAGCACTGGTTGTCATGGGTTGGTGGAGAACAATCACAAACCAACACACACACATTTATGATGGGCTTCCACACAGTTTCCACCTACCAAATTCACTCATAAGGTATTACTTGGCCCTGGGCTGTAGTAGAAGCCACTTGCCCAAATTGCTGCACAGAGGGACTGAACCTGAAACCAGAAGGTTGCAAAGCAAGCTTCTTAACCACACAGCCATGCATGCGCCTATTTACTTATTTTTATTTTTGTGTTCATGTAGGCTCATTAAGGGATCAAAGATTCTATGAAAGGTGTCAATAAGCAAAGCTATTTGGAGGACTCTTTTGTATGGAGTTAGCAACTCAATCACCCTACCATCTTAAAAGCAGAAGGACATGTGATATGTTATGTGGTCCTGTGATCTGCTCAGTCAGAGTTGACCTAGGGTTAAACAACAACTGCATCTGCTGCTCCACAACTTTAATAATAATAGTAATAATAAGGATAAATATGATGATTGAGTAGCGAATGAACAATTGTGGTTGCTCTTTGTAATAAGAAAGAAAACAAACAAACAGGCAAATCCTGTGTTTTTTTTTTTTGTCACGAATGTCTGTCCTAATAACTATCTTCTACACTTCTCTCTATAGTAAAATTAATGAACTTCATTCACTCATTGTAACAATTAGGCATTTAATTGTCTTCTTTGTTGCTGTCTCTGAATAGCTATTATTCACTCCCCCTCTCTCTCTTGCTCTCACTCTCTCTCTCTTGCTCTCACTCTCTCTCTCTTGCTCTCACTCTCTCTCTCTTGCTTTCACTCTCTCTTTCTCTCTCCCACTTTTCTCCCCTTCTTTCTTTCCTCTTTTTTTCCTCTCCTCTCCCAAGTTCTCTTTCTCTCTCTTTCAAAATTTTTCTCTCTCCTTTGCCTCCCTGTTTATGTTCTCTGTTTCTCCTTTCTTTTAAATCTCATTTTTCCCTGCATTTACAGTTTCTCTCTCCCTTTCTCTCTTTATTTCTCCATCTTCCTTTTACACACACACACACACACACACACATTTTCTCTCTCTCTTTCCCCTACCCCTATATCACTTCCCCTTTATACACCTCTCACCACCCTCTACCCTTATCATTTGCTGCTATCATCACTTCTCCTCTTTTTCTCTGATCACTCTGTCCCCATTTACCTAGTTCCCTCCTCCTCCTTTTGTGCCTCAAGAAGAACTACTTCTTAACTCTGCCAGAAAGAGATATACCAAACAATCTTGTTTTCATTGGAAATCTGGTGTTCTTTATTGGAAGGGATGCTGTACATAATGATGATCAAGAGAGAGAGAGAGAGATGGCTGTGATGCTACCTAGACATACATAAACACATTTTCTTTTGCAAACAAAGCCCTTTGAATACAAACACTATTCTGTGTCAATCCTGTACAATAAGATTTGGTGGGACATCTTTTGTGGCTTCTAGTGATGTTAGAAAAGATATTTATAAGACAAAGGGGTTTTTTCTTAAGACAGCAAAAAAAAAAAAATGGGGTGAGAAATGTGTACTTCAGTATGGCTACTGTCCAATAAAAGAGTAAAGTGTGTGTGTGTATTTATGTATGTGTGTATACATACACTCACTCACACATACATACCTACCTTACCTTTACCTTTGTCAGCCACCTCTACTGTTGTCAATCACTTCTGTTGCCAGTCACCACCTACTCTTACCTTCATTCACCTCTGCTACTGTCAGTCATCCCCTCTCTACTGTGCCCCTAATAATCCCACCTTTTCCATCATACTCTTGCTCCTTTCACCCACTCATTCTAGCTTTTCTGCTGTCTTCATCCTTTCTCTCTCTCCCATCCTCCCTGTTCTTCAGTCACCTGAGGAAATGTACTCACCCTAGGTTACTGAGTTTTCTCGACTTACCTCTCTCACTCACCCACCCATTTCTAGCTTTTTCGCATCTCACCGCTTTCCACAATATTTTCCATTACACAAAAAATAAATTAACAGGAAGCTGTTTCGGTCTTTCATAAACTAAATATTAGTACTATACTGAAGACTTCAACTCAATGATTGTTAAGATCAAAAGCATCCCAATCTTAATACCTAATCTGTCTCATGGTCAATATGTATCTTAGACTGCATTATTCAATGTGTTGCCTCCATGTTTAGATGATAGGGTGTAATTTAGTGAGGAGATTTGGCTGTTATTTTCTAGCAGGTTAAGTGACCATATACAAGATCACTCATTGGATAGTTCTTTGACAGTTATGGTAATCTGACTATAAAATCCTTGTTTTAAAAATTCTTACCAATGCCTTCTATGATAGTAGAAATGTTCAACCTATTTTTATTTTAATTGGCAGAATTGTGTAAATATGTTTTAAATGAACAACAAAATGCTTGGGACATCCTAAAAGCTTCCTCATTGTTTCCATCTAACTAATTTTGCTCACAAAACTTCAGTTGACTCATCGCTAGGTTATAAAACATGTCCAAGGTGTCTGCAGAGCAAACATCCTCACTATCTGACCACATTTTTGCTCAATGCAGGAGACTCTATGTAGGTATGTGATTTGCTATAAACAGCAACCAGATTTCCCTCAAGTCACAATTTATTGTCTTTGAAGAGATAATGTGCTCCTAGATACACACATGAGAATAAGATAGGCTGGTCATGGCTGTGTGGATAAGAAATTTGCTTGGTGACCATACAGTTTTCAGTTCAGACTGTGTGACACCTAGGGCGATTGTTTTCTACTGTACTCTCAGGTTAACCATTGCCTTATAAGGGAATTTGGTTGACAAAAAACATGCGGAAGCCCATCATATATCATCGTCATCTAATATCTGTTTTCCATGCTGGCATGGGTTGGACAGTTTGACAGGAGCTGGCAAGCCAGAAAACTGTACCAGGCTCCAGTTGTCTGTTTTTGCATGGTTTCCATGGTTTGAATGCCCTTCTTAACAGAGTGTACTGGATGCTTTTCACATGGCGCCAGTATGGTTGCTTTTTATGTGGTATCAGTATGGGTGTTTCTTATGTGCCATTCGCTTGGGTGTTTTTTATGTGGCACTGGAATGGGTGCTTTTTACTTGGTGCTGGCACAGTTGCTTTGTGCATGGTGCCAGCAAGGGTGCTTTGCACATGACACTGACATAAGTGCTTTTTATGTGGCACTGGCATGGGTACTCTTTATGTGGTACCAGCATGGGTGCATTTTACATGGCACCAGTACCCACAGGGTTGCCAAGTGGCTTACAAGACAAGGTCATCTCAGCTGAGAGAGGGAGTGGAACTGAAAGGAGTTGTTATGGGCTAGGCAAGGGGTTGGAATATGATAGAGGGACAGGCATAGGTGTCTTTCTACAGAGGAGATACTTGGCTATCCCAGTTGGACAAGGAAGCTGAGAGAGAGAGAGCTAACTTATTACAGAGGAGATACTTGGCTATCTCAGTAGGAAGCAGAAGGAGAGGGTAGGAGAGAGAGAAAGACAAATTGAGACAGAGTGTGAGAGAGAGAAAGACAAATTGAGACAGAGTGTGAGAGAGAGAAAGGGCCTACCCGTAGGGAACTATGAGTGGGGGGGGGAGTTATAAGTAGCGCTGAGGAGATAGATGTACCTTAAGATTGTGAGGGGAGATATTTAGAGATAGCAGCTGATGTTGAGAGACACTGGAGGGGCCTGTAGTGGGTGGTAGTGGTTTTTGGAGAGGGGTGATTGTGGGATATGTATGTGTGTGTGTGCATGTCTTTTTGCTTGTGTTTGCCACCCCCGCCCAACTGCTTGGTGTTGGTTTGTTTCCTTCCCTGTAACTTAGCATTTCAGCAAAAGAAACTGATGCAATAAATACTAGACTTAAAAAAAGAAGTTCTGGGATTGGTCTGTTTAGCTAAAACCCTTCATGGCAGTGCTCCAGCATGGCTGCTGTCCACTGATTGAAACAAGTAAAAGGAAAAAAGACGTTTCTACTACCGCCAACTTTTGTTTTGCTTCCTCTCTCTATCACAATCGATTTATCTGCCTTTCACTCTGGAAACTTTATTACGCTGAAAAAAAATCAGGAATAATAAAAATAACATTAGTCGTTTTCGTTACTGCATCATTATTTCTCATTATGAACATTTTAATGCTTATTGCCTTTTACATTACCTTAATTAGTTATCTGCCTGCCTTCCGTATCTCTCAACACACACTTCAACTCATTGCTTGTCTATTTATTATCAACACTGCCACTGTCTGTCAATCCGTCCCCTCCCTTTCCTCCTCCTCCCTCCATCCCTCTCTGCCCCCCTCTCTCTCTCTCTACTTATCTATTGCACTGTCAGCACTGTTATCCAACTGATTGTTTGCTTTGACTGGAGTCTCTTTAATACATACTTATCAATCATGTAAGTGTCTTGTCATCTCTCTCTCTCTCTTCTCCTCTGTTTCTCCTGTTCTTTTTCTCTCTCATGCTGTCTGCCAATCTCTCTCTCTCTCTCTCACTCATACCTTTCTCTCTTTCCTATTCCCTTTATCTCTCATGATCTTTCTCTCTCTCTTTCGCTCACAGTTTTCTGTTTTTTTCTTTTCTCTCTCTCTTTCTCATGCTCTCTGTTTATTTCTTTCCTTTTCTCGTTCTGTCACCTCTTCACACACATGCACGCACGCTTCCCCTCCTTTAAATACAATTTTTAAAAATATATAAAAAGTATGCAAGTTAACTGAAAAATGACCTTTGAAAAAGAGACTTTATCACCATTAGAAGCAGCAGCAACACACACACACACACACACAAATACCCCCCCCCACACACACACACTATGGTCTGCACACTTGCCACAAGCAATTTCTTGTTAAAAGATACTGGTTCCGACAGAGGTGGAGGGGATCTGGAAAATAATTTTTATCTGATTTCTTGTTCACATTTCACTGCTTGGTTAAATTATCTCACACATATTTCTGTTGACATGATAATTATAATTATATACAGCAAACAGATTGATTACTCCTCATCAACTGTTAATTAGGAGGCATCTGAGAAATGATTTCTAAACTTTGGCTAATTAATGATTTCATACTTAACTAAACTGTCTGTTTGTTTGTTTTGGAAAATGTGGTTGCTTCTGATGATTATCATCATCATTATTATTATTATTATTATTATTATTATTATTATTATTATTATTATTATTATCATTATTATTGAGGCAATGAGCTGACAGAATCATTAGCATGCTGGGCAAAACGCTTAGTGGCATTTTGTCTGCC
Organism: Octopus bimaculoides; assembly: GCF_001194135.2. Taxonomy (NCBI): domain Eukaryota; kingdom Metazoa; phylum Mollusca; class Cephalopoda; order Octopoda; family Octopodidae; genus Octopus; species Octopus bimaculoides. Next base: position 33,389,797 of record NC_069001.1, read on the forward strand.
TTTCTGTTTTGAGTCGACTGAAATTGGAGCTAAAGCACCGTTTCTTAAAATGTTCCTTGCTTCTTAGGAGGCACTTTTTACAAAATAGTGAAAACTAGACATTATCCCCTTGTTTTACTAAGCGTGTATGTATGTTTATATATAAGTTCAAAAAAGGAAAAAGACAAAAAACCAATAACAAAAAACAACGTGCGGACGTGATACAGATTGTGTTACTAGACGCTCGGGAAAGGAAAGAGAGAGAATATGACGTTTCGAGCGGAGCTCTTCGTCGAAAACAGGGAAAGTCCAAAGAAGGGAAAAACGGAGGAAGAAAAAATCGCCACCGATGTCCACGAGGTTACATTGTGGAAGGACCGGAAGGGGAAGGGGTAGAGGAAAAGTTCTTTCTAAGACAGGAGAGTGCAAGAGGGAGGTAAGTATGTGTGCGTGCGCGCGGGTCTGTGTGTGTGTGTGTAATAATATGTGTGTGTACGTATGTATGTGTGTGTGTGTAATAATACGTGTGTGTACGTATGTATGTGTGTGTGTGTGTAATAATACGTGTGTGTACGTATGTATGTGTGTGTGTGTGTCGTGTGACATAGTGGAAGGATATATATATAGTTAGGTTATATTCTGTTAAGAATGTAGTAAAGTACAGTCCACCAACAATAGTATTATACCTACTGCCAAATTTGCATCACAATATTTATATATCACCTGATGAAACACAAGATCTCACAATGCAGGTAAACAGTTACATAACCAAATACCTGCGAATCTGGAGAACTACATTGCGTGGCATCCCTCTGGAAGTGTTTTCTCCAGGAAACTGACATTTCCAGATACTATATCTCGGGACTCAGCGCTGGATATTGGAGATCTGAACACAGCAATGCAGGACCGTGTAGTGTGGAATGGGATTGTCAGTGGAGTTCCAACTGGTCAAAGGATGATGATGACACTGCATAGAAACAATTGTAGTGATTACAAATAAATGTTCCTCTGTACACACACACACACACACACACACACACACACAGAGTGTGTCCGTAAAGTAATGGAGGATTTCAAAACGATTTGTTGATGCAACTTGCAAAGCTACATATTTTATATTCATGTTGAATAAGAGACCAACTAATAAAATTTACATACAGTTTACTGCAGTTCAGTGTAGCTTCCATTCGTTGCCTTTTATGCATCTAAAGGATACTGCAGTCTTATTCAACATGTATATGAAATGTTGTAGTGTTGCAAATTACATCAATAAATGGTTTTGAAATCCCATCATGACATTGTTAGTGAAAGAAATTGCTAATCCCTCTATTCATTTCATAACACAGAAAAGATAGGAAAGATTCTATTTAAGTAAAACTCTATACTTCATTATACCATCATATATTTTTTATACAAATCCTCCTTTGTTGTACATTCTACACCATAACCCCAGTCACGCACAGCATTGTAAAGATTTTGGCTTCAAGAAATTCATCTGATTTGTTTAGTGTTTTTAATAATGGCTGTAATGGAGGAGAGAGGAGTACTTGTCATGGTACTCCCAGAGAGTTGGATGGCTTGGGATCTGTGGGGTTCTTTGGTTGCCCCCCTGAGTGGTGTTGCCCCACCATTGGAGAATTTTATTGTTAGAATTCTTTTTATTAATTGCTATTGATTTTTGTTGTTTATACATTTTCATGTAAATCCTCACTGTCCTTTGTATTGTCCTGAATCTCTTTTTTATTATCATTATTATTATTATAGTGGCAAACTGGCAGAATTATTAGCATTTTGTCTGTTTTTGTGTTCTGAGTTCAAATTCTGCTCAAGTCGACTTTGTCTTTCATCCTTTCAGGGTCAGTAAAATAAGGTAGTAGTTGAACACTGGGGTCAATGTAATCACTCTTCACCCCTGTACCTATAATAGAAAGGATTCTTATTATTACTGTTAAGATGGCAAACTGGCAGAATCATTAGCATGCTAGACAAAATGCTTAGTGGCATTTCATTTGGCTTTATGTTCTGAGTTCAAATGCCACTGGTGTCAACCTCTGCCTTTCTTCCTTTCATGCTTGATACAATAAGTACCAGTCAAGTACTGGGGTTAATGTAACTGACAGGCCTCTTTCCCCAAAATTTCAGGCCTTGTGCCTATAATAGAAAAGATTATTATTATTTATATTTTTGCCATTCGTTGAATTCCTGTGTCAAGTGATAATGAGATGAAGTACTTGTATATCTCAATGTATATTCACTTTGTAACATTTTTAATGATTCATTAACAATAGAAATTCTATCCTCTGTCAAGTCGAGGTCATCCACTTGACTGGTTTATGAAGAGTTTTTTTAATTTTTATTTTTAAAAATATTTAATGAAACACATGTAGCACTTAGAACCTATTATAGAAACCATTGTTTTTCTTTTTAAGCACATATTACTACTACTTGAGCCACCAAACAAACTTGTATGTCGTCATTTGACCTGTTAGCAGTAGCAGACAAATATCTCTAAAATTATTCCTTACTGTCTTAAACAAGCAAGGAATATATTGGATGGTGTAGTTGCTTAAGGTATAAAAAAAAACCCCAAAAAAACACAAGAGTGGGGGGTGTGCAAAAAATACTGGATGATCACAGTTGGATGACCTTTGATTGATTAGGACTGATCTGGTGCTAAACTAAAATGACAACATTACTCCTGTAAGTCTGTCATGAAACAACAATAATACAGTTGAATAATCTCAACTGTTGTAGTCAATGGCCTTATTTATATTTAAAATAAGAAACAAAGCAAAAAACAAACATTAACCCTCCCCCATATATATATATATATATATATATATAAAATTTATTTATGAGGGTAGAAATTGATATTAGTCAATTAGAACCAGTGGTCTAGCATATTAAAAAAATCCGAAGATTAAAATTATATTACATACAAAAATAAGAGGAATGACCAGCAAAAGTGGACTCCTATATGCTAGAAATAGATGCCGAATCATCTAACCACGAAAAAAATATATGTTCTAAATTTTTACTGACAACATATATTTTTTTCGTGGTTAGATGATTTGGCATCTATTTCTAGCATATAGGAGTCCACTTTTGCTGGTCATTCCTCTTATTTTTGTATATATATATATATATGGTTGGTTTGGTGTAAAGTTATATATAAAAACAATTGAACATTAAATTGAAAGATCATTCAATACTTTTTGATAAAATTCCATATTTCTTAATTTTTACAAGGAAAAAGTTGACAGTAACTTTTGTAGTGATTTGAGCCTTTCACATTAACAACACAAACCTAGCAGTCACCTAACATGATAGTTTTGCAGCTCTCACCACACCATTGAAATTCTGAAGTTTAATTGTTTTTTTTGTTCTTTTGTCCATTACTGAAGGGGATCTATATTGATTTTGCATACCTTATGGGGAGTCCATGACTTGTGTTGATTTCCAAGCTTTATTCTAAAATAAGATATACTTGTTTTATAAAGTCTGTGGTATTTTTTTCCATGCTTTCCTATATTTGCTACAGATGTAAAATACTTTTCAATTGTTCAAACATGATCTTCGTGATAAACTCATATGTACTTCTTTATGTCCCCCAAGACGTTAGGTTTAGGTCTTCTATAGGTACAAAGTCTGGAAATTCGAAGGAGGGGACTAGTTGGTTGCATCAACCCCAGTGTGCAAGACAAAGTTGACTTCAGTATAATTTGAACTCTGAATGCAAATACGGACATACATTGACATAATCACACACGCACACACACACATACGCAGTGCTTGGGCTAAATTTAACAGTTTCTATAAAAGGAAAAGACAACAACTCATCCCAAAATAAAATTACTTTAAAAAAAAACAAAAAATATCAACTAGATTATGGCTGGGAGATAACAATTCACTCAAAGTAGATGCCTTTAAGCTTCCACCATGGCCTCAAAACAGATGCAGAACCTGGCACATGCATTTCTTCAATCTATATTATTCTTCTACCTGTTTGTTCATACTTTATGCTTAAGTCATGATGAATGATGAAGCATACATTGGCGCTTGACATAGTCTTCTGACTTGTCAGCTCCCCTTGAAACATCCAACCCATGCCAGCATAGCATCGATGGCAGATGTTAAATGAGGATCATGGTAAGGTGCATACACGCACGCACACACACACACACACACACACACTCTCTCTCTCTCTCTCTCTCTCTCTCTCTCTCTCTCTCTCTCTCACTCTCACACTTTCTCTTACTGTCACCCTCTCTTATGGTTATCTATTAAATTCGATGCTGACCTTCAGCTGATGATTGTACATCTCAATCCTTGTTAATCAATCGACCTGTTTCTATCTTGAATTATTTATTTAACTATTTATTTCCTTTTGTTTCCAGAGATGTCCGAATGTGTATGCATTACATATCATACTGGGGAGGACGGAATCACATAGCTTTCGTTGGCGATTCTCGTATAAGGCAGCTCTATTTTGAGTTCATGAAGTTGGTGAGTACAACTGACATACCAGAAAGGAAAGTGCACAATGACCTGCATTATGATGATGATCAGATTAGCGCCAGAGTTGTGAGTAGCTTCTTTTTCTTCTTCTTCTTGTTATTGTCTTAATTTAGTCTTTGATGCTATAAATCTCATATTGGAGTTTGACTGATGAAGATGTCATGGCGCAGGCATAGCTGGGTGGTTAAGAAGCTTGCTTCCCAACTATATGGTCTCAGTTTCAGTTGCACCTGTGGTACATGCATTCTACTGTAGCCCTGGGTTGAACAAAGTCTTGTGAGTAGATTTGATAGATGAGCTCTGAGAGAAACCTGTTGTGATTATGTATGTATGTATGTATGTATTTGTGTGTGGGTGTGTGTGTAGCCTTGTCTTGTCATAATGGTTGTAAATAAGCATCATTATCACATTAAGACAACTAAAAAGTGTCTATTCTATCTTTAAACTGTTGACAGGTTTCTTTACAATATCAATACATAATCTATTTGCAGGACTTTCTTTGGCAACCAATGGTTAACACATCGATGTATTATGTATACAAGTCTTGGCTCATGAGTGGCCCAACTGCACGTCCAAATCTCATCGTTACCGGTAGTGGAACGGTGAGTAATAGAACCTCGTCTCTTCCTAACTTTGTACTGTTTGGTGGTGCTTCTCATTTATGCTTTAGCATTTTAACTAAATAACTAATTAACTTTTCAATAGTAGCATGGGATCTGAGGGAGATTTAGTTGATATTTCTAGCAGCCAAGCAACCATGCAGAGGTTTCCTTGGTTGGCTGAAGTGCTCTCAGTAGAGTGGAAAAGAAGATAAATATACTATACAAGAACAACAACAACAACAGTGTGGCTTTCTCAGTGGAGATGAAGATATAGTATAGAAGAACAACATCTGGAAGTAGAAAAACAGTCATATTTTTCTATTTCTTGTTGGCACCACATTGAAATATTCACCTTCTACAAGTAGGAGACTTGAAATAACCATAGCTTGGAGTATGTGAAGAGTGACCTTTTCAGAAACTAACATTCCTCTCCAGACATTGCAATATTGGATTTCTTCAAGACACTGCAATACATCACACAAACCCAAACTCAAATTCTTATAAAACTATTAGTTACATTGTTAATTATATAAACTCTTGAAAAGGCTTTCCCAGCCATTGAATAACACACACACACACACACACACACACACA
>NC_069001.1:33395858-33416883 GCF_001194135.2 Octopus bimaculoides
CTCTTTCATAGCACTGCTTCAGTGCAATTGTTTCACTTTTAACACATGATCTCAGATCAAGCCACTGGCCAAACAAACCAGCACAATTCTGAAACTGTTGTTATTCTTCTTCCCACAAATGATTGAGTGTAATTTTGACTTCATTCATCTCTTTTGTATAATCCTTTACATATTTTCTGATACTTTGTAAAAAAAAAAAAATTGCATATGATAGAAAAAAGCTCTCATAGCACTTTATTTTGTTTGTCTTTATTTAATTATTTTGTGTAATTGTTGTATGAACCTTTTTGTTTCTTATTTTTCAGTGGAGTATAAAGCTAAATAATGCTAGTGAGCAAGCTCTAAAGAATTTTGAAGGTTAGTTCAACCCTATACAGTATTTCACCTTGATAGACTTGCTGTCTATACAATGTTTGTGTGATATACATGACGTATAGAATAAAGATACAGTATTTGTCACCAAATTACAACCAGAAGTTCAAACCTCTTCTATAACCAGTACATTTTATATTTCAGTAGCATGCCTAACATCACCATTGCTTCAATATATCTTGCTACTTTCTGATTTAGTGTTTAGTGGAAGATAAACTACTCAGCAGTAAAGATACTTGCTTAAGTAGTTTGAAAATGAAATGTTATCTATTGCCTATGTTACGGATATAGAAAAACAGTTAAGAAGTTTACTTCCGAACCACATAGTTTCGGGTTCTGTCTCACCGTGTTCATCTTCAGGAAGTGTCTCCTATAGATCCAAGTTGGCCAAAGCCTAGTAAGTGGATTTGGTAGATGGAAACTGAAAGAAACCCATTTATATATTTGCGTGTGTGTGTGTGTGTGTGTGATTGTGTGTATATTTGTGTGTGTTTGTGACTCCATGTGTTTATTGTAAATGAAAGTCATTCATTTCCAATATTTTGTGAAAACCTGTCTGACGATGAGAAAATGTTACCTTGCTTGGAAATGGGTGAGGGCAGATGACAGGAAAGGCATCCAGCTGTAGAAAATCTGCTTCAATAAGACTCCAGCCAACCCATGCAAGCATGGAAAAGTGGATGCTAAAAAACAATGATGATGATGATTTCAAATGTTTGGTTGTGTCAAGAACAGTTGCTCTTCATAGAAACTTTTCTATAGTTTTCCATAAATACAGCAACTATTCTATGGAGATACTAACTTCACATTTGATTGTAGATCTTGATTAATTGCATGGTTTTCATACCAACTAAACTTCATTTTTTTCCCTTTGTATTTCTTAAAGCATGGAGTTACAGCCAAGCATTGAACCTGAAACCCTATGTTTTAACAACTGTTTTACTCCTATCATATGACTGAGACAGTGAGGAAAGTACTATATGGTTACTTGACTTGCTAGAAGTACCAAGCTTGTGTCCTTCAAATCATACCTTATTGTCTTAAAAGAAGATAATGTAGTCCTGTAGTCCAACATGACTTTCAAGATTTTATTTTCCTCCTCACCTAAATACAATGTTTGAATATCTTTAATCCTTTAGATTACCATAACTGTAACATTTAACCTTATAAAAGTTATTTGGAAAGAGCCCTACCATTAAAAAACTGTTTTTTTCCCCTTTGTTTTTAGTCAACCTGACTATGATTGTGCCATACTTGAACAAATTGAAGAATACAGCAACGATATTATGGATGCTCCAAGGTAAAGTATTTATTGTCACTTGGTAAGAAATAGACTTCATAGTTTCTTTATGAATAATTTCTTCAGCCTAGACATAAGGTTTAATTTCACCGGGCGAAATGCTTAATGGTATTTTATCTGTCGTTACATTCTGGGTTCCATTACTGACACACTTGCAGAAGTGCCATCAGCATCTAAGGAGTGGTCATACTCAGACATGAGTTGACTTCAAGAATATATATTATGTAAATACTTCATTGAAGCAAACCAATGTAGGAGTCTCTATGTGATCACTTGACCTCCTAGAAATAGCAACCAGTCTCCCTCAAATCAAACCCTACTGTTTTAAAAAGTATACATTGAATAATATAATGCAGAAGATACTCTGTCTGAAAGAAAAATGGGATGATTATGGCTAGAGAGCCTTTGATCAAGGTTGTCTTGGAGTTAAACAACAACAACTTCCTTTGATGGTGTGGTTCTAAAAGTTTTAGATTTTGTATTTTATTTTCATCTCAGATCCAGTCAATGAAGAGAAGCTATCAGTGAATCGTTCAATGATAACCAACCAACAGATAGATGACTACAATAAAGTGGCCATCCAGATATTGTGAGTAGTTCAGCTTGTTATTAATTCTTGCTTTCTCTTTTAACAGTTACTACAAGTTTTCTGAACTGTTATATTATTTCAATGGTTTAGCAAAGTTTTGATGTTTCTGAGGGTCAACGTCAAGAAATATAACGACAGATGATGAATCTAGAGAAAAGGGGACTGAATAATGCCAGTAATACAGAGAAGAGGGCAGGGTACCGAACAATGCCCTTAGTACAGAAAAGAGGGCAGGGTACCGAACAATGCCTTTAGTTCAGAGAAATGAGACTGAAGGAGATAATGTTCCTGGTGTAAGTAATCAAATACTAAAAGTACCTCTTGAGTTATTCCTGATGAATGTCTCTGAGAGCCAGAGCTTAACTCCATATTTGATAGCAAGAAATAAATGAGAGATGAATTTATCTCTTGTTTAAATGTCCATCTATTATAGGCAATGTTTGCAGGGATTTTTCTTTAATGAGTTAAAGAAGGACTGACAGTACCCATAGCCCTTTTCAGGACCTCTGCGACTGGAAACCTGACTCAAATACTTGCAACAGAGTGGACGAAAAGCACTAGAATGGTATTGAACCAGGTAGTAGTTTAAGTCTACCACCCAGATTCCCAACAACTTGGTTGGCTGAAACAACATAGAATAAATTATTCTACAAAGAAACAAAACAATGTTTACAGCATTTTTTTAGCTCCTCACCCAATATCATTTCCACTTTTCCAACTAATTGTATTTGGTTCTACCTTCAGGGATAACAGCGCTGCTAGCATTTGGAGTTCATCACGTTTGGTTGGACAAGGCCTGAAGAAAGAATCTGTTGATGGCCTTCACATTCCAAGTTCTGCTTTAGAACTGGTAAGGTTTAAGTTTGTTTGTTTTTGTTTTCTGGCACCATCATCATCATTACACAACCATCATCATTGTCATCATGACATAGTCTGGCAGAATCTTTACTTTTCTGTGTTTGTCTTGTTTTTCATACCTCTGGAGCGTCTAAAATAATAATAGTCATATACTAAGGCCAATTCAGTCAGCTATTTCCCTCTTAGATATTGTGGCCTGGTGCAAATTTTAGCAGTTATTGAGCACCGTCTTTATAGCTTATAATCTTCACCATTACAAGAATTCCATTGTCTCTATGAGCTCTGCTGTTAAGTCTCTGCCAGAACTACCTAATGTCTCTCTCTTCCTTTCCCCAATAATTCTCAGCACAAATTGTAATGGGAAACACATTCCATAAACCATTTTCTCTTCCTTTCCCCTCTCTCTGTTATCTCTTTTTCTCCCATAGTATAAAGAACCCTCTTTGGTAATGAATGACCATGTAATTGCACCTAAAATATTCCCCTCTGAGGCACAAGTCCAGGCAAGATTGTTTATGGAAGATCAGCAGTCACCCATGCATAACAGCCTCCCTTCTCCAAGCCACCAATGTTATCCAAGGGAAAGGCAAAGGCCAATACATCTTGGCACTAGTGACATCGCAATTCATTTCTACAGCTGAGTGAACTGGAGCAACATGAAATAAGTGTTTTGCTCGAAAACAAAATACAACCTAGTCCATAAACTGAACTCACTACCTCGTGATTGTGAGCCCGATGCTCTAACCATTAAGCCATGCACCTTCACTGCTATAAATACCTTGATATTTAACTTTCAAATGGTCAATCCACTTGGCTGTAAATAGATATCACAGAATATATACAGTTCACAGTACTAAGTGGGCATTTTTGGCATGCCACTTCAATAATGATTAAAGATTGATTAGATATGCTCCACATTAAGTACTGAGGTTGAGATAATTGAGAAACCTTTGTAAAAAAAAATACAGAACTACATGTGTTTGTCAACCATAAGTTTATAGACTTTGTAAAGTTATTTGGTGTTAATTATTGACTTGTATATATTTGTTTTATTTTCTGTACAGGACGCCCAAATATTGTTCAATATGTATTGCAATAACCATATGAACTACAATGATGGAACCTGCTGTCGGAGCCCAGATCCAGTTTCTACTCTCCAGTTGATTACAGCAGCTACTTTCTTAGTCATGTAATGTGAACACCTTCCTTGTTTTCTTTTAATTTTTTTCATATACTCTAGTAGAATGGCTGAAATAGCAGACTGTTGGATTAAATGTCTTGCAATATTTAGTGAGGTCTTCCAATATTTCTCAGTTCAAATCCCACTGGATTTTTTTTATTGATTTCATTTAATTTTGTTTTTGTTTGGAGGAATCACTTGACCTAAAGTTGAATATTGAATGAACTATTTCATCAGTTAATTGTTTGATTGAACAAACATTACTTTCAACTTTTCTAAATTCTCTTCATTTCTCTTCCAGTTTAGTTTTAACTCTTGTCAATTCCAGCCCATCTGTGACCACTCATGCTAAAGTACTCTTATTTACATTAAATATCTCTCTCTCTCTCTATCAAAATTGCATCATAGCATAAAAAATATCATGACATTTTGGTCATCACCAATATATAATATCTACAAATACATTATTAAACCTCTAAACATGTTTGATTATACAGAAAATTACTTGGAACATGTAGGTAATTTATATATTTGAAATATTGTCACAAATGACTCAAAGTAACCAAGTGAAGCCATAAAACAGGAAATACTCACTCAAACAGTGACAATTCTGCAATTTCGTCTGCTTCAGCTTTGACTCTAGACTTCACATTGATATCTCGTGAAGAGTGACTGCATTGCAGAATTGTGATTATTTCAGTTTGGTAGGACAGAGAAAGCAGAGTAATATATCTTGTCTAGTGAACACAGTAGAGTTACTTTAAAGGGTATAAAAAGACACTTAATCTGGCACTCTTCTATTTACGTCATCATTCCTCTTTATCTCTTCTGAAATTTTGTAATAGAATTCAAAATGATTTTTTTATTCGATGTCTCTAATTTTCAGTATCATATCAGCCATAGCATTATGGATCTATCGCAGAAGAAAAACACGCAGGAATGGAGTTAAGGCACGTGCAGGTGAGTTGTAATTCTCCCTTCTAGTGCAGAAAAAAATGTCCATGTGCAGTGGTTTATTATAATCTCGTCTCCACGTTTCCTTTTACTTAAGTAGACTTAAGTATTTGTTGACTTGATTTTAGTTTGACTTCTTCTCACGTTTGGATTCTGTTAGAGGCAGAGGGTGACGATGAAACAGCAAGCAAATATATTGTCGGCATAACTTCTAATCCATGTATCCATACCAGAACAGATAATTTTCTTGAAGGAACCTCTTTATAATTACTTGACTTAATAAGATTAGCAGCCAAATCAACCTTAAAGCACATTCTGCTATCTTAGAAAAAGAAGGACATTTTGGTTTATATAATCTTCCTTACTCTTTGCTTTAAACTAGGTGGGATGGTCATGGGTTCAGTGCTTTTGATCATAAGTCTGTTCAACCAGGGTTGACCTAAGGCTAAGTAACATATACAGAATAAACCTCTATGTGGTCACTCAGCCTGCTAGAAAAAGTGGCCAAATATCCGAAATGCATCCTACGCCTTTGAAAAGACACATTAGGTGATGTAGTCCTAGATAAGCAGTGCCTGAGAAAAGGACAATGCAGTCGTGGCTGGAAAGCCTTTCATTGTTTCATTGTTGGCCTACTTGATCAGGGCTGATTTGTGTTAACATCAGCTAATATTTTTCTCATGTCTGCTATCTCACTTCACATGTAATGTGATAGAAGTTTTGGACAGTGCTTCTATAACTCTCAGATAAAAGCTTCTATATGATTGTGTCATCTTCTAGAAAAAGCAATCTAATGTCCCCCAGATCACACCTGACCGGATGCCCTTCCTATCACTAATCCTTAGCTGTTTCCAAGCAAGGTAGTATTTGCTCACGGAAGACTGGAAACAAACAACCCCCTCAGTCTTAATTCTATTATTACTGAAGAGTTTGTTGATTTGGCTGAATCATTAGAGTGTAGGGCAAAATGTCTTGTTAAAGTTATCTCTACAGATTTTCTATAGAAATTATAGCCAGCACTATTTTGTTATATTTCGTATCTGATAGAGCTGATGTAAACAACAGTGAGATGGAAAAATGAAAAATGTTTAATGGACGTATATGCCATATTTCAGGAAATGTCTGAAATATGGGATATATGCCCATTACCCATTTTTTCATCTTCAGTCTCATTTACATCAAGTGTCTTAGATACAAAATGTCGTAACAGTTTCTCTACAAAATCAGTAGAGATGACTTTAACAAGTGATGCAATAGTGTTGCTAACAGAGTAGAATGCAACATTGATTTATGAAAGCGTTTAATATACTTTATAGTATATTATGGTGCATAACAAAATATGGTGTCCCGACAGGTAATTAAAATGTCTTGTGTTATTTAGCTATAATTTATAGCTTTATACGTGCTCTGAGATCCAGTCTCAAAAGAAGAATATTTAATTTGTTGGAAATATTGATCTGTTTAATTTTCATCCATTTTACAGGAAATTCATTTTGTAAGAATTCTGGAAGAGACTAAATTACACTTTTTGTTTTTTTTTTAGAAAATGGTCCACGGAATGGACAGACCAACTCACAGAACAATAGTAGTGATGGCTGCCAAGAAATTGTCAACAATTTGGCTAAGCTGGGAATTATAATGTTTTATTTTTATCTCTGTGACAGGTAACATTCTCTTTTATTATTTCATTTCATTATTATTATTTATTATATTGTTATATTTATTAATGTAACATTGTTGAATAACTACCATTCAAGTCAGTTCTCTTCAAATGAACAAACCTTTGACAATTTACTCTATTAAACATTTGCTAGTGATCCACATATTCAAACTATGTATCAATCAATATGGCCTGAGACAACTTTAGTTACCCTCTCATATAATGTTTGGTTATGTAGAACAGTTTTCTTTCATTATTTTCAAATTTAATTGTAAAATATAGGCAATGGATTTCATTAGTAATGGGGCCATAAAAGGATTAACCATTCTTTTCCATTACAAACTTTGACAATTTGACCTGTAACTTTTTCACTTTGTTCCTTTTCAGGACCAACTTCTTCATGAAAGAAAACAAGTATTACACTCATGTCAACTTTTTCCTTCCATTTGCTTATGTCATGATTTTGGGTTTCTTTTTCACTGAACCGACAGAACAGGTAAGAATATATGTTGCTGGTTGTTCTGCTTGTTGCTTCATTTTTGACTTTTTGATAAAAAAAATGCACGGAGTCTCTGACGCAAGTTCAATTTCTGGTCATGTTTGTTTGCTCCATTAATGATCAAAGAGGAGGCATGAACACCAAAATTCCTGTTACTTCACCTACTAAATTAATTAGTGCTTATTGATTAATGACCAATAAAGGTCAAGAATTTTTACTATTTATCAAAGGCATACTAAGGTATAAATAATTTGTATGACACTATATTCTTTTGAAGTTGTCAAATGTGCACTACTCCCCACTTAAACTCACATTGAGAATGGCCACAGGCATTGCTATGTGTCTGAGAAGTTTACTTAGAAATTACTTGATCTGGTCTCAATCCCACTATGTAACACCTTGAGTATTTTCTGCTCTAGCCACAAGTTGACCAACATCTTGTGAGTGGAAATTACTAGACACAAACTGTGTTGAAGTTCATTTAAGTATTTGTGTGCGTGTGTGTGTGTGTTTCATCTCAAATCACTTTCTATCTGATGAATCCTTTGAAAGACCCTGGAAGCTGCTTTTCCTCCTCTAAGCCATAGCATGTTTAAAAAAACACTTGATTATTTTCTAAGTTAATTGTACATTGGTGAAGGACATATGTCAGTTTTTCTCGATATTTGTCTTGAAATTATTGCAGCTGATAATGTTAAAGTGTATTTGTGTGTTGTTTGCAGACAAGTGTATTACATAGAGATCAAACAGATGAATGGAAGGGTTGGATGCAGTTAATCATCTTAATTTACCATTTTACTGGAGCAAGCCAAGTAAGTTACCTTTTCACAAGTTTTCTTTCTTTCGTACACTTTCTTCATATCTACACATTTCAGTTTGTTGTTGTTGTTTAACCCCAGGTTAGCATTGATCAGTGGAGGCGCAATAGCCCAGTGGTTAGAGCAGCAAACTCGCGGTCATAGGATCGCAGTTTTGATTCACAGACTGGGCGTTGTGAGTGTTTATTGAGCGAAAACACCTAAAGCTTCATGAGGCTCCGGCAGGGGATGGTGGCGAACCCTGCTGTACTCTTTCACCACAATTTACTCTCACTCTTACTTCCTGTTTCTGTTGTGCCTGTAATTCAAAAGGGTCAGTCTTGTCACACTGTGTCACGCTGAATATCTCCGAGAACTACGTTAAGGGTACACGTGTCTGTGGAGTGCTCAGCCACTTGCATGTTAATTTCACGAGCAGGCTGTTCCGTTGATCGGATCAACTGGAACCCTCGACGTCGTAAACGACGGAGTGCCAACAACAACAGCATTGATCAAGCAAACCTAATATTTCAGCTGTACCCACACCATCATTTTGTATATCTCTCTGTGACCACATTGTTCACATCATTTCCTTTTCAGAACAGTAAGGTGTGATTTGGCTGTTATTTCTGTGAATTGATATCTTTTGAATTTGTAGGTCCCTTCTTTCACTTCTTTGTAGTCCCTTATGCCATGATGGTTTCAAGCCTTTTTGTGGGACAAAATCGAATAAAAGAAAAGTGCCGTTCGATGGGATTGAGCCTGTAGCCATGTGATTGCAAAGTGAATTAGTGAACCACATGGCTAGACTTTCTTATGTGCTCTACACAGTATCCTGAAAAGTCAATGGAGGAGTCCCATCAAACATTGTAATGGATTCATTGAAGATTTTGCCTTCAAACCAGCCCAGTGGAAGCTATCTCTGTTATATCCATAGGAAGAGATGAACTCATTACCACATGCTAATGGAACACTCGTATATCTCAGTGCTGTTTCAACACACCACAAGGAGTTGTTCCTTACATTGTGGTACCTATTTACAGCTAGGTGGACTAGGGTGTTCATACTCTCTTAAACTTCATATTTCTTTATGAATTAATTTGTGTTCAACTGTGGGGCATGGCTAAACACACCATTTGAACAAGGATGTACAGCTTGTTACTCCCTCCCCCTCCCCTTCATTGCTTAATTCCTTTTTTTCTTTGTCTTTGTATTTTGCTGAAGGATTTTTGTGGGTAGCTCTTTTGGTGGTTGAATTTTGATTGCTGTTATATTTTTCTAAAGCAAAAGATTGCCTTAATTTTTCAATAATTTAATCTTTTATATTTTCATTTTTTTAAATCTTAATCAATCTATCTTTTTGTGCTCAAATGAAGACAGAGCACCCTTTTTGACACAACAATTTAGTTATTTAAATTTAAAACAAAACTAAACTGCTTAAACATGTTGTAATTCTTGTCTCTCTCTCTCTCTCTTTTTCCCCTCTAGGTTTTGCCAATCTACATGCATATCCGAGTTTTAGTCTCTTCATATCTCTTCCTCTCAGGATACGGTCATTTCACATATTTCTGGCAGAAAGGAGAGTATGGTCTCTTCCGCTATTGCCAGGTAGGACATACTTTTCTTTTATTCCAAGATTTGGGTTCTTCGTTTAATTGTCCAATTCTTATCACTTCTTTTATCTTTTGTTTTACTTGTTTCAGTCATTAAACTGTGGCCATGTTGGGGCATCACCTTGAAGAATTTTTAGTTCAATGAATTGATCTCAGTACTTTTTTTTTTTACTTGGTATTTATTCTAATGGTCTCTTTTGCCAGACTGCTAAGTTACAGGGAGATGTAAACCTGCTAACACTTGCAATTGCCATGTATTAATGTAAGAAATTATCAATAAACAAATTATTATGCATTTTATTATTATCAAAAGGTATTGGATTGGCAGAACCAGTAGAGCACCCAACAAAATGTCTTGTGGTATTTAGTTATTTTCCTTTATGTTTTCAGTTTAAATCCTACAGGAGTTGACTTTGCCATTCAGTCTTCTAAACTATATAACATAAAATACCAATTAAATTCTAGGGTTGATTTAACTGATTGTTCCCACCCTCAGTGTTTGTGCTTTTGGGCCCGTGTTAGAAATCATTGTTAAGGTACGTAGCTCAGTGGTTTGGATATTTGACTCATGATTGTCAGGACATGAGTTCGATTCCTGGTGGTATGTTATATTTTTGAGCAAGACACTTTATTTCACGTTGCTCCAGTCTACTCATCTGGCAAAAATGAGTTGTACCTGTAATTCAAAGGGTCAGTCTTGCCCCATTCTGTGTTGTGCTGAATCTCCCTGAGAACTACATTAAGGGTACACTTGTCTGTGGAATGCTCAGTCACTGGGTAAAATACGTTGTGGTATTTCTTCCATCTCTTTCCATTTCTGAGTTCAGTTTTGCCTTTCATCTCCATGGGGGGGTCATTAAAATAAAATACTGGTAGTCAATGGTATCAACTAACGTATTCTAACTGCTGGCCTTTTTGCCTAGATCAGAACTATTATTATTATTATTATTATTATTATTATTATTATTATTATTATTATTAAGGTGGCGAGCTGGCAGAATTGTTAGCACACTGGGTGAAATGCTTAGTTAGCCTTTTGTTAGCCTTGACATTCTGAGTTCAAATTCTGCTGACATCGACTTTGCTTTTCATCCTTTCGGGGTCACTAGATTAAGTACCAGTTGAGCACTGGGGTCGATGTAATCAACTAGTCCCCTCTCCCAAAGTTTGAGGCCTTGTGCTTATAGTAGAAAAGATTATTATTAATAGTTAAAGAAGTGATTTTAAATTCTCAATCGCAGAATAATGCTAATAATATAGCCTGAACAGGATAAACTACCCCTATTTTGCAGAGAAAAGTGTAGGTGGCTATTATTATTAGTAGTAGTATTATTATTAGTAGTAGTATTATTATTAAGGCAGCAAGCTGGCAGAATTATTAATATGCCAGACAAAATGTTTAGTGACATTTCGTTTGTCTTTACGTTCTGAGTTCAAATTCCATGGTGGTTGACTTTGCCTTTCATCCTTTCAGGGTTGATGAAATAAGTACCAGTTGAGTGCTAGGGTTGATGTTATTGATTTACTCCCTTCTTCGAAATTGCTGGCCTTGTGCCAACATTTGAAACCGTTATTATTAGTATTACTATTCCTTATATTGTTGAAACTGATGGTTCAATTCAGAATCATTAGATTTAATTCTAGCTTGAGATGATTCTTATGAATTTTCAGTAATAGAAGCAAAAATTTACTTTCTTTTTTCCTGTCTTAATGTTTTGGGTTTCAACTGTTTAGTCTGTTCTGTTGTACTGTGGAGAAAATATCTGAAGTTAAGAAGAAAAAATTGAATGAAGCACATATTTTAAATTTAATATCTTGTCTCAGTCATATATAAAAAAAAAAAACTATCTTTGGCAGAGTTACCTTCCTTAGATACTGATATCTCAGTTTGTACCAGAAGTTTTTTTTATCTATAATGATTAATGTATACACAGAGGAGACATTATATTAATTTTATTATTGTAGTTTATTTTTGTCAGTTATTTTTAATTACAATAGATATATGCAGTGGTTAATGTTTTTGGATAAACAGTTCATAAAGCAATTTTGAAATTTGGTTGAATTCTGTTTGTGTCACTTATGATTCCTTGGAAAAGGATAAATTTTACAATCTTCAAGGTTCGTTTTTCTGCTCTTTGCAATTCTTAGATTTCATATCTCTGTAAAGAGCTGTTGTTGTCGTCGTCGTCGCCGCCGCCGTCGTCGCCACCGTCGTCGCTGTGAGCTAGCAGAATCATTACCTCACTGAACCAAATGCTAAGTGGCATTTTTGTCCTTTATTTGCTAAGTTCAAATTCTGCAGAGGTTGACTTTGCCTTTCATCCTTTTGGGGTCAATAAAATAAGGACAAGTTGAGCATTGGGTCGGTGTAATTGGCTTATTATTATTATTATTATTATTATTACTAAGGCAGTGAGCTGGCAGAATTGTGAGCACGCTGAGTAAAATGCTTAGTGGTATTTCGTCTGCCACTATGTTCCGAGTTCACATTCTGCTGAGGTCGACTTTGCCTTTCATCCTATTGGGGTCGATAAATTAAGTACCAGTTATGCACTGGGGTTGATGTAATCGACAAGACCCCCCCCCACACCTCTCCAAAATTTCAGGCCATGTGCCTAGAGTAGAAAGGATTATTATTATTATTATTATTACTAAAGCGGTGAGATTGCTGAATCAATAGCACACTGGGCAAAATGCTCAGTAGTATTTTGCCCATCTCTGTATTTCTGAGTTCAAATTCTGCCAAGGTCGATTTTGCCTTTCATCCTTTCGGGGTTGATAAATTAAATACCAGTAAAACATTGGGGTTGATGTAATCGGCTAGTACCCTCCCCACAAAATTCAGGCTTTGTGCCTTTAGTAGAAAGGATTATTATTATTATTATTATTATTATTATTATTAAGCCTGGTGTTGCCATCCGGTTTCACCAGTCCTCAGTCAAATCGTCCAACCCATGCTAGCATGGAAAGCGGACGTTAAACGATGATGATTATTATTTTATAAAAGACTAATGAAAGAAATCAATGCTAATAATATTTAGGGGTTAGAATCGTTGTTGTTTACTTCCAGGCCAACTCTAATTAATTAGACTAATGATCTAAGACAGGTATGGGCAACCTTTATTGAGAACTGGGCCACATGGGATATGGTTCGTCATGTGGACCACACTACTAAAAAAAGTGAAGGTAATTTTTTTATTAAGTGTGCCATTCCAAAACTCCTGCAGGTCACAAGTTGCTCATGTCTGATCTAAGGTATTCATTCTATCAGTGACCATCTTGTCTTTTATTTCAGACATGGTTTGTCAAGGACTAATTGTCATATGTATGTTGTGTGTGTGTGTGTGTGTGTGTGTATATATATGTTTGTGTATATATATATATATATATATATATATATATATATATATATATATATATATATATATATGTATGTATTTATTTATTTGTGTATATATATACATATATATATATAAAGTTTGCTTTAGAAGCATTGACATGTACTGAACAAAATGCTTAGCGGCATTTCTTCCAGTGTTATGTCCTGAGTTCAAATTTCACTGAGATCTGCTTTGCCTTTTATCCTTTCGGGGTTGATAAAACAAATACCCAGTTAAGTATTGGGGTTGATGTAACTGACTCCCACCCACCTTCAAAATTGCTGCCTGGTTCTTATATATGTTTGTTATATAGAAATATAGTTACCTTTGGATATCTATTCCTAATTTAACCATTTTCATACTAACCTGCTTGAAACTGCATCTGGTACTTTCATAGGAAAAATCCACCTGTTTTATTTAACATGTTCATACTTAAATTACCGTCATATTCAAATTATCCATCATAATTTTATATAAGAACATTTAATGTTATGTTTCAAACACTGTCTTAATACTTTTCAGATTTTATTAAATTGCTGTAAATTCTTGATAATTTTTTAGATACATTGCAACTTCAAACTGTATTTTGTTAGAAATATGATAAAAAAAAAAAGTTAATAATCTGTCTTCGAGAAGAATTATGAAGAGAAAGTGATTTACATTCCCCAAGAACAGAAATATTTAAATGAGTTTATTATATTGTTGTTGAATATTTATAATGCTATGTCTACTATATTCTGTGAATATTGATTAATCTCTGCTGTGAAATGATTTATGTATCTATTTTAATATGCACATGCATGCCTGCACATACACACAGCATGCATACATTGAAATGCATCTTGCAGTGGAGATTTCGAGGGGAATTATTTTAAGGAAATGGCTTCTACACAATCAACAAAATGATATTAATTCTAAGAAGCATCAAGCAATGCAAATAAATTTTTGTTTAACCATACAAGGAAATGATGCATGTGAGAAATGGATGTAAATTACTCATCATCATCATCATCATCATCATCATCATCATCATTATCATCATTTGCTTTTCAATGCTGACAGAGGTTGGAGGTATTTTTTGAGGCAGTGTTTTATAGTCATGGGCCCTGCTACCTGTTCCTACCATTTTTAGTTGTCTCTTACAACATGCAGGGGCTCAGTGATCTTATTCGAAGTTTATTCTATACATACAGAAACACTTACATTCATTGTTACACGAGGAAAGCTATTTTAATTGTGGCTCTTATGAACTACTGGACTTTAAAAAATCAGTTCTCAATGTTATTCAGATGAGCAATGAATCTCCCTTTGAATTGGATATCGTTCTATTATAGCCTTATGTTCCCAGAACATCTGACATCTATGTCAATTTGTGAACTACTACATGTAGAATTGACCTGTCCAGATATACATACATGTATGTACATGTGTGTGTGTGTGTGTGATTTTAATGTTCTAATTGAAGTGACAATAAATATTCAGTTTTTTCATAGTATTTGCACTTTCTGAGTTATCTGTGTGCGCGTGCGTGTGTGTACACACACACACACACACACACACATTCTTTTACTTGTTCCAGTCATTTTGTATATATGTGTGTTTGTTAGTGTGTTTGTGTGTGTATATATGTGTTTGTTTGTGTATTTGTGTGTATATATATATGTATGTTTATGCGTATATATGTGTGTGTGCATATATGTATGTGTGTGTGTGTGTGTGTGAAGGTACACAGCCTAGTGGTTAGGATGTTGCACTCATGATGGCAAGATCATGGTTTTGATTCCCAGACCAGGCGGTGTGCTGTGTTCTTAAACAAAACACTTCATTTCATGTTTCTCCATTCCACTCAGTTGTAAATGAGCAACCCTATGACAAATTGGTGCCTCATTAAGGAGCAATGTCATCATCTTGGTTCCTTAAATGCTGTGGGAAATGTGTAACTGATCCCATGTGTCTTAGGATTTGAGACAATAATATCCTCCCTCCCCAATATATATTCTATATATTTGTGTATATTTAAGGTGTCATCTTTTCATATAAATTCCATTTATTTAGTTTTACAGTCTATGTATTTATTACTGTTTGTAACATATTGTTTCCTTTGGGTTGTTATCTATTTCTTTATTTTCCATTACCGCCTTCATTAGATCTTCATTTATTAACAACACCCATCAGAGTGTGGAGATGATCTATGTTGCAAATGTTCAGTTGTTCATTTGAGGTCTTTCTCAGGCAGAGATGAATCAATAACTGTTTAATAGTAGTCAATATAAATACAATGCAAGAAGCTGGTAGAATGATTAGCACACCAGGCAAAGTGCCTAGCAGCATTTTGTCTTTACGTTCTGAGTTCAAATGCCATCAGGGTCAACTTTGCCTTTCATCCTTTCAGGGTTGATAAAATAAGTACCAGTTGAACACTGGAGTTGATCTAATCAACTTAACCCTGCCCTTGAAATTACTGGCCTTGTGCCAAAATTTGAAACCATTACAAATACAATATTATCAACCCTCTCTTTACCAACCACAAAATTACGTAGTCACTTGACCAGCTAGATATAGCAACTAAATCTCTCTCAACTCACCCTGTACCATCTGAAAAAGGATAATTTTGACAGTAGCCAAAATATTAAAAGGAATGTCTTGATTATAGCTGAATTGAACCTACCCTAAATAAAAACAACAAAAACAACATATCAGAGAATGTGGTCCTTTATACACTGTATCTTTTATCAGGTACTTGTTTCAGTCTTTGGACTGTGGCCATGCTGGGCCACTGACTTGAAGGGTTTAGTTGAACAAATCAACCTCAGTACTTATTTTAAAGCCTGACACTTATTCTGTCAGTGTCTTTTTGCTAAACTGCTAAGTTACAGGGATATAAACAAACCCCATTTTTCAAATGGTGGTGGCTGACAAACACTCAGACACTCAGACACACACTCACACACACTCTCACACACACACACACACACACACACACACACACACACACACACACACACACACAACAAGCTTCTTTCAGTTTCGGTCTTCCAAATCCATTGGTAGTAAAGCTTTGGTTGACCTGGGGCTAAAGGAGAAAACATTTGTGCAAGGTATGATGCAGTGGGAATGAACCCAAGACCATATGGTTGGGAAGCTTGCCTCTTACCATGCAGCCACGCCTGCAAATGGAGAAGGAAAAGATGAAGTGGTCATGGCTGGAATACTTGTTGATCATAATTCGCTTGGGTATAAACAACAATAAAAAAAAACAAGGTTATAGCTCAAAATAATCTTCTAAACGATTGCCTCTGTATACAGCTGGTATTTAAATTATTGACTGTGATGATGGGATGAAGGGTAAGTCCACGAATAAGACAGAATGTGAATTGAAAGCCATGAGCTAGAAGTGATAGTCAACGTGTCTTATATGACATTTATATTTCATGTTGCTTATTTTACTTGATGTCATATCTTCTCTGGTTCTCAACATTCAGATATTAATATTAGAAATAGGTGTAGGCATATTCAGAAGTTTACTTCCCAACCGCACGGTTACAGATTCAGTCCTGTTGCAGGGTACCATAGGCAAGTGTCTTCTGCTATGGTCCCAGATCGACTAAAGCCTTGTGAGTGGATTTGGTAGATGGAAACTGAAAGATATCCATTGTGTGTGTAGAGAGAGAGGGAGAGAGAGAGAGAGATGTATGCATGTGTTTGTGAATTTATATATATATATATATAAAACAAAATAATACTGATAATAAAAGAAAAAATAAATTCATAGTCAATAATTCTACTCCTCTTCATCACCCCTAGCATTATCATCCTCATCTCCATCACTACAGCCAATGCTACCAAATCATTTATGATGAAAATCTGGAAAAACAAAATACAGTTGTCATATGTTAATTAAGGTTAAAATAAAATACCAATATATAATGATAGATCATTTTGTATTACCCTTGGTACCATTTACCCAACTGTCTTTTGCTCACCGATCACTTGTCTTCTAGATCTGTCGCATAATGTACCCTACAAGTGTTATGGTATAGTGTCCCCCTGATTTTGTGAACATTGTTTGAAAATAATTGTTCAAAAACAGTTATTCGAAAAACATTTATTTGAATGGAAAATTGTATGAATGAAAATTATTCAAAAGGACAGTTATACAAAATGTTAATTATTCTAAATTTTTAATTTTATCTAAACAAAAATGATAAAATTAATAATCAAGTACACAAATGTTATTTATTTTGAATAACTGTTTTTCGAATAATTGTTTGTGAACAATTTTCATGATACGGTCCTCCTGGCATCAAATACAGATGTTACACGAGTCTCATGTGATGATTTTCCATAAGAATCATGTAATATAGTCTTTGGATGTTATATTAAGATGTTTAAGAATAATTGTTTGATGGTAGTTTCCTTGGAACATCATTATAGTGTCCTACAAACTGCATGTAAAGGTGTCTACAAGCATTGTATTATGGTGTTCACATATAATGGTGGCTCATAGGCAGTGTTGTAGTGTGCTATGAGTGTTTTGTGAATGATATGGAGTTCTACAAGTGTCATCTTAAGATATTCTATGCGCATCATGCAAATATGCTCCATGAGTATCCTATGATGATATCTCACAAATATTGTGTTATGGTGTCCCACGACCATCATGTCAGGGTATCCCACAAGCATCATGTAATAATCTCAGGCAAATGCCATATGAAGGTGTTACATGAGCATTATGTGTTGGTGACCATCAAGCATTGTGTTATGGTGTCCCACCAATATTGTGTAAAGGCATCCCAGAAACATCATGCAATAATATCTTGCAAGTATCATGTAAAGGTATAATAAAGGTATTCCACAAATGTGGGACATCTTTATGTAATATTCCTCTTGATACTTTATTTTAAGTGTGTGTGTGTGGGGGGGGGGGGAGAGAGAGAGAGAAGTTTTACCTATATTATAAAGCTTAAATAGTTCAATCTGTATCATTTGAAATGAGATTTTTTCCCCTTTTATCCTGGCACCATGTGAGAAGAAAATATAGAAAAACAAAATTCCCATTTAATGTTATTTGGTGACATAAAAATCATTTTGGTAAACTGTGAATGTGTAGGGAGTTGAAAATAAGTTTTGGATGTTGGAAGGAGATTGGGTGTAGCTTTATCGAAAGTTAAAATACTGACTGTAGTCATTTTAATTAAAAGATTTCATCATCATCATCATCATCATCATTTGGTGTCCACTTTTCCATGTTTGCATGAGTTAGACAGAGATTTGAAATGAAAATGAGTCTTAATTACAAGAGACAGACAGATTTAGTTAATGATTCTCCCTTTCTTTTCTTCTCTCTCCTTGAATACAAAGTATTGTCCTTTAGGATGCAGAATTAAACTGACTAAATGGGTAAAGTATTGGACATTAGTCAAGAGAGTTCATATCTGTCACATATTTCATTGTGTTACAGAGTGGAACAGAGCACTTAATTCTACATGCCTAGTTGGAGACTTAATTCCAAGGAGACTTGCTTTACTGGCAGTGAAACCTGTGATACACTTAAGCCCTACTCTCTATTCAGGGAAAGATTTAGCCTTTGTGCACTTAACTCTATAGCAACTGGAGTTAAAACGGTGTCCATATACCTCTTGAACCTTAGTAGTTCATATAAGGATTCACTTTGACTAACTTCAAGATGACCTGTGCATAATATTTGCGTAATTCTCTTGAACATTTCCTTACAAGTTAGTTTCTTGCCTCGGCAAAAGGCTCTTGATGATATACCCATCCTATTTTTCAGCGTGGGTGTTGCCATATTTCCCTCTATTGGCATACAAGAAAGAAAAGTATTCACCGCCTTCTAGAAGTAAGTTTTGAATCTCTCTCTCTCTCTCTCTCTCTCTCTCTCTGTCTCATACACTCTTTCTTACTCTCTTTCTCTTTCTCCACACTCTTTCTCTGTTACACTTCTGAAATTGACTAGTCTCACACGTTTGATGTTTGCTGGGACCTGCCACTCTTTTACTATGACCAACAGCAACTATTCATATAACTGCATGCTTCTGTTTCTCTTTATCCCAACTTCTGCAACCACCCCCACCCCCTCCAATCCACACCCCACTTCAGTAAAGTTTTTTTTTGTTATTCAATAAATAGTAACAATTAACCATATCCAGGAAGCACTGTCAACACCTGAGTACTCTGAAATTTCTAGAATGTTAACCTCATTTTTTTTGTATGTATTTTAAAACAGTTTTGGACAACCTTTAAATGGTCAGTTCCTCGGTTGTCTTCAGCCACTCAGGAATTGGGCAACAAAAGCTGGCTTTGTTAGTTACCAACAAAGCCATCAGGTCAAACAGAACAATGACTACAGTTCGTTACAAAAGATTATGCAACATGCAGTACATGAAAAGGTGGTTTGCACACCCATTGATGACTTAAATAAAAGTCAGTGCTATACATCAGAATGATATGCTCAAACATACTTTTGTTTGTAAGGCCTAATAACACAACTTTTTTTATTGTCAGTGATGGATTCCTCAGACATGAGTGGAAAGTCACCTTACATACATGCTACACACACACGCACACGCACATATGGAATAGCTTCTTTTCTTTTAAACATGCTTTGTGAATACGTGACTATATTCAAATTTTAATTTGAACACAGTTGTGTTACAATATATATTTGTGTTTGTGCATACTTATGTTTGTGATCCAATGTGCTCCAGCCATGACCATCTCAACTTTTTTTTTTGTATATCTAAGACCTTTTCTTTTTAAAGATGGTATCATATAATTTGAACATGATTTGGCTGCTATTTCTAGCAAGTCAAACAACCCCGGAGATCTGTGATTCTCAGCAAAGGAATAATTATGTCTTACTTGAACAAATGTTATTATATTATCTGCAGTCTATATCAAGATATATTTTTAAAATAATGTATTTTTTTTTTGGCTTTCTTTTTTCACCCTGCTAAAAGTTGTTATTTACAAGGAACTGACATATCATGATGCTTTCATCATCATCATCGTCGTTTAACGTCCGCTTTCCATGCTAGCATGGGTTGGACGATTTGACTGAGGACTGGTGAAACCAGATGGCTGCACCAGGCTCCAATCTGATCTGGCAGAGTTTCTACAGCTGGATGCCCTTCCTAATGCCAACCACTCAGAGAGTGTAGTGGGTGCTTTTACGTGCCACCTGCCCAAAGGCCAGTCAGGCGGTCCTGGCAATGGCCACGCTCAAAATGGTGTATTTTATATGCCACCCGCACAAGAGCCAGTCCAGGGGCACTGGCAACGATCTCACTCGAAAGTCCTTTTTTTTTATATAATTGAAATATTTAGAGTGTATTTTTGCCTGGTTGAAACCTTGTCTGTTGCACAAATCTTGTCTGTGGTCTGCATCTAGTTGTCTTGTAGAAACTCAGGTGCAGGTGTTGCTGTATGGTAAGACGTTTACTTCCCAACCACACGGTTCCAGTTCAGTCCCACTGTGTGGCACCATGGGTGTCTCTTCTGCTGTATCCTCAGGCTGACCAAAGCCTTGTGAGTGGATTTGGTAGGTGGAAACTGAAAGAAGCCCATTGTGTGTGTGTTTGTGTGTATTTATATATCTATGTGTGTGTATTTGGCCCCCACCACTACTTGACAACCAGTGTTGGTGTGTTTACATCCCTGTAATGTAGCAAGTTTTGCAAAAGAGACTGATAGAATAAGTACTAGGCTTTTTAAAAAAAAAGTCCTGGGGTTGATTTGTTTGGCTAAAACCCTTCAAGGCAGTACCCCAGCATGACTGCAGTCAAATGACTGAAACAAGTAAAAGA
>NC_069001.1:33417062-33429605 GCF_001194135.2 Octopus bimaculoides
TGTGTGTGTGTGTGTGTGTGTGTGTGTGTGTGTGCGTGCGGGTGAGTGACTGGTTAAGAATTGTGCTGTGTAATCTGATTGTGTGAGTGTGAGTGACAAGATAAGAATTAAGCTGTGATCTGAGTGTGTGTGAGGGTGAGCGACAGGTTAAGAATTTAGCTATGTGATCTAATGAGTGTGTGTGTATGTGTCTGAGGGTGAGTGACAAGTTAAGAATCAAACTGAATGTGTGTGGGTGTGTGACAATTGAGAATTGAGGTGAGTGTGATCTAATGTGTGTGTGTTAGGGTGAGTGACAGGTTGAGAATTAAGCTGAGTGAGACTAAACCCAAAACCACATAGTTACAAAGCAAGCTTCTTAATGTCATAGTCATGCCTGCACCTATGACAACTATTGATGCCGCAATAGGAAAAAGAACTTTAACCCTTTTGTTACCATGTTTCTGTTGAAATACACTGCCTTTGTTTCAATTAATTTTGGAAAACGATGAAGAATTTAGTAAAATAACTTTGTCATTGTTAACCTGGTGTTTGGAACATAAATAAACATGCAATTTTGAAAGGTTTTAATTTAGATCACTTTAAACATGAACTTTGTATCATAAAAGCAGAGGTGGTCTTGTGCGGGTTGGTATCAAAAGGGTTAATGTTATATAACACCTAGCTTCTGTTCATAAACCCTTCTTGTATACCATACTTGATGCCATAAAAGATGCACAGGCATGTTAAATGCACCTCAATTGCAGCTGCACATATTCAGGAATCAAAGTTTTTAGAGCATTAACCCTTTTGCATTCAGATTACTCTCTCAAAAGTAATGCTTATTTGTTTTGTATTAACCCTGCATAATCTTGTTGTTCTGAGGTTTTGCTGATGTGATTGTTTACTTTTACAATGATATTGTAGGGTAAGTGTAAGTAGTCAGATCTGGTCAGTTTAAACAAAATAGGTAGAATATCTGGGCCTAGTCTGTATCTAGTTGTCTTGTAGAAACTTTCAGGCTCAGGCATGGTTGTATGGCAAGAAGTTTACATCCCAACCACATGGTTCTGGGTTCAGTCCCACTGTGTGGCACCCTGGACATCGTCTTTTATAGCCTCAGGCTGACCAAAGACTTGCAAGTTGCTTTAGTAGACGGAAACTGAAAGAAGCCCACAGTATTGATATATATATCTATGTGTGTGTCCCTCATCACTGTTTGACAACTGTGGGGGTGTTTATGTCCCTGTGAAGGGTTTAAGCATGTAATACAGACCTAACTTTGCATATAAAACCTGGGTGATTTTTTTTGTTTTTTTTAAAAAAATTTTTGAGACATTTTAGAAACAAACTGCATGCTGTATACCATCAAATATGGTAAACATTTTCCACGTGGCTACACTTACTGAAGTCCAGCTGTGTTGTCAATTTCTATGTTTGTATTCTTTTATTGTCTCACCAGTTTCAATCATGTTTAGACACCATCTTGAGGGATTTTACTTGATCATACTGACCCCTAGTACTAATTTCTCTCTGGTATTTATTTTACCAGTTTCTGCTTATTGGAGAGCTAAGTTACACACACACACACACACGTTTATATGATAAGTTTGTTTCAGTTTCTGTCTTCCAAATCCACTCATGTGGCTTTGGTCAGCCCGGGGCTGTAATAGAAGACACCTGCTCAAGGAGACTGAAGTAGGACTGAGTTAGAAACTGCCTGGGTGAGAAGAAAACGTTTTAGTCATGCAGCCATGCATGTTTCTTTATTTATGAATGTTTGTTGTCTTGTGAAAGAATTCATTTGTTACATCATCATCATCACCACCATTATCACTATCACCACCACCACCACCACCACCACCACCCTCATCATCTTCATCATCATCAGCAACAAGACCATCATTTACCATCTATGTTTCATGCTGGCATGGGTTGGATGGAATGGCATGGCTAGGTGAATGTAAATATTAGTTTTAATGGCTAAAGATTTTTATGGTAAAAGTATTGAAATAAAAATGGTAAAAGTGTAAATTTTTGTTTTTTCCTCTTTTATTTTTAACTGCATTGTAGCTTCCTTAAGTACTATTTTAATTAGTTTTATATTTTCTCTTTTGTCATTACAGGTTCTGTTTCGATTGAATTGTTTTGTGTTCACTTTGTGTTTTGTGATGGACAGAGCCTACCAATTTTATTACTTTGTACCACTTGTGTCTTTCTGGTACATAGTTGTCTACATTACTATGGCAGCCTGGCCCCATGTCTCCAAATTGACCGTAGAATGTACGTATGATTGTCACCTTTTCAATGGTCAAAATTTATTCTGATTTATTTTAGTGCTTAGTCTCAGATTAACCTTGGTCAATCAGACTTATAACCAACTCAACAACATTCTTGTCATTTTATACATATTTTATCTCAGACTACGTTATCTAATATATTCAACCTCCTTTTTTCTTTTATAGGTAGGGCCTAATATGAGAGAGATTTTTTTTGTTATTTCTTAGCAGGTTGAATGACCATATTTTTTGCCTTTCAACTATGCTTCAAATGAATTCCAAGGTATTTCTGAAGTAGAATTGTTTCTACTTGACAAAACAAATCATGTATATCTTTGCCAAAACTTAATTTAAATTTTGAATAATATATTAAATAGTCAAAGACAAATTAAATGTATTCGGAGAAAACTAATAACAGTTAACTTGTTTTGAGATCATGCCCTATTAACATGGAGAGGGTCTATGAGTTTCTACATAAGTCTTACTGGACCTTTGTTAACTTTCCTTAGGTCAGTGATAGACTGTTTTGAACACAAGTGTCAGTCATCAAATATATGTATGTATGTATGTACATTCATTCGTTTATTTATGTATTTATTTAACAGCTGTACACGTAACCTGCTTCTGTGTTTTCCCCAGTATCTCTAATTAACGATTCTTCCATCTCTTTATTGTAGCTAACTTCCATTATCTCTACATGGTCTCCAAGTTTATTCTCTTGGCAGTATTTATCACCTTATTTTACCTTTCAGAAGTAAGTTAACATTTTATCGATATATTTTGCTTTACTAAAAACACATCTGGTCAGGATTGATGTTATTTTGTATCACTAATTACCACTTGTTTATTTATTTTACATTGTCACTAATTAGTGAACAACAGTGTAATTAGTTGATGGCTCACTGGTTCACTGTTCACTGCATTCTGATGATGGGAATGACTAGGCTGTTTCTGTGACAACTCAATGTAGAACAGTTATTGCAAGCAACATTGTTTGAAGAGCAGCAGTTTTGTTTTTCTCTCACCAATATCAACATTGTTCAATGATATAACATAGTTGAATGGTGATGTGCAGAGGGACTGAACCTAGAATGATGTAGCTGTGAAGTAAACTTCTTAATAACACTTCTATACCTGCATCCACTTGAACTGCCTCTGTTGAAACAAAGGGTTTCTTTCCTTGTGTGGTGGACAGACTGTGTGAAGTATTTGTAAGTTGTGTGCTGTAGTATATAGTGAGACATAGTATTTGAAAGTGGAATATCTGCAGAGTTTGGAGAGTAACTATGATGTTTTAGATCGGTAATGTTAAATCCTGTGTGGAAGGTGGTGTATGTATGAGCTTAGGAAGTGTTTATGCGCTTGTGTCATCAATCAGTTATGCTGGTATGGGCATGGGATTTAAATGGATTGTGTGTGCCATGTGTGAATGGGCTGTGTTTTGTATGGAAGAAGATGGATGAGAATGAGGAGTGAACTGAGATCTCAGGACACTGGGCTTCACAGAAGAGATCATGAGGGACTAAAATTAGATTAGATTACTTGTGATGTGTGTACAACCACGAGGTGTGTGTGTGTGTGTGAGAGACAATGTACATGTGTAAATGTGTATGTATATATGTGTATGTGTTCCCATCCATTCTACATATATCTATGTATGTGTTTCAGTGTATGAGTTCATGTATCGATTTGTCTGTAAAGTGGTTTATCCTATCATTTATCTATCAATTATTATTATTACTCTATTATAATACAACAAATACCAATGGTTTATAATAATATTCTCCTACCTAATTGTCTGTAACTAGTTAGTAACACAGACATTTTGCTTATAGAGTTGTTTTCCTTTTTTTTTTTGCAGGTCTTCTTTGAAAAAGTCTTTCTGTCCCGACCTTTTAAAGCTTTATTTGTGACTTCTGATGACTCTATACGAGAATGGAGGTTTCGTTGGCAGCTGGACAGATACGTAAGTATTTAATATCATCCTTTCACCCAATTTCAAATCTATAGACAACCCTCAATATTTTCCCTCCTGTTCCATTCAGCCATTGTCAATTCATTACTGGATGTAACCTCATAATGCCGTTCTTGGTTTATCTATGTTGGCTGAACTCCTACTTGTCCACACAGGCCAGTTGTAGTTAGGAGATATATTATCATCATCATCATCATTTAATGTCCATATTCCATGCTGGCTTGGGTTGGATAGTTTGACAGGATCTGATGGGGCTCAAGGACTGCATCATGTTACAGCATCTGCTTTGGCATGGTTTACGTGGTTGGCTGTCCTTTGTAACACCACCTGCATCAGAGTGTGTACAGGGTAATTTTTTTTTCATGCCATCAACTCTTGTGATGCTATTATGCAATTTGCAAGGCTACAGGCTCCAAGTGATAGCCTTATGCTTGGAGATATGTTGCCAAAGAATGATGATGGGGTGAAGTAGGAGTGTTTAGCAGCTGAATAGTAATGATGAAACAGAAGATAAGAGAAGGAAAAGAGAGGAATGATGTTGTGAAGGTTTTTTAAGATATTAGAATTGTTTGAAGGAGATTTGACTCCTATTTCTAGTCAGGTCAAACAACTGTTGCTCATTTCATTGTTGTAGTTGTTGTTTGAAGTTTTGATGCATTGTTTGTTTCAAAACAGAGTTCACTGTTATAATGCTAATATATTAATCATCTTGAAATATAATAAATGACCTATGAAGAGTTGTAGATAGGTTTACGGTTAAACATTAGACATTAAAATTGGTAGGATAGTAACTATATTGACAAGAATTGGGTTGAGAAGTGGTGACGGTTACTGTGTTGTGAGATGGAGGTCATATATGTTATTCTTGTGAGATAGAAGAGAAGTTGTATATGTATTGTTGCAGTGTGAGATGGAGGTTATATATATCATTGCACTTTAGTAAAAGAAATTGTGTTGTGAGATGAAGTAGATGTTCAGATTTTGACTAGTGGTCTGACCATGTTGCTTAAGTTTTCTTCTTGAAAAACATATGACAACACTTCAATTTATATTTCCAGTATATTTAACTATATTCTCTGACAACAAAAAACAATAAAGAAAATATGAAGAAAGTGGCAATGATTTTGGTGACATTAATGTTATGTTGATATTGTATTTTTTTTTTATCCTTTCAGAGTACCTTATATGGCATGTTATTTGCTTTTGGTTACCAGTTACTAATCAAGTACCGAATAATAGATGACACAACACGAGATACTCTTTTTTCAAAAGGAGCATCCTGGCTTTTGTGCATATTTTCTATACTTGGTATTACTGTAAGTATATATTTTGTTATTGGTTTTTAATTTTCTTTAACTAGTTTCAGTCATTGCTGGGGGGGGGGGCATTTCCTAGTTTATCTTGCTTTTAAGATCAAATATTACTATGACAATGTTTGATCTCCATCCTTCGAAGGATGAGGAAATATGTATTTAGAATTTACTTGAATCTTCTTCCTTTTCAACATTTCGTTTTGTTCTTAAGAAAGAAGTTTATTGTATCAAGGCTTGTTTTCGTTTCTCCTATTCTCTTCTCATGTTGCAAGTTACTTGGTGACTTCATTAGTGCTAATAATACAAAAAAAAAAAGCACCCAGTACATACTATAAAGTGGTTGGTGTTATGAAGGGCATCCAGTTGTAGACACCATATCCTAGCTAACTTTGGAGCTTGACACAGCCTTGTGTCTCACCAGATCCTGTCAAACCATCCAACCCAAGCCAGCATAGAAAATGGATGTTAAATGATGATGATGATGATACCTTTACTAATTTATGGTTAAGTGGCTCATATTAAGAAACATGCAGATGTGTTGTTTGTCTCTATTGAGACTTCTGTTGTAGTTACTACAATTGCTGATGCTCTTCTGACTAACCAGCAGTAAACCCCCTCCACTGAAGTCTACTTTACTTTCCTTCTGTCACCCTTACTGTATCTCAATTCTCATATCCTATACGAAGCACTTCAGCCAATCTTTCCTCCCTCATTTTATCTACATACATTGACTGGACATCAACATCAAACTCACCAATCTGGAACCAACAATATGACAATACCTTAAATAACAACTACAACTATGAAATGATACACATTTGTTTGACCATCCTAAAAACTCTCTCTCTCTCTCTCTCATTATTATTATTATTTCTGCTCCACAGGGCTATACAGTATTTGCCTGTGTGTGTCGTACAAAACCACACTGTAATGATGTTCATTCCTACTTAACATTTTTACCTGTAAGTATTTCACTTTTTTACAAACAAAAATTTATTTCCCCTTTTGCTGTTTTTTTTAACTAAATGTTTCGGATTGGTGCATAATATTTCTCTTCATGGTCAAGTAATTAAGAAGTTTGTTTAACAACCTTGTAATTCTGGGTTCAGTCTTACTCCATGACTAACACTTAGCTTTTGGGGGTCCACTCTATTAGCAACATTTGTTCATGAAAGATATGATTTTCCCCTCCCAACAGCATAGGAAGCCTTGGCCATGGCGTCTTTCCCACTATCATTCTTTCTCAAACTGAGCTATAATTTTCTTTTAAGTGCATCAGCAATTTTCAAGTGCATGGGCATCTTGTATTGACAAGATATTTGACTAATAGTCTGCCAGGTGCCACTCTGGGACAAATGCTAGTGATTTTCAGCTGGGAGGATTTGAGCAAGCAGAAATGAAGTGCTTTGCCCAAGGATATGTTGCACCTCCTGGTTTACAACCATAGGATTGTGAGTTCGACTGGCTAACTACTAGGCTGTTGCTCCTTATAAGTAGTAGCATACTAAAATTGAAACAAATTACTGAGTGACTGTTATGTGAGAGTGATATATGAGAAAGTCAGACATCCCCAATTAATGTGCTGTGACACTTGCCTGCTATAAACAGTCCCTAGATGTGCCACATATTTATAAAGATAGTTGGAAAATGTCAGGATATGTAGGAAGCTTTTGTGTTTTGGATGCACTGCAATCAGTGCAAGTGTATTCTTTTACAGCAAAGTGCAATCTGTCCTCTGAACTCTGTTTTAAAATGCTTTTAATGTACAAGGGGTGCTGAAAAGTTCCTAGCTTTGGGTAAAAGAAAGTACAGGAGAATCAGTTAATTATGATTTTACATGACATATTCCCCTCTCAGATTTACACACTTATTGCAGTGGTTCTTCAGTGTTTCTAAGCCCTGTAAAAGAACTCAGAAGGTTGGGCCTCCAACCAGGCCTTTCGTAATACTCTTAAAGGCAGGAATTTTTCAGCACCCCCCTCGCATGTGTGTGTATAGATATATATATATATATATATATATATATATTACAAAACAAGACATAAAAATCTACCATAACACTTTCAGGGCCTTGTTCAGTGCACTGTAGATAGAAAGAAACAAAAAGGTTTAACATCACTGTTCTAAGCATGACAAAATATCCTTGATATTTGATAAAATTAAAATTATCTCTGCAAATCAATTTTCTCTAGAAGAAAATAAATTGATAACTATTATAGTCAAAGGAAACTCATAAAGATTTTTGTTGATACCAAAAAGACAAAAAACTCGGCAAAGGAAAATTATAAATAGCATAAATTTTCCTGGCCAGAGGAAAGGTGAATTCTGATGTTTAAGGTAGGATTTTTCTTTGAAGAAACGAGAAGTGTTTAATGGCTGTAAAGGAAATTGTAAGATTGTTAGAGACAAATATCTGGAGGGTGTATTATTAGGTATGAAGTAGGTGACAGAAGGTCATGGACCAGAGTAATAAAGAAGAACAGTTTTGGAGTTTGGTGCTCAAGGATCTTCACTTTTTTCTTTTCCTTGCTTTTTTTCTTCTCTTTTTTTTCTAAAGTTAATGTTCCAAAAAGGATCTTTTGTTTTACCTTAGAACTTTAAAACTTTTACATATACACCCCACCAAAAAAATATATGTACATGGAAATATGTATCCAACCATAAAGACTGTACCAAACAGATGTTGGAGCATGGCATGATGCAGCCCTTGGGCTAACAGATCCTATCAAATCATTCATCTTATGCCAGCATGGAACATGTATGTGAAATGATGATTATGATGCTGATGATGATAAAATAAAAATTAAAGATTGGAATTTGTGATATTATTTTTATTTCATAGTTGTCAATTGTTTCAACAATCCCATGGTAACTAATCTTGTGTTTTGTTTATAAACATGCCTGTTGTTAATAACTGAGTCATATATTACTATGTAATGTATTTACATAGTCATCCATAGAATTGTCCTGTCAAATAAATACGGAGATTATCTTACCCAAACTGACCTACTACTACTACTACTACTACTACTACTGCTGCTGCTGCTGCTGCTACTACTACTACTAGGAGTTATTAGGATTGTGTAGAATATTATTTTTAGTTGATTCCAACTGTGTACCAGCAGCCAATAAGCATTATTTTTTTTAAAATTCCAACTGTGTATTCCCAACCAATAAGTATTGGTTTCTATGTACCTCACCATTACCTGTCACCATTGTGTTGTTGAGCCAATAAGGATGCCTTCCTATGGTCACTTGACCTAGCAGAAATAACAAGCAAATCTTGCTCAAATCACACCAGACCATGTTAGAAAGGACATATTGGTATGAACATCACAACTTTGCCCCCCCCCCCCCAAAGCTTTTAAGCTTCATGTTGACCAGGAGGATCAAGTTAGGGCGGTAGGTGAAGAGGAGACCAGTTTTCCAAGTCATGGCAACTGTGTGAACGAAGTTCTATGCTCTATCAAATATGACTAATTAATTAGTTTGCTGTATTTGATTTTATTCCTAACATTCTTAACTGATTACTGAGATATATATATATATGTATATATATTTGTTTTTTTTTTCCAGATTATTTCTTATATCATACTAAGGAATGTCCCAGGCTGGCTTCGGACAAAATACAGTACATTTTTTGCTTGGTTTGGGAAAATATCACTAGAGGTCAGTAATAGTTAATTAGTCTTTTTTTTATTCTTATTCATAAAATGTGCATCACATATGAACCCTTGGAGAATGAGAGAGCCTCTGTGGTTTACTAGAAACAGTAGTGAAATCACCTTCAAATCACACTCTACCATCATAAAAAATGTATCCCAGTGGGGCATACAGGATAATGTAGTCCAAGATATAGTAGATTTGAAAATAAATCAGGACTGCCACAGTTGGAATGTCTTTGATTATAGGTCTGCTCAGTCAAGACTGACTTTGGATCTAAACAACAACAACTATGGAGAAGGAATGAATCTTGTTGTTTGGAAAAGGAGTTAAAGGTGATGTGTGAAAAATGTTCCTTTGTTGCGTGTAGAAAGTGCTTGGGCCAAGAGAAATGAAGATACATGCACAGGCATGGTTGTGTGGTTAAGCAGCTTGCTTTGTAACCATGTGGCTTTCAGTTCAATCTCACTGTGCAACACCTTAAGCAAGTGTTTTCTATTTTAGCCTTAGTCTTACCAATGCCTTGTGAGTGAATTTGTCAAACAGAAACTGCATGGAAGCCTGTCATAATTTATATTTATGTCTGTGTTTGACGCTAACTGTCTGACAACCTGTGTTGGTTTGTTTATGTCTTTGTGACTTCACAGTTTGGTAAAAGTGTCTGATTGAATAAATATCAGACTTCAAAAAATAAGTGCTGGGTTCAATTTGTTTGATGAAATCCTTCAATACAGGGCCCCAGCATTGTTGCAGTCCAGTGACTGAAACAAGTAAAAAATAAGGGAAAATATACTCTATCAAAAGAACAAGTTTCTCTCATTTGCTGTTCATCAACTGCTTGATATATCATTAATAATATTTCATTTTCTCTTTATCAAATTTTTCATTATCTAATTTTTTTATTTCTCTATTTTTGTTTCCTTATTTCCAGTTATTCATTGCTCAGTATCACATCTGGTTGGCATCGGATACTCATGGTATTTTGGTGCTAGTTCCTGGTTACCCAGTTCTCAATGTGGTTATCACTTCATACATTCTCGTCTGCATCTGCCATGAAATTCATTGTATTACCACAGGGCTGGTGAAGTATGCAGTGCCCAGTGACTGGAAATTGTTACTACGGAATATCGTTCTCTTTGTGGCCATTCTGCTACCAGTCTCAATTAAAGAAGGGGCTCTTGTGTTGTGATTCTATATGGTAAAGGAGCTTATATTGAGCACATCTGTGATGTTGATATTACCAACAGTTTCTCTATGGAGTACAAAACTACAGAGAGAGATGGAAAGAGAAGAAAACAAACCTGGGTGAAACTCTTGCACAGATACCTGTGTACTTGTGTGAGTGCATAACTCTAATTGTATGTCTGAGGACGTACTTGTTTTTTTGTAAATGTATGTGTATGCGTGTGTTGGTTGAGCATGAAAGCAGAAATATCTGCTGGCATTTGTATTGCTGGTCACATGAGGTGTGTTCCTCCTACCCAGTGACCAATTTCGGA
The DNA here is from genome assembly GCF_001194135.2 of Octopus bimaculoides. NCBI lineage: Eukaryota > Metazoa > Mollusca > Cephalopoda > Octopoda > Octopodidae > Octopus > Octopus bimaculoides. The sequence goes on from NC_069001.1 coordinate 33,427,771, forward strand.
CAAACCCACAATCAATTCACTTTCCTCAGAGTCTAGGTTAATTGGCAGAAAGTCATCGAAACTTGGTCTATTTATTTGTGTACAGACTCTTTGTGAACATATTTGATATGAATTTGTGCAGAACTGAAGTTTGCTGAAGTACTGAGAGAGAAAGCAGGAGAGGAAGAAAGAAAAAGAAAAAAGAAAAGAAAGAGAAAAAAAAAACTGGCGTTTAAACTAGGAGTATCTGCTACTTCCAAACAGACTAATTCAGTTTGAATGACACTAACCAGGTTTCAGCTTTGTTATATTTCTATGTAAAATAGAAACTAGTCAAAGATTAATTTCAAAGTGGAAATCCATGATAATTGTTTTAAAAAAGATCAGACACCAAAAGAATGTTATTTATTTAAAATTTCTTTGCTTTTTTTCTTTCTTTGTCTGCATAATGCTCAGTTTTCATCAAAAGAACCTGCTATAAAAGAAAAAATAGAAATATCAGAAAAAAAAAAAAATGCAAATCTTTCCTGTAAAACCCATCATCCAGAACACCAGTCTGTGAACAAAAATCAAATTTTATGGTGTTGTTTGCAGCTAAACATTTATGGCAAGTTAAAGAAAGTTGATTTGAAGATTTAACGTGTTTTCATTTCTCAGCTTGGTACCAAACATTGCCGGCTGAGGAAAGATTCAGGATTACTGTATTATATTTCATATATTGAATAATGTTTGAGTTTTTTTTTTAATGAACTATGAGATATATGTATGTACACACACACTATAAAACATATTGAGTACTCTTTGTCTTTTCTTACAGAATGTGTGTGTGTGAATATATATATATATAAATATATATATATATAAAATGTGTATGTGTATATATATTTTCTTGTCTTTAAAATTTAGGTTTCTTTTTTAAGAGTCCCTGATATTTTCTATCCAAAATATATTTTGCCAAAATCAAATAAGCTCGTTTAGAATGTTGTTAAAATTTATCAAATTTCTCCATAAGTCTTAATTATTTGCTGATTTCTTGTAAAATTATTTCATCTAATCAAGAATGTAATATTTAAAAAAGTTATTGGATGGCAGAATTGGTAAAGTCCCAGACAAAAATAAGTTATGATATTTAGTTACATCTCTTTATATGTGCTAAGTTCAAATTCCCTCAGGGTCGACTTTGCCTTCCATTTTTCCATTGTCAATAATATAAGTACTAATGAAGTACTTGGAGTTGATGTTATTAACTATGCTAGACATAGTCAGCCTTCTTTGATTAGTGGGCTACATGGGACATGACACACCATCAGGTGGGCCACCTTACTAAAGCAAAAAATTCCAAGAAATTTTTTTGTTAGGCGTGTTATTTAGGAAGTCCTTTGCCCATGACTAGACTAAATCCTCCCACCATCACCACCACCATCACCAAATATGTGGCCTTGTGCCTCTGTAAGAGATTATTACTTAAAAGTAATTTGTTGAAGTTTCAAGTTAACTATTAGTTCAAGGAAATTTAGCATATTGTTAAAATGTTGGAAAAAAAAACATAAATAAGAATTATGGTCAACAGCTATAAATATCAGTCTTGAATGTACATTTGGCATTATTGAGAAATGGTGGTCTTCATGTCTTTTATAACATTTCTCCTGGAAAGATATCTCTTTTTACGTCTCACCTTTTTACATGTGAGATGTTAATAATTTATCTCCAGTAAAAATCTAACCCTTTATTTTTATTTAAAAAAAATAAAAGAAGTTTCTCTATCACATATTTCCTTTTTCTGGTTGTATAACTCTTATTTTCTCTTGAGTATGGTTGTGAACTATCATTCTCTGTCTCTCTCTGTTTCTATTACT
>NC_069001.1:33429643-33434277 GCF_001194135.2 Octopus bimaculoides
ATCTTTGTTAGATGTGATTATTGTTCTTTAATTCCTCCTTTTTTTTTTTTTTTTCTGTGGTGTAATCAGCAGTAAGAGGACAGTACTTGTGACAATCACTAACCCTCCACTTGATCAATCTGTATGGCAATGGAATTCCAATAGATTGTCACACAGGGACAGAAGGAGTAGGTGTAGTATTAGTTAGTGTGGGGTGAGGTGCTTCGAGTAGGTTTACGTGTTAGTTTGAGAGAAATATAGGAGGCTCTTGTTGCAATATTTCTTTTGAGATGTGGACATGATACATTTGTTCCGTGGAGATGTAGCATACATGTTATGTGGTCTCTTGATCTGTTAAAAATAGCAGCCAAATTCATCTCATATCACATCCTTTCATCTTGAAAGAAAGAAAAGACATACTGGATAATGTAGCCTGAGATAAACTTTCCAAACTATGGAATGGTCATCACTAGAATATCTTTGGTCTTAGATCTACTTCATCAAGGTTGATCTGAGGTTACAAAAAAAGAAAAAAGAAAACAAAAAAAACAGTCAAACCTCTCCATTGCATCCATTTACAATTAGATAGTCTGTGGCAAGGAGTATTTTTTATCAGGGCCATATTACAACACCAGAAATAAGAGTTTGGATGAAGTCTGAGGATTCTTCATATTTGAACAACAGTGTTGTATTTAAGCAGTTATATCATCTGAAGGCTGTTGTAGAAATACTGACATTTGAATAATTTTATCATAAAAGAATATGTAATTTTTTTATGTTTTTACATGACATGTTTCTTATCCTTTTTTAAGTGGAAAATAATAATAATTTTTTTGGTCAGTGTATTGATAATTTAGGTGTTATAAGGTTAATGCAGCTTTGAAGACAATATTTAATCATGGTTTTTTTCCTTAAAAACTAAATGACTTCTCTCTCTCTCTCTGATAAAAAGTTCTGCCTAAAGCATTAGACTTCTGTTTCTTCCTCTTTCTCACTATAATCATTTTTAACAACCATTTTTTAATGACTTTCATAGCTCAAATGAAATTTCTCGAGGCAAATTTGATACATGGATGCTCTTCCTGTCACCAACCCTCACTTGTTTCCGGCACAATGGCTGGACATGTTTTCACAGGACATTGCAAATGAGCAACATCCCTTGTATAGCATCGATGTTTGTTTACAGTTAGCGTGCTATCTCAAGACAAAGAGACCTGAACACACCTCCTTTTAGTCTCTATCTACCAAATCTCATAAGCCTTTGGTCTATCCAGGGCTATAGTAGAGGTGCTGTGCAGTAGTACTGAACCCCAAGCCATGCAGTTGCAAAGCAAGCATCTTAAACCAGTCAGCCATATCCTGCTGTTTAAATTATTTGTCTTTCTTTCTGCTGACACAAAATGTTACTACTTTCCCTTGGTTGCCTTGTTTCACCATTTAATAGTTATATAACCCTTTGACATTATATTTTATATAGTTCTTAACAATAAATAAATAAATAAATAAATAAAGAGAAAACTTCTTATCTGAGTAATTGTAATAAAATTTATGTTGAACATTATGAACATGTTGAACATATATAAAAATGTGTTTTCCTTGCAAAACTGATTCTGATAAGAGAAAACATCTACAACTGATTTTCTGGTCTTATTTTAAAGACATATTGTTGTTTTTTATTTTATTTTAACTACCTAACTGCAAGGTCTCAGATTAAAATGGAGGAAATGAAATTGTGTAACATACGTGTTTTTCTAAAGAAAGCTGCAGTGTAATGGTAAAGACATGAGACCAACTAAAATTATGATATAACTGCACCCAACAGATGACACTTATTTCTCTCTTGCATATTTCTCAAAAATGTTCAAGATGAAGAATATGTAGTTGAGAAGTGAATGTAATTATTTCTTCATGTACAATACTGTAACATTGAAAATGTTATTTGAAATGTTTTAAAATTCCACTGTTGAAAGCCAATCTTTAAAGAGTGGTCTATTTTTCTTTACAATTGTTGAACATTTTTTTTTTCATTGTTCCCTGACTAAAATGTAAACTCAAGTTCTACCCCAAAACAGTTTGGAACTGGAATTTATCATCGGATTTACCTATGAACTCCTGAGCTTTGCAAAATGAATAACTTTATTTGAAAATCAACAGTTATGAGATCTTTCTGTTTCAGATTTTTCGTAAAAAAAACTTGCTGAGAGTTTAGCTATAGATAATAGACAAATGTCCAGGAAAGAGAATATAATGTACAAAGTTAAATTTTATTCATATTACTTTTATGATTATAATAAAATTAAGATATTTTCCTTTCATATTTTTCTTTCTTCAATGCTTTTATTTTATTTTCATACATTTGTGTGTATATTTTTTTTATTTCTCTTGTATATATATATATATATATATATATATATATATATATATATATATATATATATATATATATATATACATATATATATATATATATATACATATATATATATATATATATATACATATATATACACACACATATATATATATATATATATATATATAAAATCATCATTGTTTAACATCCACTTTTCCATGCTTGTATGGGATGGATGAAATTTGTTGAGGTTGTGATTTTCTACAGCTGGATGCCTTTCCTGTCACTAAGCCTTACCTATTTCTCTATGGCCAGACATATTGGAAATAAATGACACTGCTTGTATGACAATGACAATCATTTTACAAGTATCACATGATGTCAAGGCAAGAAGACTCAGGCACACATACACATATGATAAGCTTCTTTCAGTTTCTGTATATCAAATCCACACACAAGGCTTTGGTTAGCCTGGAGCTAGAGTAGTAGACACAAAATGCTGCACAGACTTTTCTATTCTTGACTTAATTCTTAAGTAGAGTCAATGTGACACAATAGGTAACAATTCTAGACCTTTAAATTACAGGCAGAGTCCATTCAATGGGCTTCTATATAGTCTTCATCTACACAATTTCACTCACAAGGCAGGGGTCAATGTAAAACTATAGAAAAAGACATCTATTGAAGATGCCCCACAGTGGATTTGAACCTGGGATCTCATGATTGCAATGTGAACTTCTTAACCACTCACCCATTCCTGTGCTCTGTTTATATGTATGTGTACATATGTGTGTATAAGGAAACTTAATTTTTTACATGAAACATATTCCTTATTTTGAATATAAGAATGGTAAATAATTTTCCTTTGGCAAATTGACAATTTAGGTTTTGCAGGATTAGCAAAAATTTCTTCACTTCTACTAAATCCATTTAAAAAGTACCTATTTAACAGCTTAGTGGACTGGATTAATTTACTAAAGTATACTGCTATCAATAAGGAAAACCTCTATCTCATTGCTTAACTTGCTAGAAATAGCAACCAGATCCCCCTCAAATAAAACCTTATCATTCAAAAAAAAAAAAAAAAGGAAAATTTAGTTTGGATATATTAAAACACAGGATGGTCAAGTTTGGAACAACTTTGATCATTAGTCTGCTTCATCAATGTTAAATACTTTGGTGGACCAAGTCACTTACAAACTTTACTTCGACCTTCAAAATCTTGATTTCATCACTGAAATATGAAAACTTATGTAAAAATTCTTAACCCCTTAACATTTAAGCCAGTCATATCTGGCTCTGAAATTCTCTTTTATGTTCAAGCTAGCCAGATCCAGCCTCTCACACTTAACCTACAAAGTCGTTCCCAAAATAATCACATCGAAATCTTGAAGCTACAAGGTAAATGCATGATTAATTGAAAACAATGTGAATGCATAAGCATTAATTCACTTAAAATGTTTGAAGTAAAACTGCTTTAATTTTTTTTTTTTTTTTTTTTTTTTTTTTTTTTTTTTTAACGAGGAGAGGGATTGGAACAGTTGTCAAAGAAAGAAATTCCAACTCAAAAATAATCATATCATACCAATTTTATTACTGTTTTACGTACGAGAAATACTAAATAAGATAAAAAATAAATAAAATGAAGACGTGTTGTCAAAAAAGGGATGTCGTGGTGACCAGCAGTATACAAAGAGCCAACAGAACTGGTTTTATGAAGAGTTAGCAATAAGAATCTTGAATTTAAAAAAAAACAAAAAAAGTTATAAGAAGAGAGCTGTTGGGAACTTGTAATTGAAAAACATTTTCACAGCTCTTTTGTTAGGAAGGAAACCTATGATGTCCTGTTGGTTCCAAGGGAAGAGTTGGCATGAGATCTAGCAATAGAAAAATGTTTCATTATTATTATTATTTTTTTTTTTTTAAATAGCATTGATCTCCAGATATGATCTTAAATTTTGTAGCAGTAAGAAATATATAGACCCGTATATGCTGTTGAGCAGCTCATGAAATCCCAGTTTTGTTTAGTACAAGTGAGATGAAAGCACAAGTAAAAACAAAAATTTAAATTTAAAAAAAAAAAAAAAATGTATGTAAACAATAAACAGACCAGCTGAATGTGTGTGAGTATATGTATGTGTGAGGGTGTGTGTGTATGTGTATATATATATATATACACACACATATATATACATACATATATATATATATATACATATATACATATATATATATATATATACATATATACATATATATATATATATATACATATATACATATATATATATATATATACATA
>NC_069001.1:33435545-33436648 GCF_001194135.2 Octopus bimaculoides
ATATATATATATATATATATATATATATATATATATATATATATATATATATATACATATATATATATATATAAAATAACTAAAATTCCAAGATAACATATGTATCAATAATTATAAGCTCAGATGTTTAATAAATATATACCTTCAGCCTTGCTGTATAAACAGATCATGTTGTTAAGCTGCAGAGCACTCTCTGTGAGGCAAATATGAGGACAGCTTGACGAGCTTTGAAACTAGTTCTAAGGTTTGTCCTTCAGTTAGACAGAAAGAGGCCTGTGGTTTAACCAGAGTTTATTTACACACCAAGAATGAATGTACAGTTATCAATAACACACATGGGAACTTACAATTCATGAATCGGAAGAACGTCAAAGCAGAAAAACTATAATAGCGTGTAAATATTGGGTAAAAAAACCCTTCTGGATATATAAAAAATTGAAGGCTGCCTATGGGACATGCACCCATATTTTCTGTAAGCATAACAGGTAACCTTTGACTTTTCTATCCAAAGAGCTTTTTACGCAAATAGTTATACAGTATTATTTAAAGCTTTCCAGCTTTGAGATTCACTGTTCCAAAAACAGAATTTTTTCCTGTTCTCTCAACGATTATCTATTCTTATCATTATATATGTATGTTTGTATTCATGTATTTATTTGTAAAGTTTTCAAAGTTGCACACATTAAATGAGTGAAGCTTTCTCTTCTTCTGCTGGTCCCAGGTGGAAGGATGAAAAAAAAAAAATAATAATTAAACATCTATATGTTAGGGAAGGTGAAATATGAATAGACATTATTTTTGATAATTAATAAAATAGAGAAGAAGAGAAGAAAAATAAAATAAGTTCGACATTGGTGTGAATAAGTAATGGTATGACAATGGTGTGAATGTTAATATTAATAGAATCAATACATATTGTTATAGGCTGACCCTCACAACCAGAATGTTGACAGAACATTCCCTGGGTCAACCTAAAAAAAAAAAAATCAAAAACTGGACAATAAGTAACAAAAAACGAGGTAGTTTTCATAAACTTAAAACAAAAACATTTAAATTAGGTCAAATAAATAACACATACCATTTTTTCTTTTTTTTTTTTTTGT
>NC_069001.1:33437466-33445298 GCF_001194135.2 Octopus bimaculoides
ATATATATATATATATATATATATATATATATATATATATATATATATTATATATATATTATATGTATGTATGCATGCGTGTGTATGTGTATGTGTGTGTCTATGTGTGGGGGTACAGAAAGCTGAGTCATAAGGATACCAGACCACCAGCTGAAAAGTCAGCAGTTTGTATCCTATCACGGACACTGTGATTGGTGGCCATGCCAATTCTCCTAAGGCCTAAGCCATCTGGCTGTAAATAGGTACAACAATGTAATTACAACTTGCCATGGTTGGTGACAGCAGCATACTAAAACTGATGAGCATGTCATTAGTTTGCTGTGCTGGGTTCAGCTCCTTCTGTGAGTATATAGCTTGAAGAGGAATGGCTCCCCTAAATTGACTTGTCCCAAGATACACTACATGGAAACTTTTGTTTTAAGTGGTGTCTCTACCACCCAATGAGTTACAAAGGAGGGGCAGGGAGGCCTTCTCATCATATGTATATGCATATGGCTGACTAAATGTTTTCTAAATTTTGTAACAAGCTTATAACTAAAACCACATTATCATAGTCAAAAACATAGATGGGGAATTAGGAAAAAAAAAAAAAAGTTTGGTGATGGATTTCCAAGGATGATTATTTGAAATCAAATATGATAGAAATAGAAACAAAAATATTAGGACAGGAGTTTTCCATAAAAATACTTCGAGCTGAGGGATTTAAACAGACAATGAGAATTACAACTCATTTATAACAAAAGAAAAAAAAAATTATAGTCTAGGATTTGTTACTTGTGGAAAAATATATTCTGTGAGTCGTTATTTATATAAAATAAAAGATAAAAACAAAAGAAAAAAGATAATTAAAAAAAAAACTATTCAGTCAGTAGTAGTTGTTGTTTAGCTTTAGGATAATGCTGAACAAGATATAATCAAAAGGTGATCCGACTGTGACCACCCTGGCTTTTTTTGACAGACATTGTATATCTAAGATAACTGCATTATCCAGTATAGCTTTGTTTTTGTTTTTAAAGATATTAGGGTATGGTTTGAGAGATATTTAGCTGCTATTTCTACCAGTTTGAGTGATCGTGTAGGAAGTTTTTTCACTGTTAGTTCTAGACAGTAGAAGTTGCAATGGGTGGTCAGTAATGGAGTGGCTGTACAACTTCACATTGCTGGAATGCATCTTTATCTGACTGTTGATAAGATATTGAACTATAAACCAGTTAAAATTTTAGGGTTTTACGGAGCAGTCAGTTGTTTAACCATCCACACTAACTAATCGACACTCGGTTGTAAGTTGTCAGAAACATAGTGACTAGCAATTTATGAGGGATGGTTGGTTACATCATGTAAATTTGGCAACATCTTTATTAATAATAGTAACAATAATAATAATAATAATCATAATAATAATAATAATGATGATGACGATGGTGCTCCAGATAATTAAATTAGTGACTGGAGCCCATTTCCTTTAAAAACAAATAATAACAATTACTAACATTGGCGCAAGGCCACAGATTTTGAGGTGGAGGGTATCGTTGATTAAATCCATCCCCATTACCGCACTGGTATGCATTTTATCGACCCAGGTGGGATCAGAACTAAGGACATACAAGGTCATAACTAAATATTACAAAGCATTTTGTTCAATGCTCTAATGATTTCTGCCACTTTTCCATTTTGATATTATTATTATTTTCATTTCTAAAATAGGTGCAAGTTCAGAAAATTGGGGCCAGAGAACAGTTGATTATGTTAACCCCCTCAGTACTTGAACCCAGAAGGATAAAAGGTAGAGTTGACCTTGGCCAAATTTGAACTCACAACATAAAGAACCAGAAGAAAAACTGCAAGGCATTTTGTTTGACATGCTAATGCTTCTAACAATATGCTGCCCTAATAATAATAATAATAATAATAATAATTCTTTCTAATTTTAGTGCAGGGCTAGTAACTTAGAGGAGAGGGGGGAAATCAACTCCAGTACCTGACTGGTACTTTATTTTCCTTGGCAGGATTTGAACTGAAAATGTAAAGAGCTGGAAAAAATGGTGCTAAGCATTTTGTCCAACTTGCTAAAAATTTGGCCAGCTCACCACCTTAATTATAATAACAATGATTTCAAATTTTGGCACAAGGCCAGCAATTTCAGGAAGTGGGTAAGTCAATTGCATCAACCTCAGTGCTCAACTGGTAGTTATTTTATCAACGTAGAAAGGATGTACGGCAAAGTCAGCCTTGGTGGAATTTGAACTCAGAATGTAAAGATGGATGAAATGCTGCTAAGCTTTTCATCTGGTGTAATAACAATTCTGCCAGCACACCACCTTAATAATAATAATACTACTAATAATAATGGTTTCAAAGTCTGGCTCAAGGCCAAGAATGATTAGGAGCAGGGAAAATCGATTATATTGACCCCAGTGTTCAACTGGTACTTATTTCCTTGACCCCAAAAGGATGAAAGGCAAAGTTAACCTCAGTGGAACTTGAACTCAGAATGTAAAGATGGACGAAATACTGTTCAGTATTTTGCCCAGCTTGCCACCTAATAATGATATAATAATAATAATAATAATAATAATATCTAACATAGGCACAGGACTACAAATTTGTAGACATAAGGTATAGTTAATTAAATCCACCCCCTCCCCTTATTATTTCACTTGTACATATTTTATTGTTACATTCCTCCTCCACCCCACCAAGGAATGAATGGTCAAGTCAAAACATAGGCAGAATTTGAACTCAAAACATAAAATATAACAAGGCATTTTGTCCTCTAATCTATCAATTGTCATTTTTGCCATTTTGATATTAATAATTTCTTTTATTTTAATTTGTTTAACTTTTTAATACTTTGCTAAAAGAATTTTGGCACTATTTTGAATCAGTGAAAATAAAACCTAATAGTGGAATAGGTTTGCCAATTCTGTAAGGCATTTAGTCTAACCTTTTAAAATTTCTGCACCACCCTTAAGCTAATAATAATAATAATAATAATAACTACTATTATTTTAGAGGGAGAGTGTGAATCAATTATATTGCCCCTAGTACTTGACTGGTCTTTATTTTATTGATACCAAGAGGATGAAAGGCAAAGTCGACCACAGTGGCATTTGAACTCAGACTGTAAAGAACCAGGAGAAATGCTGCAGTAACAATTCTGCCAGCTTGCTGTCATCTAATAATAATAATTTCTAAAGTTAATAATGGTTATCCTTTGACCAATCCCTCCACAACTCCACCATTTTTCAACAGTAAAATATCTTGACTGAGAGCAGATGTCTAAGAGTGTTTTGCCGCAGCAAAAACTTTTGGTAAAATTTAATGATTGAATGAATACATGTGAAATTGTGAGGTGGTGGTGGTGGTGGTGGAGGTGAGAATGTGGAGTGATTTAATGACTTTTTTATTTCCTTTCTCTTCGCTTGTTATGTCTGGATACAAAGAAGAGAAAGCGGAGCAGCAGGGGATCATGTAAAAAAAGAGAATAATTCTAAAAATGTTTTCTTTTTTTTCTTTCATGGAAGAAGAAGAAATGAAATAATGAAAGTAAAATAATACAATAAAAACAAAAATAAAAAAAATATTCCACAATTGTAATTATCACTCAATGATATGTCTTGTAAAACATGAATACATGCAGTTTTTTTGTGTTTTCTTTACTTTCTTTCTTTATGATGACACATCATTAAGATTTTCGACATTCCATCTCTCATAATCAGACAACCAAATAAACAAATTTTCAAAAATGACCGTGAACAAAAACAAAACAAAAAGAAAACTGTGATAAAAAAAAAAATTTAAAAAAAGAATTTTTCAATGAAAGGAAAACACTTAAAAAAAAAAATGATTAATAAATAATTATGAATTAAATTACAATTTGTGAAATACAAGGGATATGTAATAGTTGTAACAGTAGCAGTAGTAGTTGTAGTAGTAGTAGTAGTAGTAGGTAGTAGTAGTAATAGTAGAGTATAAACTCACAACCTGAGAATCAAAACTCCCGTCCTTTAATCAACTTAGCTATTACACATTTTAATCAATAACGGTTTATACTTTAGACATGCAGCCTCAGAAACTACAGTAGAAAACAAAATGAAAGGTTGTGGCAGTCATGCCTTTCTCATGGGTATAAGGATGTCTAAGCAAATATGTTTTAATTATGCATAAAAACCAAATCAGACTCAGTTTATCAAAAGACTTACTACTGCCAACAAAACACAGCTATAATAGTAATAATTCCTTTTGGCTTGCCTCAAGGCTTTGTATTTACAAAGGAGGGAATGGGATGGGATGTTCATGCATTTCCCAACAAGAGCAATAACAACATGATGTGAAGAGTACAGGCTTCTATCATGAATTGAGATTACACCACAATCTTGGCACACTGGGGGGCTTAACTAGTCTACAACACTCACCTGGCTATGATAACTGTAACAATCATTTCATACAGAGGTAAGGTGCTTCAAGTTGATATTGAAAGGGAAGAGAAATGGGAGATTGTGATGGTTAAGCCTTACCCAAGGGCATTAATTATGTTTAAGTATGCTGAATGCTTGCACCTGTACTATGGCACCTACCACACAGACACCTATAACACCTGCACTACGAGCACCCTACCACATAAATAACAGTCTTAAGTGATGGTAGGGGGAGATTTAAAAAAAGCCCTATCTTTTCAAATAAATTAACAATAATAATTTTTCAGAATTCCTTAGGGACTAATGAAAAAAAAAATAACAAGCGTCACAATTATTATTGCAATAAATGTACTAGCGATATACAAAAAAAAATTAAGAGCTAGATGGATAAAAAAAATTAGAACACCTTCATCCATTCACTCCTCAGAGTAGAAGTATTAGCATCTGGGACTGTCAGGATATGACAAAGAGGAAAATCTTTGAAATAACAAAATATAAAACCACAGAATGAAACTTCCTTCTGTATTTATTCTACTAAACTTGTGTAATTTATATAACCAAATGATATAAATTATTAATTATATGACTTGGTCATTCAAGTGATCAAATCATATAAATCACTAGTTTCCTTGGCACTCCCTTACCCATCCCCTTTTTATCTGTTCTTGCTGGGTTTGCTGCTTTTAAAGGGGAGCAAGGGATTTTCAGTGCCTGGTCAGAGATCGTGGAAGAGAGTTAGATGTTGAGATATAGAACAAAGATTCTTCAGGAGGTGAGAGTGATGCCTTATTCAGTCAAGATATCATGATCCTTCTAATCTAAAGCTGATATTTGGTTTATGCTAAAGACATTTCCCAAGATAACAAACATCATTGTATTAATAAAGGTTTCACTTTATTAATTTCAATGTTGTTATAGACTCCACAGAGGGTTGGTAATAAAAATAATGATTAATGAGTTCAAGGTCACAAATCTGTAGCCTTTATAAGAGAGGAATGCAATCAATAGATTTGATCTTTGTACATATCTAGTACATATTTTATTGCCATCCCCAAGGATAAAAAGCAAAGTCAGCACCAACAGGATTAGAATTCAACATATAAAAGGAACAAAATGAAATACTGCTAAGAATTTAGTTCTGGGTTCTACTACTACCACACTATCATCTTTGTCAAATCATTTTAAGAAATCAGAAAATTGGTAATCGTAAAGAGGAGGAGAAATAACAGGCAGCAACAAAGTGTCATTTAAAGTGACAATGGTAATAATAGTCCCATAGTGGGACAGAGAAATATTCACAGTAATATTCTGTACATAAACTGTATTGCTAGAAAGCTTCTTCATTTTGGCATTTGTGGCATGGGTAGGGAAAAACAAAGGTGAAGGGAGAGCAAAGGGAAATTAAGTGCAGAAGAAATCTAGAGTAACAAAATGTTTTAATTTTACCAAATTGTAAATCATCTCAACATTAACCAAGAAAGATCACTAAATAAGTCATGATGATAAAGATACTAAAAATACCACTGGTTTCATCTGTCATTTAGAACTAAATGATCACTCTTACAAAAGCTGTAAATAAGCTTATTATATATCTTTAGATCTTTAGCTGAGTTAATGCTATACCAAATTAATTTCATGTTTTGTCGGAAAAACCAAATTACACTTAAATATCAAAATGGTAAAAACAAAAACCTTTTGGTACTCTTAGTACAATGTGTGTGTGTGTGTGTGTGTGTGTGTGTGTGTGTGTGTGTGTGTGTGTGTGTGTATGACCTGCTAAATGTTAATATTAGAGCATATATCTTCAGTGAAGGTAAACATCAAAGGTACTGGGAAGGGAAGGGAAATAAGTGGGGTGGGGGATAGAATAGAGAAATTCATCAACGGTAAACTTGGAGATAACTAATAGTTTAGTGTGATATGCAATGGAATTAGTAACCAACAGATTTAACAAGACTTGACCTGAAAACAATAGCCAACAGAACAGGAGGCCATGGTTTAATTTGGGACCACTTAAATGGGTGGCAGAAAACTATAATGCTAAAATGGTGTGAGAAATGGACACTTGAGAAACAGAAAAGAAAAATAAAAGGGCAGGTTCACATGGTTGCAGAAAAACAACAAAAAACAAAGAAACTAGTGAGAGAAAGTCCAAAACAAAAATAAGAAAATAAGAAGCCTAAAAAAAGAAAAACAAGTCCTTAGATACTGCAGAGAGAAAATGGCGATGACTAGAATCACTAAGAATATAACGGTACAATTTCCTGGATATATTCATAGCCACAAAGAGCAGTAACACATAAATGGTGGGGAAAAAAATTCAATATAATTTTGGGTTATATTGTTACAAATTTTTTTAACAATAATTATTTTCAAAGCTTGAAAAGACATATCAATTTTTTTTTCATAATTAATTATTTGATAACCACTTTACCCAATTTAGATTGCAGTGAAGTCACTGGTAGATACGGCACAAACATACCATCTTTTATCTGAGAGTGGAAAAATTATCAGATGGATAAAGTCAAGTTTTGAAACAGCAGCGTTTTGGCTACATCAATAAATATAAGATGGTGGGATCAGATCTTCTACCAGTGAACCAAATGTTCAATATTAACAATGAAAAGACCATAAAAACGATACAAAATGAGGTGAAGATGAGGTGTTATTAAGGAAAACCTGAAATCATATATTGTTGTTAAACACAGGTGGGAAGGAAATAATGACAAATTCACAGAAAGTTTGAAGCAAAATCTTTGGGAATATTCAAAAAAGAGAGATGCATACAAAGAAAGATGGAACAAGAGAAAGAAGATCAATGTAAATCAAAACTAGAATACATTTTTTTGTAATCAATATTCTTATCTCCTTGCAAAGGAGAGTGACATTTTTTTTTTACTAAATTCGTTGATACTTTTAAGATATTTATTGTTTTGTTTTTGAAGTTTATCTCCAAAAAAAAACAAAACTGAATTAAATGGAAGTCATAGAAAAAATCCATCAAAACATTACAAAGACTATATATAGATAGAAAAATGAGCAATTAGGTATTCTATTAAACTGGTACTAAGTAAAATACCAATATCAAAGTGTTGTAAAGTGGAAAAATACATTTCTTTCTTGACATTACAGAACAAGCAACGGCAGTATATTATAAAGAGGATTCTGCTGTAAATATAGAATGTTGAGTATGAAGAAATAGATGACCAAATTACAAATGGATGGATGAAAAAAAAAATGAGGAAGAATGGGGCAGTGATAGCAATTGTGTTACAAAAAGTAATTATTATTATTATAAGGAAAATGTTTGATCATTTTTTTTTTACCATTTAAATTTTATGTTTATAAAATAAAATACATTTACATTTCCTTTCATACTTCTGTGATTGAGTCTTCAAAAAAAAAAAAAAAAAA
>NC_069001.1:33448550-33457839 GCF_001194135.2 Octopus bimaculoides
ACACACACATATATGTGTATATATATATATATATATATATATATATATATATATATATACACACACAAGAAGAATATATATGCTACTTGATTAAATGTGAAAGAAATCAACAAAGATTAGAAAATTTAAGTGGTTAATTTGTTTAAAAAATGCTGAAACCCCTGAAATGATGACATTTTGAGGCAGATGTTCACAGAGAGAGAGAAGCTGGATGATGTGCTTCTATTCCATAGTGATAACAAGCTAATAAAAAAAAAAAAGAATAAAAAAGACGAAACATGCCTCTGATGTGATGAAACAAATTGCTAATAAAATGGGGTTAACAAGACATAACCAGCACAATCACATTGGTAACAATATCTATAAAACAATTTTAACAAACCACAAAATGAAAAAAAAAATCTCATGCAAACAATACAGATACAAACCAAACCAGTATTAGAACTACACTGTACAGTGAGTAGTTACCAACTATACAGAATCCGATTGTATGTAGTTTGGAACTTGGTGGAGGGTTAGTGTAGGTCTTGGAGACCTAAGTTTTGTAATTAAACGAAGAAAATAAAAACTAGTAGGTACAAATAAGGGTAATTAACAAATGACTTATTGATGCATTCTGTTTTGTGAATCAGAGAATGTTGTTCAATTTTGGTGAATACATTTTGTAAAATGTGGATGCATCGCAATAAAAGCCATTGGGTTATTTACTAAATAAAATAAACTGCAAGCAGCAGCAACAGAGGTTTGAAATCTATTTGATCATCATACTGTGGATGATAATGCGACAGAAACAAACAATAAAAAACAGAAAAATAGGGGAATAATAGAAATAAAAGCAAAAAAAAGGTAGTGTTTTGAATGAAAAATTGATAGATATAAAAATGTTTTACTTTGGCAGGAATAAAGAGTTTTAATATGAAAGCCATCAACGTTAATTTTGGCATGTTGTTTCTACTTTTGTTTTAAAAAGAGACATCTAATGTAACTTTACATATTAATTAGGTAGTGTCTTTTCGTGTGCTTCTGTAAGGGAATGTATGCATCTATATGAGTGAATGTATGTGTGTTAACATGTAAGTATTTATTTGCTAATGTGTAGGTATCTGTTTGTTAATGTATGTGTTTATTTGTTGCTAGCTTAACTCAATGTTGTTTCTTGTTTGCTAGACCCAAAAGCCCTGTATTCTTTCTTAGGGGATGGGAAAATGGTAAGCATGACATTTATATCTTTCTGAAGGGTTTTAAGAAAATTAAGTAGTTTCAATCAAAGTTTGAAACCATAATGCAGTCTTTTTAAATAAAAGAAATCAATTTTAATTTAAAAATCTTGCGATCAAAGTGCATAAATAATGTTAAAAAAAAAAGATATATATTTAAAGAAAACCTCTGTAATCATTAAAAGAACCAATTTAAAATAACTTCAGACTTTTTAAAGCACCAAATGAAATTTTTTAGAAGTAGAAACAGTCCAGATAATGTCTTTACTTTCTAAGGATTAAGTCAAGGCAGAGAATAATTAAGAAAACTTGCTTCTATTAATTATGACATGTAAGCAACGAGTCTGCAAAATAAGGTGAACTAAAAAAGTTTAGAGAGATAAAAGTATAAGGTAAAAAAGTGCAGTGAAATTTAAGAAATTTAAAAAGCTGTCAGGTTTCACTATGAGTTCAGAGAAAAGGTTTCTAGATAATTTTGGTTCTATATTGAATAATTTGTTTATCTTTGTGAAAGTGTGTGTGTGTGTGTGTGTGTGTGAGACTGTCATTTTTGTTAATTGAAGTATAATTAGTGAGATCAGTGTGTTGGGACTACAAATTGCATAAAATTGCTTACATATTTGTTAAGGGGAAGCAAGATATCAACAGAAACAGTATATTGCAAACTCTTACTTTGGTCATTGAATGTAAAGTTTCTGGTGTTTAAGGAATAACTAAGTAAATGGATAAATACATAAATACATAAATAATAATAATTCTTCCTATTATAGACACAAAGGGAAGGGGTTAATCAATTAGATTCAACCTAGTACCCAACTACTACTTATTTTATTGACCTTGAAAAGTTGAAAGATAAATTTGACCTTGGCAGAATTTGAACTTGGAACATGAAGACAGATGAAACGCTACAAAGCATTCTGTCCAGCAAGTTAATGATTCAGCCAACTCAATGCCTTAATAATAATAATAATCCTTTCTACTAAAGGTACAAAGCCTGAAATTTGTGGGTAGGGGATAAGTCGATCACATCGACCCCAGTGCTTGACTGGTACTTAATTTATCGATCCCAAAAAGATGAGAGGCAAAGTTGACCTTGGTGGAATTTGAACTCAGAACATAAAAATGGGCAATGTACTGCTAAGCATTTTGCCTAGCATGCTGATGATTCTGCCAGCTCACTGCCTTAAATCGATAATAATAATAATAATAATAATAATGGTTTCCAATTTGGGCACAAGGCCAGTAATTTTAAGGTAGGGCAAGTCGATTACATTGACCCCAGTACTTGGCTGGTACAAATTTTATCAACCCTGAAAGGATGAAGGGCAAAGTTGACCCCGGTGGGATTAATGTTAATAAAACTTAATAAATGAAAATAATAGTCTTTCCACTATTTATGTTATTATATTCACAAAGCTAATTAAACAATTATGCATGCACATACACACACACATATATGTATGTATAATGCATGTATATGTGTATGTGTATATATGTATACACACATTTGCACACATGTACAAACACATACATGTAAATATACATGTACATTATATATATATATATATATATATATATATACATATATTTATGTGGAGAGAGACACAAAAAGAGATAGAGCGACTGATTCAAAAGGAGACATATATACTTATATATAGTGATACACTGATACACACACACCTTAATTCACCATACCTCTCTTCCAGGCACCATTCCATCCATCCATACATGTATAATGCTAGGTACCCAGGAATCTTCTCCACAATACACTTGTCCTGGTTCCTCCCATTCAACATCTCACATAAAACAACCATGCTCTCTCCTATCCTGACACTCAGTTGAATTGGCTCTTTTGTCTAACAAGTTACAAGGTGACCTCATTAGTCCTGGTGCCATAAAAAAAGTAGCCAGTATACTCTGTAAAGTGGTTGGCATTAGGTAAAGCATCCAGCTGTAAGGACAATGCCAGCCTGAGACAGTGGAGCAAGACGCTGTCCTCCAACCCATTGAATCCTGTCAAAACATCCATTTTCCATGCCAGCATGGAAAATGATGGTGGATACATCAAAATGATGGTGGATACATACATAATACATATATATATACATACATACACTCATACACATACATAAGTATATGCATGTACTCATATATGTATATATAGACACAAATGCACACACACACATATTTAGATGTATATATGTATATGTGTGTGTTTGTATATATAACACACAAACACACATACATTCACATGTATACAATTTGTCCTAGCCAATATATATATGTTTTGGGAAAATGTTGTTATATGTATATATAAAAAAAAAAAAATTTAAGTGGCAATTGCAAGTAAAGGAAATGAAAATTTTTAAAAAGAAAATACTTAGCAATTACAAAGGAACAGACTTTCATAACTTCTTCAATTACAATTGAATATATATGGAAAACTATCATACAAGTATATATATATATATATATATATATATATATATATATATATATATATATATATATATATATTCACAATCAAACAATAAAAATGATGTCTCTGACTAAAGTAAATAATCATCAAATAGTGAAAAATATGAAAATAATAAATCTATAAAATAATGGAGATTGTTTTAAAATAATGTCAAATTGACTGATATACATCATCAGAATGAAAAAAAAAAAAAATTTCTGAAAGCACAATTTTAAAACAGTTTTCAACATGCACTAAACAACTAAATAATTTTTACTCAATGCTCATTTTTTATGCTGGGACAGTTTAGAGGGTGTTAGCTGGAAATGCCTGCCTTCATCCCAGGTATGGTTGACTACACACATGGCAGTGAAGAATTATATGGAAGTGGAGAAAGAGAGAGTGAGCGAATGAATGCGAGAAAAGTTGATACTAAAGAGAAAGGCATATAGATGTAAGAATGAGGAAGTGTAGGGTGAAGGGTGTAGGTATATGAATGTGTGTGTGTGTGTGTGTATGCACATACATGCGTGAATGCATGTATGTGTTGTATATATGTGTTTAAAACAGAGAAAGAAAAGTAATAAGCAGAAGGAGATAAAATGAGTGAGAGAATAAAAATGTGAACTTAGTATGTAAATCAATAATGAATAATAAAAACACAGAAACCTGAGTGATAAGTGTGACATATATATCAGGGAAGGGGTAATGTGCAACGAAGGGGAGAGGAAAAAACAACACATTTTGGCAATGAAATACACATATGACAAAGACCTGTCTGTTTTAGTTTGTAATTTTAAATCACTTTTTTTTGTTTTGTTACTATAGTTTGATAATTTATTATTTTTTTTTTTTTCAGTTTTCAATACCTGCCAATGACTTTAGCACAAACAACAACAACAATAACAACAAAAATAACAACATCAATAACAACACCACCACAAACAAAATTTCATGACCAACACTGATTATTGTTCATAGATAAATTGGAATGTAAATTTAGAGAAAGAAGCCAAAAGGTAGATGACATCACTGAAACATCCAAGGTGACAATCTATGTATGATATTACCAGAATGTCAATGAAACTGAGTGGTCCCTCTTCTTGAAATGAAATAATATTTATATATTGTATTGGACCCAAACACATTAGTAGCAGAAGGGATATAAGTGATTAACACCAACCCACTGTTCTAGTACATGCCTGATGATTAAACTTATCTATAACCATTCCACCACCACCACCACACACACAAAGGGACAAAAGAGAAAAATTGACGGATAGAATTTGAATTCAGAATAAAGAGATGACAAAACTAAATAGCCTAAATCTGTTGATTCAGCTGTCCCCAACAATAATTGCTTATCTTGATACGAGATCACCATATCATGTACATATGGTTGTGAGGCATGTGCCTGATGTACCCTTATCAGACGGGTAGTCATGATGGATATATTGGGCTTTGTGTATTTGTACCCCAGTGTCACTTTGAGGGCATGCGCTGCTTTCTCACTCAATGATAATGATGATTCATTCTAATATAGGCACAAGGCCTGGAAATTTAGTGGAGTGGGTAGGTTGATTACATCAACCCCTCTGTTCAACTGATACTTATTTTATCAATCTTTTAAGGATGACAGCCAAAGTCAATCTCAGCAGAATTTGAACTCAGAAATTTGGGGAAAGAGACATGTTAATTTAATCAACCCTAATAATTACTAGGTTCTTTATTTTATCAAAGGATGAAAGGCAAAGTCAACCTGGGGAAGATTTGAACCTAGAATATAAAAGGGTAGGACAAATACAGCAAGGTATTTTATGTGATGCTCTGTTGTTCTAACAGTGACATACATTTTTCTTTCTTTTTTTAAGAGCATACATATCACCCCCACTGCTCATATCTTGGAACTTACTTGGAACTACAGAAGGATGAAAGGCAAAGTTAAAACTGGCAACTGTGAAAAGACAATTTTTCTGACCTTTTACCAATACAACTATTCCAATGCTCTTAATATTAATAATGGTTCCTAACATAGGCACAAGGCCTCAAATCTTGGTGGGAAAGAGCACAATCAATCCCAGTGTCTAACTAGCCCCCTTTTTTTATTGATGCAAAGGATGAAAAGCAGGGGTTCAAAATTAGAATGTTATATAATGTAACTAAATACCATAAGGTTTTTCTGGTCCTCCATTCTCACAGTTCTATCAACTGAAATAATAATGCTTCTAATATAGATATTGCGATTTTAGGATGAGCAGGATATGGAGTATTGGGGTATGATCATGCCAGTTTTAAGAGCATACTAAATATCACTTGCATAAATAAATTCCATTTGAAAAATGAAACTGAGTTACAAACTCAGTTCTTACAAAAACAGAACTGCACATTTATGACCACCACCACTACTACCATTACTACTAATAGTTTTTAATATAGTTACAAGGCCTGAAATTTGTAGGGAAGGAAATTATTGAACCATAGACCCGAGTACTAAACTGGTACTTATTTTATTGACCTTAGAAGGATGAAAAGCAAAGTTGACCTTGGTGGGATTTGAAATCAGAATGTAAAGAACAACAAAAACCCTATGGCAATTTCCAAAAGCTCTATTCTGTCAATCTTTCATTATAGTGATGATTTTATATTTAGTGAATAATAAGGAAATATTTGTATTTTTTTGTGCACACCATAATGCATACATCTGGCTCTTTATGATGCTTTAATGAATTTGTTAATCTGTTGCCATAGTAATAATTATTATTATTAAGAGATTTACTTTTGGACAATAATAATAGTGATTTCTTTCAACTAGCCAAAATGGTAAGTTTTATACTCAATATAACACTGGTGCTTATTTTCATGCTACTATTAACCTCCCACCCTCTGCAACTTTCCCCCCATAGTTAAGCTTGATCACTGGAACAGTTGAACACCAAAACAGGTATCACAAATCTGTCATTGGATTGCAACTTTTACAGTGGTATATTGGTTCTCTTAATAAATGACTTCCCTTAAGGAGTCACAAAATATTGGAGACATACAGAAAAGTAATAAGAGGTACGGGGCTCCTTCAAATATTTCTTCCATGTA
Source organism: Octopus bimaculoides (assembly GCF_001194135.2). Classification (NCBI taxonomy): domain Eukaryota; kingdom Metazoa; phylum Mollusca; class Cephalopoda; order Octopoda; family Octopodidae; genus Octopus; species Octopus bimaculoides. The sequence goes on from NC_069001.1 coordinate 33,455,316, forward strand.
TTTAGAGTTGCAGATAAATTTGTTACGTTAATTGAAGAAAGATCAAATCTCACATTTGATGAGAATTCATCTCCCTTACCTCTCTCTTTGTCACTGGACCTTTGTGTTGATAATGAATATTTTTACATAGACATGAATCTTAAGATATTCAAACAATGGATGCAATAAATCGTAGCTTTCAAGCCATTCCTCCAAAGGATAAATGACAGGATCAGCTTCATAGATTCAGCAAGGAATCAAAACCAGGCGGTAAAGTTAGTTTACCATTAATCCTACTCTAATGACTAACCCCACGCATCATTTAACGAGAAATACAAGTTGATTATATTGACCTAGATACATGACAGGTATTCTCTTTTATCAAACCAGTAAGGACTGACGCAAAATTGACACCAATGTCACTAGTAGTAGCAGAAGTAGTAGAGGTAGAGTAGTGGTGGTAGTGGTGGTGGTAGTAGTAGAAGTAGTAGTAGTAGCAGTAGTAATAGTAGTAAGCAGAGGAAAAGGAGGAGGAGGAAGATGTAGAAGAAACAAAAAAAATTAATAATGATAATTATAATGTTATTTTTCTATTGAAACAATGCCTCAAGTTTGTAGGGGAGCAGGGAGAGTCGATTAAATCAACATCATTACATGCCTGGAACCTATTGAATCAAGTTTGGAGTTGTGTAAAGTTAAAGCTAACCCTGGTATGATTTGAACATGTGATTTGAAAAGGCAGACTGACAACACCTAGATCACATATACCAAATATTTTAATGGTGTAAATGTAGCGATTGCAAATGAGATTTTAAATCTCAATTTGTCAAGAAATTAGGAGCCAAATTGCAACCCATATTAAAAACCTGCCACCACTGCCACAACCATTAATAATAATAATAATAATAATAATAATAATAATAATAATAATAATAACAACAACAACAACAATAATCCTTTCTACTATAGGCACAAGGCCTGAAATTTTGTGGGAGGGGACTAGTTGATTAAATTGATCCCAGTGTTTCACTCGTACTTAATTCATTGACCCTGAAAGGATGAAAGGCAAAGTTGACCTCAGCGGAATTTGAACTCAGAACGCAGTGGCAGACGAAATACTGCTGAGCATTTTGCCTGGCGTGCTAACGACTCTGCCAGCTTGCTGCCTTCTAATAATAGTAGTAGTAGTAATGATAATAATAATAATAATAATTGTTTCTTACATTGGCTCAAAGCCAGAAATTTAGGGAGAGAAAATAGTCAATTAAATTAACCCCGTTACTTGACTATTACTTTATTTTATTGGCTCTGAAAGGATGAATGGAGAAGATAACCTTGGTAGGATTTGAACTCAGAATGTAGAGAGCTGTAACTAAATGCCACAAGGCATTTTGTTTGATGCTCTAACATTTTTTACCATTCCTTTTGATATGAAAGTCTATGATAGAATAAAAAACATATTGTTTGCTTTTCTTCATTCTATTACATCAAAGATTAGATTGCAAGAAATGACAACCCCACCAAGAAACTAAAGCATTATAACGTTTAACCCTTTTGTTAACATATTTCTCTTGCAATACACTCACATAAATTAACATGAAATTTTGATGGAAGGTTTTAATTTAAATCACTTTTAAAACAGGAAGTTTGAATCATAGATGGTCTCAGGTGAGTTGGTATCAAAAGGGTTAATAAATTGTAAGATGAGTGAACCCAGGTTCAATTAGGATGTCAGATTTGTGTCATATATATGTGTGTGTGTGTGTGTGTGTGTGTGTGTGTGTAATTATTGTTCTTTATATAGAGGTATGTATAATCTCAGACTTAAGGGAGATTGTGATATTCATGCAGTTCTTAAAAGGTATGAAAGTAAGTCACGCAGTTTGAAGCAGGTATTGATTGATGCAAGTCAGTAGATTTGATTCAATCAGAACTTACAATCGTACCATAAAGCTTGTCTCACACACACACACACACGTGTGTGTGTGTGTGTGTGTGTGTGTGTGTATAGAGAAAGTGGTCAGGATCAGACATGAGTAGACAGCCATCATCATGTGTATATAAACTGTATTCAAAATAAATGCAAACAATAAATAAAAGGTGGGGAAAAAATCAACAACACATTGAACCACTCACATACTGGCATGCATATAAACATACACATATATTAATACATATACATCTGTACATAAATATACACACATAGATATATACATGCATGCATAAATACATACATACACATACATACATACACTCTTTTACTCACAGAGAAGTACTCATTTATGCATACACACACATATATATATTATTGATACATATCTATACCAAAAAGTGTGTATAATCATGCTTTAATCTAAAATAAGCATATACTTAGTAAGATATGAGCTTGTATATGTATAGGAGTATAGGTATGTATCATCATCATCATTATTCCCAGCATAGCTCTCCACATTTTAGATCTAATCTGCACTTACATCCAAACATGCATGCAAAATTTATGTATGCTTATATATATATATATATATATATATATATATATATATAT
>NC_069001.1:33457849-33458238 GCF_001194135.2 Octopus bimaculoides
ACACACACACACACACGTGTGTGTGTGTGTGTGTGTGTGTGTGTGTATAGAGAAAGTGGTCAGGATCAGACATGAGTAGACAGCCATCATCATGTGTATATAAACTGTATTCAAAATAAATGCAAACAATAAATAAAAGGTGGGGAAAAAATCAACAACACATTGAACCACTCACATACTGGCATGCATATAAACATACACATATATTAATACATATACATCTGTACATAAATATACACACATAGATATATACATGCATGCATAAATACATACATACACATACATACATACACTCTTTTACTCACAGAGAAGTACTCATTTATGCATACACACACATATATATATTATTGATACATATCTATACCAAAAAGTGTGTATAATCATGCTTT
>NC_069001.1:33458322-33476647 GCF_001194135.2 Octopus bimaculoides
TTACTTTTCTTGTTTCAATCTTGATCATACATCAACGTTGAATCTAAAGAATTGATGTTATTGAAAGAAAACATATTTCATGGGATGTACTTTAGAAATTTAAAAAATATTTCATACAAAGGTTAAAAAAAAGATAAAATTTTTGTTTTGTGTATTTTGTTTGTGATTGAAAATTTTTTTCTTGAAAAACCTGTTTTTGTATTTTTCATTTCCTTTTTTTTTTATAATTTAAAAATGTGAAAAAATTTTTTCCAGATATTTTTTACCTTTGAAATATGAATGATAAAAAAAATATATAGATATGTGTGTGTGTATGTATATATGTAATTTTTTTCCTTGTTGGAGAAAAATTAATTTGTTGACATAGATGGGGAAATGGTCAGTCATTTTTAGATGAGAAAGAAAACGTGAGAAAATAAAAATAAAATATGAATGACTGATGAGATGTATGAAATATAAAAGTGAGAAAGAAAGAGGAAAGAGGGAGAGCGGGGAAGAGGGAGAGATGTGGTGATATTTCAAATAAAAAGTTGTGGTTAATTTGGTTCTTATATTTTTCTATTCTTTTGCTTGTAGTTTGTGCTGTATTGCTTGTGTTGTTTTGATTTGTGTTTTTTATTTTGTTGTTCTCAGAACAAATCCCTCATCCATGGAAAAAAAAAAAATTAAATTTGGAAAATATCTGCTATTGGAATAGCTTCTTTAGTGTTTGTTAACAGTTGGCTGAGATCCAGGACTACTCATGCAACATTCTAAACAAGCAAGAAAAACATTCATTTAGCTATACATACACACACACATATACACTCCCACTCACATATACACATACACTCTCTCTCATACACACACATATCATACAAAAAAAAAATCATACATTGCCATTGAGCTTATTTTTCTATGTTGTTGCAACAGATTTGCTTTGTAGCCACGGTGAGAGTTGTATGGTAGTGGTTAGTTTCTGTGACCTACAAGACATGCTAGCAATACACCCGATTAGGAGTAGCGAGGGTAGTGTCGGTGGATTTGAAGGGGAAGGCAGAAAGGGGGAAAGGAAGGGAGGGGAACCTGAATTTTTGCTGTTTTTAGAAGTCCATTTCATTGCTGCTAGCACTGGCTGCACTGTCACTAATTATTTCTAAAGAAGACTCTCTCGTTCCAGTTCTGCTCTCTTGGTCAGTAGAACTATTGCCCATGTAACAACCAGGTTTCCTGCACCATTTCATTAAACCTTCATCAACCATTATTTCATTGGCTCGTCCTATTAAAACAGGACCACACCCACATGGAATCATATAACTGTAATGAAATCAAGAAAAAATGAAGAGAAAATAGAATTAAAAGAAACAAACAAAAAGAAAGGAATTATAAATGTTTGTATAAATAGTTTATAAAGTATATAAGTTGTAATCTGCACTATAAAGTGGTTGGTGACAGGAAGGATATCTTGCTGTAAAATCCATGCAAGAAACATTATGAGACTATTGCAACTCATACAGCATAAAAAAATTGGGTATCAAATGATGGTGAATGCTAACAACATTAAAATAAAAGCAATACATACATGAGAAGTTTCAAAATATGAAAATCAGTTTTAAAATTTTCAAATGTTACATTTGTTCTGAGGGGACTAGATGTTATTTTTATTGTTTGCTTGTGACAGTACATGGTTTAGTGGTTAGGATATTTAGCTCATGATCATAAGATCATAAGTTTGATTCCCAGCAGTGCATTGTGTCCTTGAGCCAGACACTTTACTTCTCGTTGCTCCAGTCTATTCATCAGGCAAAAATGAGTTGTACCTGTGATACTAAAGGCCAGCCTTGTCACATTCTGTACCTTGCTGAATCTCCATGAGAACTACATTAAGGATATACATGTCTGTGGAGTTCTCAGCCACTTGCATATTGATTTCATGAGCTTTTTCTTTCAGAGCCTTTGAGGCTGGTGGGAGGAGTGGAGGAAGTTATCCTCAGACCAAAAACCTGGCCTGAATGCTTGCAACAAAGTGGACTCAACTTGAGGGCAGGTGGTTGAGGAGTAGTGGTGCTGTTGTTATTTCAGCCCCAAGCCAGCTTTCACCAAGCTGATCTTATACTCAAACACATTCTACTTATGACAATTCCTGGGATAATACAACTTGGATTACATTATCCAATGTATCTTTGAAGGAGATTTGATTCTTATTAACTCAGTAGCAGTAGTTGTATCTTTGTCAGTTCAATAGGGGCACATTTTGTTAGTTCATTAGAGACGCTTTTGTCAGTTCTGTAGAAGCACCTTTATCAGCTCTGTAGAGGCACCTTTGTTAGCTCAGTAGAGGCATGTTTTTTTAGCTCTGTAGAGGCACATTTGTTAGCTCTGTAGTGACACCTTTTATTAGCACACTAGAGGCAATCTTGTAAGCCAGGTGAGCAACTGTGTAGATGCTATCTATCCTGTGACAACAATGTAAAACTGACAGGTACTTTGTTAAGATGATGGGATGAATTCAAATTTTCTGTTGTGTTTAGCTTAGAGAAAAAGATAGCCACCCCAACAAATTAAGATGACTTTCTTAAGAAGAAATCTTCAGAGGTGTCCCATGACCATCAGATAGATAACAATCCTGTAGAGACATAATGTTATTTTAACAAACATCATACCACTCCAACCAACAAGAGAAGGAACCTTTATGTAGCCACTTGTTAAAAATAGCAGCCAAATCTCTTTCAAATTGTACCCTACCATCTTAGAAAAGGAAAGATACATTGGATAATGTGGTTCAGGTTGCACAATGCCTATAGTATATGAGATGAACATGGCTGAAATTCCTATGCTTATAGGAATGCTTAGTTGTCTAAATTTCAACCCTTGTGCCACTTGAGTGTCACCCTCCTTCACAAACAAAACACTTACATTCGCCAGTAGTGACCATCACTTTCCATCAATGCTTCTTCTTTCTCTCGCCGTTTCCGTTCTCGTCTTTTGGCAACTATGTGTCCCACTGACCTTATTCCTTCACAGATATCGCAGCTACATGCAACTACAAGGACAGAATTGTTGAGAGTAAAAATTATGTTATGAATGACATGACATCAATAGTAATTAGCTTACATTTAATCTTTTAATTCCCTTTTTTAGCAGAGTTAACGATACAAACTGGAGAACCAAAGCAGATGAATTCCTTTCAGCCAAAGAACTTACCACAATACAAGGGCACCTGTGACATTTTTCAAACATTTTAAAACAAGTATGAAGCTTCGGTTTTGTAGAAATAATAAGACAGCAAATTCCACCAATGTCAAATTTGCCTTTCATCCATTTGGGCGTCAATAAATAAGAACCAGTTGAACTGCGGGGTCGATGGAATCAACTTACCCCCTTTCCCGAAATTGCTGGCCTTGTGCCAAAATTTGAAATCAATATTAGATGAACTATGATATCTATGTCATTCTACGCTGGTCTTTCCTCTTACAACAAGTGTTGACAAAAGGTCATTGAAATTAAACTGCTATTCATTGCTTTCTTCTAAGATGCAATATAGGAGTCAATAAATGCTTTACCTCCATGTTTCCGAGGTTCTCCAGTTTGGTTGTCTACTTTGGTCTGGCGTTTTTTTCTTTTTAATATAGACCTTGCACCTGGATTTAAGCGGAGATCAACCACCTGAAAATAGTCAGAAAAAAAACAATAAAAAACAATTAAAAAAAACAAACATTCTGTGCATGCATTATATATATATATATATATATATATATATACACATATTGGGTCATTCCATAATTAATGCAGTTTTTTCAATTGCATGAACTAAAAGTTGGAGGGGGACGGGATAAACTACCTGTATCAACTCGCTATAAAAGCAGGTATTAATTTTACCTTGTGCTTATTCTTGGTGCATGTTTTGAAGAGGACAGTTCGATTTTAACAGTTATTTTTTCAAAGCTATAATGGAAGTGACAAAGGAGCATATTTGGCATATTTTGCTTTATGAGTTCAATGAAGATAACAATGCAACAGAAAGTGTGAGGAATATGAATGCAGTATATGGGTATTGGACAATAAGTATAAGCCAGTGTCAACGGTGGTTCCAGAAATTCTGAGCCAGAAACTACAGCCTAGAAGATGAGCCTTGTCTTGGAAGATCTGTAGAGCTTGACAAGAACGTCCTGCAATTCATGGAACAAAATCCCATTGAGGAACTAGCAGAGAAGCTTGGATTTTGTCATTCAACCATTCATTGACACCTGTATGCCATTGGAAAAGTCAGCAAATTGAGTCAATGGGTTCCTCACAAACTTTCTGAGTCTAATCGCATGCAGTGAGTGAATGTGTGCTCTTCTTTGCTGTCATGTCTCACAAATGAACCTTTTTTGGACTGAATAGTGATTGGTGACGAGAAATGGGTTCACTATATAAATGTCAAGCACTGAAGACAGTAGATAGAGTAATGAGAAACACTGGTACCCCAAGCTAAAGAATGTCTTCACCTATGTAAGGTGTTATCTGTTTGGTGGAATATGAAAAGTTTAGTCCACTTTGAACTTTTAAACCCAAACCAAACGATAACAGCTTGAGTGGCTTAAGTCAGTGCTAGAAGAAAAATGACCATCTTTGGTTTCAAGACAATAGGTCAAAAGAACAGAAAACACACAAAAAAGCATTAAAACAAATTGACTTAAAATGACTGGAAAAGGACTTGGAGAAAAGGAGGTAACATTAATAACTCTGAACACGTGATAAAAAAAGAGATCTGAAATTGTCCATGAGCAAGCATCCAAAGGTCAGTTTTCTAAAAGGATTTCTGATCATGATGACAAAATACCTTGTAGTATTAGTTACATCTCTTTTATCTATATGAGAAATTGTTATTATTACTATTGAAGCAGTTATTGGCAGAGAGTCATAAAAGTATCAGATTGTCTTTATGATATAATTAAAACGTATTTAGTTACCTCCCTTCAATTCTGAACTGAAATTCTGCCATGGTTGAGAGGATCAGTTAACTGATTAACTACATTCCTTCTGTATCAGTATGTAAACATTGTTTAACAAAAATGACCAAGTGCAAAGTAAAGAAAACTAATGGGTGCCGATTAAATTGATTGTTGTTGTTTAGACCCAGATCAACCCTGATTGTTTAGACGTTCCAACCTTGATTAGATACATTATATCTAGGTCTATATCAATTCATGTGTCCTCTTTTTAACATAACTGTAGGAATTATGCCAAGACAAAGGCATTGGAGCAAGAGATAATCCTCTGACTCATTGGATCATGCCAGACAGTCCAATCCATGCCAGTATGGAAAGTGGCTGTAAAGATGATGATGATGATGACTATTTGGATTTGAGGGAGCTTTAGCTGCTATTTCTGGAATATTGAACAAGCATTGCATAAGATCATTATGGCTTGTAGAATTCCATTAACTTGCACGTTATAACTTTAAAACTGGATGGACCGATACACATCAGTTCTTATATACAGCCTACAAAAACAGCAGTAAGCATAGGTACCAGGCTAGTATGGCTGGAGATAGATACTAAGTTAGAAAACCAAGAGGTTTCAAATCCCTAAACCTAGCAGTTACAAGTCAGGGAGCTGAAATGTTCCAGAAGATACCAAGTTGGCAGGTCTTTTGATACCAAGCCAGTGAGTCTCAAGCATGGCCACTGCCTAATGATTGAAATGAGTGAAAATATAAAAGAATATTCACAGAAACATATTATTTCTAAAATAGTGTATTAAAGCTAATGAAAATAAATGTGTGAAAAAATATGTTTTGAAATGAAATAGAATATCATGACTTACATATTCCCAATGTCGATCTTTATCTTTCCTCATCCGCCATCGTTTAACAAGAAGCACGCACGCATTGCAGATATCCCCTGATCTGTTGGCCACGTGAAAGCACCGCCGAAAGTCTCTTTCATAACGCTCACTGCTTGTAAAGCGAGAGCTAGAAGATTTCACGCGACAGATGCAACAGCCCGTCTGGCTGCGATACATCTTATGCCTGTTGCTGGACATTTTGAACAAGTCAAGTCGATAATGTTTGCTGAAAAATATAGAAACGTTTTTTTTTTATTATATTAGTTTTCTTTTGAAAATCTTCCTATAAAGAAACAAAGCTCAATCATTGTAATTTAGATAAAACAAACAATAGTAAAAGATTGATTAGACATTTTCAATGCTGTTTCACCACTTAACCCCCTCCACACCTCTTCCAGACAATTACTTAAACGATTAGCCACATAACTAAGTACACAAATGATTATGGGTAATGTAAATTAAAAATGTAGGTAGGAATGTATATTTTGAAACAGTTGAGCCTTTCTCCCTTAAAAATGTTCTCTTACTAGTTTTAAAGTTTGTATGCACATGTTACATATGTAATTTAAAGGAGCAAACAGGTAGACTTGTTAGAGTGTTGGGTAGAACACTTCACAGTATTTGACCTGACACTCAGCACTCAGAGTTCAAATAATGCTGAACCCAACTTTGACTTTCATCCTTTCAAGTTTGATAAAAAAAAAATGTATCAAAGCAAGGCAGTGGATTGATAGATTGCACAGCAGCAGATTAGATACCTTGTGGTGTTTGTTTAGCTCTTTACATTTTGAGTTCAAATGCTGCTGTGGCCCACTTGGTTGGTAGACTTAATCAGCTACCTGATTTAACATCATCACCTGGTTGGTATCTTGAGTACCTTTAGCAAAATCCATTCTGTTACTAGCATTCAGACAAGGACTCCAGTTTAAGGATACATTCTTTCCTTCTTACTGGTCTTAGAAGCTCTGTGAAAGGTCATGAACACCACACTACTTACCCTTCTGACTAAAAGATAAGAACCCAAAGGCTCTGGGTTCAATCTCACTGTGAAGTACAGAGGGTAAGTTGTGTCATACCACAGCCTTAAGATGACCTAAAGCCTGTCAGATAGATTGTACCTACTTTGAAGTTGATAGACTTAATCCATCACCTAGTTCAACACCACTGAGTGGTTGCCTTTAGCAGAGTCCACTTTGATGCAAGCATTTGGATCTGTTCTCCAATCTGAAACAAACTAAAATATCTTAATGTGTTGCTTCATACCATAGCTAACAACTGGTTGTCATTTCTTCTTCCCTTTAACTCTATAATTTTTGGAGTCCCTGATAAAGGTCATCAGTATTAAACCCTTCCTCTCTTGACCACATAATATTAAAAGAAAAAAATGTGAGGTGCAGGAGTGGTTTTGTGGTAAGAAGCTTGATTCCCAACCAAATGGAGAGAGAGAGAGAGAGAGAGAGAGAGAGAGATAGAGAGATTTAATATACTGAGTAAAAATTCAAAGGAGAGAGAATACATATGTTTAAAAATCATTTTGGATACTAATTGAAAAATATCTGTCCTATAAATTATTAACGGCGATTACAATAAGCACATATGCATACACACAAAGCATACATACATATACACACGTGCACACAGATGTTGAAACATTCATTCATACACACAAGCACACACACAAACACGCGCGTGCACATGAATATATATGTACCTATGTATACATGTATATTAACAATTTGAGAATTGGAGCAATGGGACAACATACAGTTTCTGCTCAATCCTAAATTCCGTGGAATTAAGTGTATGAGCGGTAGGACATCACTCTTTTGTGTAGTTGTGTGGTTGCTAGTTCGAGAGCTAGCAATCACAATTTAACTCCACTGAATTTGGGGCCAGTATGTGTGTGTGTGTGTGTGTGTGTGTGTGTGTGCGAGAGAGAGAGAGCGTGTTTGACAGTTTCAGAAGACAATATTTAAACATAACTAGGGGTTACCCCAGTCATTCTTGTCTTTATTTATTATTATTATCATTATTATTATTATTATTATTTATTTATTTTTTTTTTAACTAACAGCAACAGGAAGTATTGTCATCTAATTATATAAATAAATAAAGTAAATAAAATAAATAGATAAATAGATAAGCAATGTTTGTATCACTTTTCAGAGAAAGCAGTGCTGAGTAAGGGTGTGCCCTAACGAGGTGTTGATACAAAATCAAGATAGGCAATCAAGGAACTTATTCTGTTGCACTTTTTGGAGGGTAAACGGAATTTTTCTTTATTATTATCTTTTTATATATATATTTATATATAAATTCACACGACCTTTGCAGGTCCTGCTTCTCAGAGTCGATGTGGCTGATACGGGGGGAGATCTCGGTGAGTCTGAGAAACATAGTGAAAGAAAGGTAATGAAATGGAGACTGTTATGGTGAGAGAGAGAGAGGAGGAAACAGAAAGTGAGTGAGAGAGAGAGAGGGAAAAGAGAGAAAGAGGAAACTGTCACTGAGGAAAGAGAGGGGGGAGGGAGAACACACGTTGTTACTGAGGAGAGATAGGAGAGGAGGATAAACATTGTTACTGAGGAAAGAGAGAGGGAGGGAAAGAGGAGAACTATCAAGTCGCGAACAAATTGGAAGAAACAGACGACATATCACGTGACACACTGTCGGTGGATCTGAAATGGTGAACCGCGAATTTTTGAAAGAGAAAAGTTTCAAGAAAATATATATAATAATAATTGAACGACTTAAAAAGTGTTATTCACGATTTTCTTATTTATAAATACGATTTATAGAATAAGGTAAGTAACTGGGTTTTGTTTTTTCTCTATATTTTAAAACTTTGAAATAACATTGTTTTAAACTTGATGACAAGCGATGTGTGCCAATATATTTCGAAGTCAAAACCATTGAGAAACAATGTTTTATGCGGTAGATGTTTCACTCCCGCGAGAATTAAAAGAACAGACGAATGATACAGGGTATTCAATCATGACCATTCGGACAGTGCCTATACGACTAGGCCAGGGGTCCTTAACCGCCGGGCTGCACAGAAAGAGCAGATTTTAAAATTTTATTTCTATTTTATTGACTACCGCAGTCTACAGAGTGTTTTTGCATTATATACGTACTATATGTGTAATGTATATGTAATAAGTTGAGGCGCAATGGCCCAGTGGTTAGGGCAGCGGACTCGCGGTCATAGGATCGCGGTTTCGATTCCCAGAGCGGGCGTTGTGAGTGTTTATTGAGCGAAAACACCTAAAGTTCCACGAGTCTCCGGCAGGGGAGGGTTGCGAACCCTGCTGTACTCTTTCACCACAACTTTCTCTCACTCTTTCTTCCTGTTTCTGTTGTGCCTGTAATTCAAAGGGTCAGCCTTGTCACACTGTGTCACGCTGAATATCCCCGAGAACTACGTTAAAGGTACACGTGTCTGTGGAACGCTCAGCCACTTGCACGTTAATTTCACGAGCAGGCTGTTCCGTTGATCGGATCAACTGGAACCCTTAACGTCGTAAGCGACGGAGTGCCAACAAACAACAAACATGTAATAACTAGATTATATATCATGCATTTTATTGTGTTTTCCGGTCTGTGGGAAAATTGTCTTGCACTAAGCCGGTCCATGAAGCAAAGAAGGTTGGGGGCCACTAGACAAGACGATACTCATGTTTAAAACTCTATTTTCACTTTGTCATTCAGAAACATGTATAACTTGGCTTCACGACCGGGAGGGGGGAATATTTTACTTTACGATTAATAAGTGCAGTTGTAGAATTCTTCATTCTTTGTATTGTTGAACGGAATTCAATATTCTATTTACCAGTTATTCAGTGTAAATTTACCATTTATTCAGTGTAAATTTACCATTTATTCAGTGTAAACTTTTTGGAGGCGTGTATGGTTGCATCACATCGTTTTGAATTTTATTTTCTTCCGTTTTGAATTGTTGTTAAAGATGGAAAACTAATTTGCGTGATGTTGCCTTTAATACAATTTTTCTTCGAAAGAAGTTTTCACTTGACATGGATATTCTGAGGAATATCTGGTTGCTAGTTGTAAAAGGATAAGTCATCATATAGGCAGAGCCAGATTTATGTATGAGCCATGAACCCCTCCCCCAAGGAGGGCAGGGGAATATATTGGCTCAGGAGCCCCACTAGAGTTATATTCGGCTCAGTATACAGGAGCCATATGTAGTTTGATTGGATAGTCCAAACTATTTGCAACAATATGTACCATAAAATGAAACTATAACCCTCAATATCCAGGTGATGGTGTTAACGAAAGAAAGGGATGAATGGATGGATAGATTAAAGTGTGCGTGCGTATGTGTGTGTGTTTGTGTGGGTGTGTGAGAGAGAGAGTGAGAGAGAGAGAAAGAGAGAGTGAGAGAGTCATGACCAAATTAGAAGCAGACGATATGTCACGTGACACTGCGTTATGGCTGGTTCTCAAATAATCCAGCGCAAATTTTTAAAAGAAAAGTTTAAAATTTAAGAAAATCTATAAGATTGAACATCTTGAAAACTGTTTTATTCATGATCTTTTTAATACATAAAATGTAATGTGAAAAACAAAGGTAAATAATTTTCAACTTTAGAATGAGTTGGTTTTCTCTTATTTAATTTTCAAGCGTAGGAAAGTAATATATTTGATTTCTAGTTTGTCACAAATTGAAGCCATTGAGAAGCAATGTGTTTTGTTATAGATGTTTTGTTATAGCTGCTGATTAACAAAAGGGATAAAAGACTAAATTCAAAGACCTAACCAAGAATGATTCCCTCCATTTTATTTAGACAAGTAGGGAGTAACTTGAGGGATCCTACTTGGCTGCTATTTCTAGCTAGATGGACGACAAGATAGGCTTCAAAAGTTTTGTTTTGCGGTCTGAATTCTTTGCAGCAAAAGTCAATCCTGCTAAAAGCATTCAAGATCCAGGTGGAGGTGGTGTGTGTGTGTGTGAGAGAGAGAGAGAGAGAGAGAGAGGGAGGCAGAGAAAACGAGAGGAGCTGAAGGAGAGAGAAAGGAAGATAGAAGAGAGAGGGAAGGTGCGCGTTGAAGACTATCAAGTCATGAGCAGACGACACATGTGATATACTGTGTTATGCCAGTGGTCTTCAAAAAGTGCGCTGCGGATTTTTAAAGAAAAATTACAAACTTCAGATTAAACATCTTGAAAACCGTTTCATTCCTGATTTTGTTATATACAAATATGATTATAAAACAAGGTAAGTAATAGCTTTTTAAATTTTTAACTTTAAAATGAAATGTATTTCTTTTTAAACTTTCCCATAGACAAGCAGGGTATTTGAATTCTAGCTTGTCACGGTCAAAACTATTGAAAAGCAATGTATTTGTAATAGATGTTTACTCTTGAGAAAAATTTGAATCAGTAGACGATTGATAAAAGGCACCCTTCTATGGACACCCAATCTTTATTTCAGGCAATGTGTCTAAGATTGTTATCCAATGTACTCTTCCATCTTTTACGACCGATAGGGAGTGATTTGAGAGAATTCGATCGCTGTCTCTAGCAGGTCGAGCGATTAGCTTGACCAATTTAGGGTTCAAAATGGTTGTAAGGTTCAACTTCGCTAAAAGCGAGAGAGAGAGAGAGAGAGAGAGAGAGAGAGAAACTGAGCGTTCAACGCACTCTTTGAACAAATGGAAAGAGCAGACGACTTATCACGTGATAGACTGCTGAACACTCCGGCATTAAATCAACGAGATGAAATGGCGCGCCACGGAATTTAAAACTTTAGAAAATCTAGAGTCGTGTCTAAACGTCACGAATACTGTATTATTCATGATTTTGTCATCTACAAACGAGTATATGGTATGATACAAGGTAAGCAATAGTTCTCTAGTTTTAGCTTTAAGCAAAATGGGAGAATGATATTTTATTTGATGCTCCAGCGTTCTTGCATAAGTAAAAAAACAACAAAAAAACAGAACCAATGTGTCATATCATTGTAGTTTAGCCCCGAGGGAAATCTGGACGAGTAAACCAATTATAAAAAAAACGATCCATAAGTTAAATGCTCCAGTTTTAACTACATCGATTAGCAGCTAATATTATTTGGTTTAAACCGTCAGAGAAAGTTTTTTCATTTAATATTTTGTCTTCTTATCAAAAGCCTAACTACAGTTTAGCGCATCCATTTTCTCCACTTTATTTTTACGAAATTCTGCAGAAATGAATTTTTTAAGGTTTACATGACAATTGTCAGTTTTTGATATTTCTTCATCAAGAAAAGACATTCTTATCATTTTAACTATTTTGACAACTTGTTCATAATCTTTGAAGAACGTATGCCATTATCCTCATCGATATTATTTATTATCAATACGAAATCGGAAGGCATGATAAAATATTCTTTCTAGTTTAAGTTTTGTTTTCGACAATATAAATCGAAAGTAATCAGAAATTCGAATATTTTCCATTTGTAGGTTATAACCCAATTAAAATGTATTATTGAATTAAATTCACTACCTTATTTACTTCCATTAAACCCGTTATATTGTTAGCTGTTGGTTGACAAAAGGGAGAGTATTTAACTCAAAGATTACTCTAAATGACTTCCATTTTTTTAAAAGACAAGTAGGAAGTAACTTGAAGGATATTTGGCTTCTATTTCTTGCAAGGCGAGCGACCACATGGGCTTTAACAGTTTAATTTTGAGGTCCAGCTAAAAGCATTCAAGATGCAGATGGTGGTGGTGCGTGAATGTATATGAGTGAGAGAGAAAGAGGGAGAGAGAGGGAGGGGGGAGAGGGAGGGAGATGGGAAGAGAGAGCGTTCAACACTATCAAGTCGTGAACAAATTGGAAGCAGACGACACATCACGTGACTGTTATGTCAGTAGTTCTCAAATGGGGAGCTTCAGGCTTTTGAAAGAAAAATTTTAAACTTGAGAAAATTCGTAATAATGATGGAACGACTTGAAAAAAATGTTATTCACAATTTTCTTATACATAGACATATATAATTTATAAAACGAGATAAGTAAAAATTTTCTATATTTTTAACTTGAAAATAAATTTCTTTTAACTTTCATGCGATGTGTATCATGAAGTGAAAACCAAGAAGTAACGTGCTATGTCACAGACGTTTAGTCCCGGCAGAACTCTGAGGGAGCAGATCATTGATAAAATGCGATCCACCATGACTATTCTATATTTTAAGTAGTGCATTTAAGACTATGTTATTTAATGTATCCATCCCTCCCTTTTTTAAAAGACATAAGGAATGATTTAAAGATACTTGGCTGCTGTTTCTAGGAGAACAAATGACTAGAAAGAGGCCTTCAAAGGTTTGCAATAGAGTCAGCTCTGCTAAAAGCACTCAATACCTAGTCAAAATTTGTGGCTTAGTAGCCAGCTTTTTTTTGGCAAAAATGTTGTATCCAAATGAACAGAATGCAATACTTAATAAGTAATTTAGTTTATCGAATCCAGGAAGAAGGAAAGATAGAAAGTAAACTGAATTTGTGTAAAGAACTGAGTCTATTCTTTTGAGGAAAAGAACTGGACACAGAGGGAAAGAGAAATGGATATGTCGAACAAAATAGGAAGCAATGGATTAAGAGGACAAAAGGGTCAGACAATAGCGTTAAAGAGAACGGGATAACAATTTCAACGTAAAACGTGCGGACGTCACACGTTTGTTCTCAGAAACTAAAAAAAAAAAAGTTTGAAGTTAATATAAAGAAGGAGAAAAGAAAAAGACACAAAGAGCGAGAAAAGAATACATGTTGCGATGAGAGGTTGGAAACAAGTACTGTCATGGACTAAGACAGTGAACAAAAAGGGTCAGCTAAAAAAGAAAAAAAAAAGGCAAACAAAAAACGGCAAGAGACTAACATTAACAAAATGTGTGTATATGTGTGTGTGTGTGATATATACAGGCGTGAAGGTGTGTGGCTTAGTGGTTAGAGTATTCAGCTAAAGGTCGTAAGTTCAATTCCTGGCGGTGCGTTGTGTCCTTCAACAAGACACTGTACCTTGCTCCAGTTCATTGGGTTGGCAAAAATGAGTTGTACCTGTAATTCAAAGGGCCCAGCCTTGTCATATTCTGAGTCACATTGAATCTCCCTGAGAACTATGTTAAGGGTACGTGTGTCTGTGGAGTGCTCACGAGCAGTCTGTTCCGTTGATCGGATAAACTAGAACCCCTGCCATTGTAACCGATGGGGTGCCAGTCATGTATATAGACACATATATGCACATATATACACATATGCATACATAAAAATCCTTAGATATATATATATATATATATATATATATATATATATATATATACACACACACAAATCTTGGATTTTCTTACCCCCTACAATACTATTGGATTACCATCTCGGATTTCGCCGGCACCCTTTATTATGTATATACATATATGCATATAAATGTGTGTATGCCCGAACTAATCATTCTTTGGTTAACCAACATGTGTAACCTTTACACTGCTATCCAAACACTTTGCTAATCAGGTTCTTGCATGAAACACTGCTAAGGTGATAGCTTGGATTTTATCTACCTCCTCACTTAATATATGTGAGTGGTTTCCTTATATGAAAACCGAACGAAGTCATTTATGTAGAATCTTGGGTATAGATTTGACGATTTTTATGTCACCTTTTTTCCCAGAAACAGCTGGGTGAATAGCCAATGGCATTGGAGAACATAAATATTAAAGTTGTAGTTGAGAAAAAGTTAGCAGAATAGAGGACTGGATATTGGAAAAGAGATACTCATGTTGACATCATCATTACTGCTCAATGCTGTGTGAACACTAAAGGCTGTAGGACGCGACATGGACAGCTGAAATGAAGACTACAAAGCCGTGATCAGCAGAAAGGGACACAGCAAGCTTCTTTACTGCGTCTGCACACCGGAATTTATCCCTCCAGTCTTTGAACAGGGACTGAGGCTCAATTCAGATAGCTAAAGTGAAGGTGCTGGAGTGTGTAGTCAAACCCAGGCTGGAGAGGCTTGCCGCAGGAAGGCCATATATGTGGCAGACGGATCCAGTTCTTTGCCATACCTCTGCAAAGAATCACAAGTGGTTGTCAGAGATTTCCTACGACTTCATCAACTCCAACTTCTGTCCTCCAAATTCCTCTGAATATAATCCCATGCATGGGGCGCGGTTGAGAAAAACAGCAACATTCTACTTGCAACATAAAAGCCAAGATGTAGCCAAGAAGAGGTGTTCGAAGATCTTCCCAAGAACACAATGAGAAACGTATGCACCAGGTTCTGGAACTGTCTTGAAGCCGTGGTGGCAGCTGAGAGTGGCTACTTTGAGTAAATTGTTATCTCCCAGCCATAAATTAGTTGATATATTTTGACTTAAAATGTTTTCCTTATTATTGGATGAGATATTGTTTTCTTATCTTTTTATGCAAACTGTCAAATTTAGCCTGAACACTATGTGAAGAAACTATTAGTAGCTCTTATACCTATACACACACATATACTATACATACACTATATATATATATATATACAAATCTATATCTATATATAAATATATGCATATATCTAATAGATACATACACATATATATGCATACATGTGTGTGTAATTATACAAAGGTCGACTGAAAAGTTCATAGGCTGAACAAGATACCCTCATGGAATGTGGCCAATTTTTCAACAAAGTTTCCCCTTGTGGACTACTCACTTCTTCCATCAGTGTTGCCGTGCTTGGTTCCCATTGAAGAAGTTTACAACCTGTTGTCATCAGTCTTTAGCAGATATGATGCCATCATCATTGCGATACTTGTTCCTAGTCAAGTGTATTTTTTTTCATGTTGGGGAACAGATGATAGTCAGCTGGGTTCAAATCTAGTTGCCCAGATTAGGGAGGGTAGTTAACCAGTTCAAAATCACAGCCACGCATAGCAGCCATTGAAATGAAGGACTTGTATGCTGGGGGATTGTTCTCATGGAACTAGAGCCCTTTCGTCAGTTTTCATGAGCGTTTGGTCTTGATAGCCTTTTGAAACTGCTTAATACTCTCCATTGATGGTGCGGCCCTTTTGAAAATAGTCAATAAACACAATGCCTTTCGCATCCTAAAAAACTGGTGAAACAACCTTGGCCTTCTTTGAAGTAGGTGAAGTAAGTTTCCACTGCATGGATTGTCTCTTTGTTTCTCGCTCAAAGTGATGAGGCCAACACTCATCCTGGGCTAGAAAATGTTCAAAGAAACTAGCTGGATCTGTCTCAAACAATGTCAGATTTTCTCATGATGTGATCAGCTTGGTGCGCTTTTGATCAGGTGTCAGAAGAGGTGACACCCATCGAACAGAAACTTTCGTCATACCTGTCATCCATCACTAGGTGCTTTCCTCAGTGGTAGCTGTTGCAGGACATCAGACCTTGGGTGATCTTCAACACTCTCCCTTCCCATCCTAATTTCAGTTGCCCACTTTTGCACTGATGATAAAGCTACGGTGTCGTTCCCTAATATAACAACAATGTCAGCATGAGTGTCCTTGAAGGCTAAACCCCTTTTCTGCAGGCACTTGATAACATGACGATGCCAAATTTTGTCCATTTTCAAGATAAGTTGCTACTAGTTGTTTTTGAAGTCTTCTTTGAACAGTCAGATGTCAGTTTACCTGGAAAGAAACAATGCAGTTATTAATAAGAAGGGTTGAAATTAATGCATGCGAGATTTCACAGGTATAGCGTCACTCCTTCATAGTCAGCCTATGAACCTTTCAGCCCACCCTCGTACATATATAGGAGACAGACGTCAAATGATAATGATGATGATGATATGCGTATGTATAGATATGTATTTTATTAGCGTGTGTGTATGTGTGTGCGTGTGTGCACGTGCACACTTGTAGGGTGTATTGGTATATAAATGGATGTATGTATATACGTATACACATATATGCACTCACATATAAACGCACACATGTATGTGTGTGTATATATACATACATATATATATATATATATATGTATATATATATATATATACGTATACATACAAGTACACACACAGCAACCATGGTAAAAACAGACAGGGGTGACAACCCTAAAATCTTAAATGAAAATAGTATTCGGGTAATGCAGTGGAAAGGAGTCTGATGTTGACAGTACGATGGCAAATCAGTATTCGTACTATATATTGCATATTCGAGTTTATTGAGCATAAACAATGAATGGCTTGATAACTAGAAATTATAACTTGAAAGAACCCAAGGGCACGCTAGCATGAAATGAACCTGGTACACAGTGTAGTGAGCCGAGAAATTTTAATTGTTTAAAATTACATTGATGATGATCTCCACATACTGGCGAGATCAGACTCACTTTCCTCTTATGGCTCACATTCTATTTTCAATTAAAATTTCCTGCCTCACAACACTAAGTACATTAGCACCGACCTTACCATTTTGTTTTCATGCCGAGATTGTCACTGGGTATTTTCTCCTTGTCCTTATATACACCACTACCCCCATACAAACACACATTATTCCTTCCTCCCCACCAAAAATGTGCATACAATGAGAAAAAAAATGCAATATCAGATTCCATATTTATTAGAAAATGAAAACTGCAATAAATGTTACTCTCAGTTTTACGTTTCCAAAGATACACCACCCCACCACTCTCTATTTCTCTCTGTCACACTTTCTCATAAACGCGTGCGCGCATTATACAGTAATCCCTCGACTATCGCGGGTATTACGTTCCACCCCCACCCCACCCTCGCGATTAGTGAAAATCCGCGAAGTAGAAACAGTACTGTATTTTAATTATTATTTTTATAATTTATATATATTTATTTTAATATAAATGCAAAACAACACCACGGAAGAATCGACGTGGGCTTAGGTAATAAACCGCGATAGGTGAACCGCGATATGGCGAACGATTACTGCGCATATATAAACATACACTTACATACAGAAGACGCAGACATTCAGATATACACGTATACACATTGAGTATGTATGATGTAAGTCGTTAGCAAGCAATGATCTGCAGTGTCTGCCAGACGAGATACAATTCTATTCACATTCATATATTGTTCTTTCCTCCTTTAATAGCACAGGTGGTTTGTGGCGGTGAAAGTTCATCACTCTAAGAGTCAATGACCTGGTGATCGCAGACGAGAACAACGAACTTTCATGCTGACAGAAAAATAATTGATTAAGTGACAGACAAGCAAATAAAATTTAGAAATCTACCAGACTGCTTAAAAGACGAAATATAGAATTCATGTAAAGAATTTTTTTTTTTTTTTAAATATTTCTTTCACAGTTTAAGTTGAGTTCTGTTCAATCAGTGCTGTTCTAGCCATGATCATCTCGTCTTTGTATATCCCTATCCAATGCATTTTTTCTGTATTTCAAACGAGGAGGTGTTACTTGAGGGAGATTAAGTGCAGGTTGCTAGATCAGTTTTATAAAATATAGCACACAATTTTTCAAAAACTAGCGGAATGTCTTACAGAGAAACCGAAAATGAATGTGTGC
>NC_069001.1:33481940-33483646 GCF_001194135.2 Octopus bimaculoides
ATATATATATATATATATATATATATATATATATATATATATATATATATATATATATATATACACACACACACACATATATATGAAGTAGATTAACAAAGACTATAGTATTAGGTAGGTATTGCCCAAGGTTATAGCAACAATTAAGCTTGTTATAATACTTCGTGACTGCAAATATAGTATTAGAAATAAAGCAATGATTTGCTGTCAAAGGACTCAGTCTCAGCATTTGAATCATAAAATTCCTTCGTCATGCACTGTCTCTGTATCTGTCTGTCTGTTTCTCTCTCAGAAGTTAGCATTTATTGTCCTTTAAGAATATATCACATCTTAGAATTGGCTGTTTTTGTCTAGCCCTAAGTCAGTCCTGATCAAGCAGACCCGTGATCAAAAACATACCTGTTGCTATCATCTTTCAGTTATTAAATGCATACATACAAGGGTTGTCCCGAAAGTAATGTAAATGAGGCATTAACTGACATAGGTCATTCAAATTGCACATGTTCCTGGAGTAACTCTTCCTCTATCTTGTTGTTTTTCAGTGCAGGTAAATAATGGGTTTCAAGCAGAAGGAGGGGTTCAGGCTGTCCGACATCTACAGCAAGCTACAAGTTGCTGAGAGATAACACCATTGGCAAGAGCAATGTGAGTAGATAGATGAAGAGGTTTAAAGACGAAAAAAAAAAATCAATATTAAAGACAAACCACGCAGTGGGGATCATCAGCTGCGATTACTGACATGAATTGTCAACGAGAGGACGAAGTGATTCGCGCAGACAGACGAATCATTATCCCTGAGCTTGCTGTACAAGTGGACTGTAGTCAATGCGTTACAGAAAACGGTGAAAGACTAGGTATCAGAAAGTGTATACCAAGTTGGGTACCTAGGCAGATGACATCCGATTTGAAGAAGGAAAGGGTAGAAGCATTTGAACCCGATGAAGACAGGGTTTATTTTCCCCGATCTTGTGATAGGAGATGAACTGTAGCTGTATCTTCATGGTCCGGAAACGAAGGTAATGCCTCTCTTCTCCAGCGACGGCACAGAAAGTAACATTGACTGTTTTCGGAGATGACAAAGGCGTCACTGTTTTTCTACTTTCTGGAATGTGCCTATTCCGTGAACAGTGAATGGTACATCGAGACACTCGAAAAGCTTAGAGAAGCCGTTAGGAGGAAGAGACCAAATCAATAAGTAACCACACAGATTTTTGGCAAGAAATAAGGCAATCGGCAAATTTGACTGGTCATTAGTCCGCCATCAAGATCGGATCTGGCACCCTCCTACGCCCAAAGCTCGATCCGATGAGGGACTTTCTTTAGGAACAACGGTTTGATGACAAAAAGGAAGTGAGGATAGCTGTGAAGAATGCACAATACTGCACGCCTAATTTTTTTTCAAAGACAACTCGAGAGTTGTGCTAACCGATGGCGCAAATGCATCGCTCGTAACGGGGACTACGTTGGTAGTATCTTTGTGTAGAAGAAATACTCTACGAACATGAACAATGTGAACAATCTATGTCCATTTTCGCATCACTCTCAGAACAACTTGTGTTTATATATATACATGTAGATGTAGGTATGTACATATATGTATGTATACATGCATATGCTCATATATCATTTGTATTATTATATTATCGAACGCTACGCGTCCATTTGCAAGTATATATATATATATATATATATATATATATATATAT
>NC_069001.1:33483817-33490776 GCF_001194135.2 Octopus bimaculoides
ATATATATATATATATATATATATATATATACACAATGATGCTTACCATCACCTTCATTCCCACTTTCTCAGGGACCACCAATACACCTTCCGCGGAGCCAGATTTACTGGACACCTACTCTCTTATGTCATTCATCAGTGGGCTCTCATTTTAAAGAAATTCAGAGAAAGCAACGTTGCTGCTATAAACATCAGAAAAGCTTTCAACCGTATCTGACAGCCAAATCTCGTATCAAAACTTCCCGTCTATGGGCTCCACCCATTTTTCATCTCTTGGATCGATAGCTTTGTATCAAATCGCACGATTGCGGCATGTGTTGGCAGTGCTCTCTCTCAGCTCCATTCTCAGTCAACTCTGATATTTCCAACAGTTCGGTTCTGTCCATTATTGACCAACTTGTCACTATATTCAACAACCAATCTTATGTCGATGACACAATCCATCACTCCTCCCTAACCATGCATCATCCATACGCAAACTAGATATCACGCGCCAAACCTGTATTGAGTCCATGCCGAGAGAAAAAGTTCCCTACCCTAAGCCCTATCACGCTCCCTCTAATCATGATCAGCATTCAGCCAGAGCCTTCACAGTTGCCGCAAATCTTAGGTCTCACTGTCAACGAGGATCTCGCCTAGCTAAAGCACATCTTTAGCATAGCTAGGGTCGCATTGCAAAGTCTAGCCAGTCTCTTTAGAGTCAGAAGAAATTTCAGTCTACAACAGCTGCTGATACTCTACAAGGCTCAAGTGATGCCCACAATGGGGTACTGCTACAACACACATTGGCACCTAGGACAGCAAAGAAGAGACACTTGACTTGACATCTCATAATTAACGGACACATTCCAGCCTCTGGGCTACAAGTGTGCTGTCTCCTGTCTTTTTTTATTGCTACTATGATGGTCTCTGCTTGTCGCGTATTTCCAACTCTCATAATCTTTGATGCGTCCAACATCTCTTAGTCGCACTAACTACTATTTCCAAGATATATGACGTGTAAGAGAATGATGGTATGGTCAACTAAAACGTGGGTAAATCCTAATAAGTCTATTCTGTTAACGCTAGTCTTGCTATTAAACAACAGAATACATTATGTATAAGGGGTGGTCAAACTGCAGGGCTCGAACCAACGACCAGCGAGAAATAGCAGCTAAATCATTCTCAAATCAACCCTGACCATCTTAGAAAACAGAAGTATTGGATAATGTAACCCGGAGTACACAGTTTACGGCTGAGATCTCGTTACTCAGGTCTGCGCAACCAGTACTAATTTGAGGGCTTTCAAGCATTTTATTTGCGGTTTATATTGGCTGAGTATCTCTTGCTTTTCATAATAATTAATATAAAAGAGTAAATAAGAAAACCAAGCTTCAATTTTTTTACCGTAGACTTCTGCATTAGTACAAAAATATGAGGATTTCAATAAGGTGATACTTTGCGACTCTCAAAGAAGGCCCCTCGATCTCCTATAAATAACAGCTAAATTTTCAGATCATGCCTAACTGTTGTAAAAGGGGAAGGACACATTTGATAATGTAGTCCAAGGCACTATGAAAAAAAAAAAGAAAAAAAAAAGAAAAAAAAAGGGAATGGCTACAGATGGAACCCCTTTGATCAGGTTTACTTAACACCCGAAATTTATTTGTGCGTACCTTGTTATTTAACCTCAAGGCCAAACCTGATTGAACAGAATTGTAATCAAAGGTGTTCCAGTTATGATCATGTCTTTTGGGGTATACCTCGGATTACATTGTCTAATGTCTTCTTTTTTAAGGCAGTTAAGGTATCGTGTGAGGGATATTTCCAACAGGTCAAGCGACCGTATACAGGTTGCTTCGAGTGGGCTCCTTTTCTGTTTTTTTTTTTAAAGCAAGTCAGGTCATCCTCGCTACACACAATGAAATATCGTGAAATCTTAAATTCAGACAGCATTCAGTCAGAAACTGATGCACACAATATGAACGAATATACACGTTCATACAAGGAAAAGTGAAAAACAACATTTCCAAACTTCTATTCTTTCATAGAAATACGTGATATTGTGTATGTTTATATACGTACCAGCGCCCGAATTATTCTGGAATAAATAAATGAAATATAAATTAGCCTCTTGGTATTACAATGAGAAAACCAAACTGGTTGTATTATATGTCTGTCTGGTAGATAAACGTCTGCCTGGTAGCCTGCATGTGATACGAGTGCGTTACTAGCCTACTTGGAATAATACACAAGTATGTCTGAAATTATGAAATTGAATATATATATATACTCTCTCTTTTACTTGTTTCAGTCATTTGACTGCAGCCATGCTGGAGCACCGCCTTTAGTCGAGCAAATCGACCCCAGGACTTATTCTTTGTAAGCTTAGTACTTATTCTATCGGTCTCTTCTGCCGAACCGCTAAGTTACGGGGACGTAAAAACACCAGCATCAGTTGTCAAGCGATGTTGGGGGGGGGGGGGCAAACAGACACACACATATATATACATATACATGACGGGGTTCTTTCAGTTTCCGTCTACCAAATCCACTTACAAGGCTTTGGTCGGCCCGAGGCTATAGTAGAAGACACTTGCCCAAGGTGCCACGCAGTGGGACTGAACCCGGAACCATGTGGTCGGTAAGCAAGCTACTTATCACACAGCCACTCCTGCGCCTATATATATGAGTGTTGGGTAATATAAGTCTTAGTAAATGTATGATGCCAGTTTAAAAGTTACCGTATAGATCTAGTAGAGAGTATGTGAGATTTAAAATCCTGTTTGTGATATAACCCTAATAGATTGTTCAAAATCGATTGGTTAACATTCCTCAGTTGCAATGTTTCCTTCATATTTTGGTTCAGTTTTGTTTGTTTACGTTTGTCAACTTCAGTTACAACGGGGGAAGTCTTTAGAAATAAACAGAATTTGTTCGCTAGAAAATGTGCGCACAAGCGAATCTAAAAGACAGTCTTCGGTGACGCAACATGCTAAAAGTAATAATAACAGTAATTATTAATGTACATCTAGTGGTTGTATGATATATACGGCTTAACAGTTTAATGCTATGTTCGTCTAGTTATTATTATGTAAGTCTACTATAGCGATTACTCAATATGTTGTATAGTTTAATATCAGGTCAGTCTTGATTGAGCAGACCTACGACCAAAGGCGTTCCAGCCGTTACCATCATGTCTTTTTATGGATATCTGGAAGTACATTACACAATGTGTACAATATGATCTCAGAAAGTTTTCGTTGCTATTTCTAGCAAGTCTATGCGACGATATAATGGCTCCCTCATTGACTCGTTATCTAATGTTGTCTAGCTTCAAGTCATTCCTGATCAAGACGCATTTTAGCTGTGATCATCCTGTTGTCTTCAAGTAATGCAGTGTATCGAAGACTACATTATCAAATGTGCCTTTGCCTTCTTTAAGACAACAGCGTAAAATTTGGGAGCGAGTTGACTGCTATTTTTGCAGGTCGTGCGACAACAAAGATTCTTTCGTTACTTAATGTACTTAGTTGTTGTTTAACCCCGGGTCGGTCTTGATCATGCAGATCTATATCAAAGGCTTTCCAACCATGCACCTCTTGTGTTTGGCCTGACAAACATCTGTAACTACATTTCTCAGTGTATTTCCTTCTTTAAGATGGTAGACTCATTATGTATTTAATAAGTTGCGTAAAAAGTATAGTTTTTATAACATGTCTGCATCGTTGTATAAACATAGCATAATATGGGGACTCTGATAGGCAAAAATTTGTTTTGGAAATACATATATTTTTTAACGCTATCCCTGATATTTTTATTATATCATATATTATTTATTTAAGTCTATTTCCATATTGGCTTGTATGGTGTGTTCAAGTAATATAAGATACAAGGACAGTCTGGTTATGTCATAAGACTACATATTCGTGTGATTCAAGTGGTAATGTATGTGTGTGTAATACAAGCCTGTCTAATGTATGATTCTAATATATGTGCAGTTGCGTAATATAAAGCTAGTTGTATATGAAATAACACGATGTGGTCGAGTGATCAATTGACAAGTGACGGAGAGGTGGTTGTCAGTTGAGCTTTTTGAACAGTTCCAAGAATGAGTCTTAACGCATCCAACAGACACTTGATTAGATAAAAAGATAGATAGACAGATAGATAAAAAGCGATAAGGAAAGATGGGGGAAAATAAATATCACTACATGTCTGGAAACGTAATACAGTTTAAACACATGCTGATATATATACACGAACAAACACGTTGAAACACACAACTCGTATACACGCGCACCTGAGTACATATGTCCGTCTACTGTCTATGTATACATGCATGTAACTATGTGTATGTATATGAATATGAATAGCTGTGTCCGTGTGTGCGCGCCTCTGTTCGTGCTTGATTTAGTACAGATGTACGCATTTGCTGCTGAATCTGCGTGTCTACATGTGTGTGTCTGAGAGTGAGAGAGAGAGAGAGGGGGGAAGAGGGGGGATAAAGAGAGTGAGTTTTGTGTGTACGTGCGGCGTGCGCGCGTGTATATGCTTATATCTGGTAATATGTATGAGAGTATTACTCTTTACTTCAGTTCATAAATATTGATTTTTTAAAAATCAGACATGCAGCTATGTTTTGAAAGCGGACGGGTATATAACACTGTCGCTTATTCCCTATCATATTACTGGTATTCATTTTCCGTCCCTGGTGTATTCAAAGGAAATTGAAACTGCCAGGATTTGAACTAAAGATGAAAATGAGATAAACTTAGGCGATGACAAACCGAAAACAACGCAAAACTCGCTAAACCTCTTCGGAAAGGCATGAATGTTGAAAATTCCCCAAATCCCTAATCTATAAATCTGAGACGCATAGCTATTAAAAGAAGAAAATATATAGCATAGCAAATGCCATAAATTTTGTGGAACAGAGAACTGTGGATTAAATCGACACCGCCACTTCCATCCAATACTTGACAGGTACTTTATTTTAACAACCTTGAAAGAATTCGACCTGACTATAGTTAATTATTGCAAGGTAATTTAGCTTGATGCTCTACCGATTCGGCTATTACCTTCCCAAGGAGATGGTAAGAGATGAAAAAAGGAAATGAGAAAAAGAAAATTAAAAAATGCACACGAAAAACTGAAGACAGGAAAGAGGAAAGAAAAGCAAGAAGGTAGGAGGAGGAGGAAGAGAAGCGAAAGAAGGCTAGACAGACAGTTTGCTCCACAGGTAAAGCAGCGAAGGCCACTATACCAGACAAATTACCAACAATGCCAACGTTGCAAGTCATCCATGCAAACATAGATTGTAGCAGTGCAAGAAAAAGCCTCAAGTAGCGGTAATAGAAAATGTGTGTATATGTGTGTGTGTGTATATATATGTATATACATACACACACAAGTAGACAAACTATTTTAAAAAAGCCCTTGTTACGTCTGTGTGTACGTGCGTGTATATATATATATATATATATATATATATGACAGTGGAAACAAAGACAGATAGACAGACAGACAGAAGGAGGTGGGAGGGCGAACGTGAGAAAACTGCCTGCTCGCATGTGCGACCTACATTCCTATGTTTAAAGGAAGACTTCCACTTCCGCGTTACCCGCTTGCTTGACTCGATACGGCAAATGCAGTCACAGTGTGACGGCGGCAGCGCCTGAGACAATGGCGTGCCGTTAGCCGACCGGCATGACTCCCTCACCGTCTTGCACCCCTTCTCAACATGTGAACATGAACAGTTAAAATGCAAGCTGCCTACTCTATAACACTGCTACTACTACCGTTACTCTCTATAACTGCCGGCAACAACCACCGCCAATAACATGTGGTTGGTCTACCGTCTAGAACTAGCAGCCAAGTCTCCCTAAAATCACACCTTAGGTATGTTAAAGATGCAGAAACATATAGGATAATGTAGTCGGGGTGGGGGTTAAAAAAACGGGGCACTGGCTGAAAAGCATCTGATTACGTCTAGCTACAAGATAAACAACTTCCTCTCAAATCACACGTTACTGTCTAGAAAAATATCGTTCACAATGAGAACTCTCTTAATCTGAAAAATTAAGGGCTGACCAGAGGTTAAACAACAATATATTCATTCGCTATATAACGCCACTACAATCATCATGACTACCACCTTCACCAGAAATACATGATCGTCATACATGCTAGAAATAGCAACCAAATCATACACTACTGTCTTTAAAAAAGAACATGGCGGAGTTTTGGAATATGTCCCTCGAAGTCCCTTACCTGACGGGAAAAGAAAATAGTAGTATTTAATCTTTATGCGCGCGCGCGCACACACACACAATATTCCTATTTCATGTAACAAATTATAATTCTGAATTAAAAAATTTTTTTCCCCCAAATACGAATTTGTTACACTTTTGTTTTCACCCACTTCTGTACGAAACATAATCGGGATGATCACAGTTGGAACGCCTTTGATCACAGATGATCTTGGGCTATACTATGTACTATTTTGAATATTATCAACATAACCAACAGCACATAACCATAACAACACCTTCATCGAGTCAAAAGTATAGCCTATACGCGATCGCTCGACCTAACAGAAATAGCAGTCAAATCTACTTAAATCATACCCTACTGCACTAATAAATGAAGATACACTGGACAATACGGTCCTAGATAAACGAAATGACAGGCCAGTCACAGCTGGATCTAAACAATAACCACTACTATCACCATCTGATGGTGTCGCTGTCAACATGCTTTTTAATGATCTTTTTAACAATACCCGGAAAAGCTCAAAATCCGAGTTAACGATAAAATCTCTCTATGTTGTCACTAGACTTGCAGCAAATAAATATCTAAATTACAATCCTACCATTATAAAAAGAGGGTCTATTGACAATCATGTAGTCCCAGAGACACTCACTGCTACAAAAAGAAAAAAGAAAGGTACACTCACAACTATATATATATATATATAT
>NC_069001.1:33491098-33493723 GCF_001194135.2 Octopus bimaculoides
ATATATATATATATATATATATATAATATACAGAGAGAGAGAGAGAGAGATGGCCATGGTCAGAATGTCCTTTGATCAAAGGCCTGCTCGATCCGAGCTGAGCAGCTGTTAAATAACAATTACAACAAAAGTAGTACATTAACAATTAAGTCCTTAACTTCGCCGTCACCTCCACCACCAGCATCATTATCGAGCAACCTCCGAGACAACTGTCAGCAAAGCTCGATCACCACTATCACAGCCATCGACACGAGACAACAAAAGTAGTCAAAGAGTATCAACCACTACCATCGACAGTACAATGGCTATTACTAACTATTATTATACCAAGAACATCATTAGAAATAATACTCGTGTGTCTTAGGTAATCACTCAATGACATCCGTGTTCGTTTTGATGGAAATCAATAGAGGAAAGAACTGTGTTAAGAGAGCATGATGACAACATTAACAACGACGGCGATGGTGATGGTCTCTATTAAACATCAACAACAATCATGGAGATATAGAAAATGGTTAAATGTGATAATTTCAACAAGCATTAAGCAAACCTACTGCTGCTGATGATGACAACAATGAAGATGATGACAACCATCATCACCACCACCACCACCACCACCAAGAACGAAGTCAATGATCGACCCCTTACATGGTCGCTCGAATTGTTAGAAATAGCAGCAAAATTATCCTTCAATCACACCTTGTTATCTTTAAAAATATGGAAGAATACGCATGCAATCCTAGAAAATCCCCAATGAATAAGGGTGGTCATGACTGGAACGCTTTTGATCATAAGTCTACTCTATCAGGATTAAAGTGGAGCTAAAAACAAGCTTCGAACGCCGAACACGGCACAATAGTAGTTAGGAAGTTCTTGGCAGTCAGTGGGAGAAAGACTGCAATAACAGAGAGGGAGCGGGAGAGAGAAAAAGAAAGAGAGATGGGAGGTTAGAGAAAGGCTACCTGTTTGCACTATTTCAGGTAAAAAAAAATAAATTACCCAATTGGTTTTACTGAGTCCCGTCACTCACTACATTGCTCCATTCTTTTTAATTTAAATAAATAATAAATCAGACATAATAACACAAAAATGTTTTTCCTCTAGTTTTTAAATACTACCCATAGAAATATGCACTGCGAGTCGAAAATAATTTTTAATTGAAAATATAGTCCTTCGGAGGATATGTGTGTGTGTGTGTGTGTGCAATTGAGAATAGTCATATTAATTTAAATGACTGACAATCATACATTCCATTTCTCATACTTCGTTACAAACAAAAATACAAAGTTTTTTTTTACTAAAAAGTGGAATGAGCGAGTCGATTCTCCCATTCACTCACAATACATATATTATAAGTCCTTGTTTTTCTCGGCCACCCAAGGAAAGGCAAGATCGAACAACAACAATAATAATAATTTCATTCATATGCATAAATCTAGAAATTTAAAGGAGGGTACAGTCGATTATATCACCACCTAGTACTCGACGGGTACTTTGTCTTATTGATCCTTCCTCGATGACAGTATATCTAACAATCGTAACAACTGCGAATAAGTACAGAGTAAAAAATAAAACCGACTTTGCAAACTTTCTCAAATCTAAAACAACAATTAATAGAGACGCTCAAAACAGTTTACATTGTGAAGAAAAAGTTAAGACAAAACAAGATTTCCTTTCTTTCTTATGTGTTGAAGTGGCTAAAATAGAAGGCTTTGACGAAAGTCGAAAGTGAGTAAAGAGGGAGACTCGAGTTGGTCACTCAAGATATAGATATAGCAAACATCCAAAACATCGCACTAATGTCTTGAAATAAGGTAATCCTAGATATTCAAAAAGATTATATGATCAGAGCTGGAATACTTTTAATCATAAGTTTGGGGCTAAACAACAACGAATAAAGACATTGGAATCGAAGTGAACCAGTTTGTTTACTAAACATCCCGATAGTTGAAGACAACAGATATTTCAAATGAACAAAAACTAAACCATTTCGATTTCATCAAAAATACTGAAGGATAAAAAAAAGAGACGTTTGAGATAGTAAGTAACAAAGCAAGATAAAGCAGTCATAATTAAGAGAGAAAGAAGAAAAAGTGTGTGTGTGTGTGCGTGCGCGTATGTGTGTGTGAAAGAGAGACAGAGAGAGGTCCCTAATGTTTCAGAGGGGTTCATAGCGGAAGTGGGAATAGATCCAGCAAGAGCTGCCTGCCTCCCATTTTCTGATTATAGAATTTAACAGTCAGATATGCCGGTCTACACTGAATAAAATATATATATTAAAAAAAGACAAAACAAACTCACTACTTACAGAAATGTTCATGTGTGCAAAGATGTGGCTGAAGAAGAAATCTGTTTATGTGAAGGGAAAAGACGGTGGCAAAAAGGAGAGCTATAAAAAAAATAAATAAAAGGGAGAGCTTTCCAAGCTGGCAGTAAAGCAACAGAGGGAGAAAGGGATAGGAGAGACAGATATACTGAAAGAGTGAGTGGTTGAAGAGAGTGAACCCCATCTCATTATAATGATTTATGCAGAGGTCACTAGGTCAGAAACAGTAAGCACCCAACACAACACATAATACGTCGAACATAGCCACGCAAATATATATATATATATATATATATATA
>NC_069001.1:33493814-33498644 GCF_001194135.2 Octopus bimaculoides
ATATATAATTGTGTGTGTGTATGTGTAAACATCCAAGGTAAGCACAGTGAAAAAGCAACGGTAGGGAAATGTGCAGGGCACTAACAATAACGTAGTAATAATAAATTTAGTGTCTTGCAAAGATGTTATGCATTTCTGAAGGTAATATATTACTTAGAAGGTTAGGCAATAACTGTTTCTTTTGTTCGATAAACTGAAAGACAAAACGATTACGGTAAAGCAAAAAAAACTAAGAAAAAGTATGTGTCCGGATCGAGTAGCGAGAGGGGAGTAAAGTGGATTTAGAGCGAGAGAACAAAGAACTCTTCTTTGTTCTGGTGTCAAGAACAAATCAGCGATTACTAAGTGGGGGAGCAGACGAACTGCTAGGAATGGGGAAGCAAGTTGAAGATGGGGCCACAGAAATTCTGTGTCCAGGGCATAAACATATAACTAATGACACCAATGGAAATGGACTGAACATTTCTTTTTTTTTTCCGATGTAACAGTTTTAAGAATTTAAATGTATTTTGTTTTTGTTTTAAGTTTTTCTCGATGTAAATTGGGAAAGGTTTATTGCTACTTCTCTCCCTTATTTAAAAGAATGATTTAACTGATATATCTGGGTTCACCTCAGGCGAAAGGGAAACAAGATTGTGCTCCTTGTTATCGCTGTTATAACTGTACACAACGGGATCTCATGACAAAAAGGTAAATAGCAAAGAAAACCCTTAACAAAAGTGATGACACGAAAGAAACCCTTAGAAAAAGCGATCCTTAACACAGACACACTTACCTATCATTCGGCGAAAGAAGATGCGGATTTCGGTTGGGATTTACTTCTTTCTGACCGCAACTAACTTCACCGTGTAGTGACAAGTATATATATATCCCATCAGTTATTTGTTGTGGCTGAAAGATTCTCTCACTCTCGGTCGTCTTTGACTAGTTCTTGGGTTATCGTTGTTACAGCAAGCTGCGACTTCTCTTAAGCCCGAACCACTTCTCTCCCTCACACATTCGACATTATTTGTCTTTTTGTTTGTTTCTTTTCTTTTTTACTATATCTCTCTTTCAAACAAGAAGATTTTCGCTCCTTTGATTGGTCCGTGAGATGCTACAATATCGTTCTGATTGGTTAGACTGCTCTTATTACAGCCATCACCTCCTCTTCCTCCACAACTGTTCTACGCGTAGCAATTTGACATGGTTACCTGCGTAAACTGTTTACTAGCACATGTCTCTCTCTTTATATATGACTTAAGCCATACCCTAATACCAATCGACAACAGATTTAATACATAACCGTCCCTCGTAACTAGTGTCCTCTTACTAATTCATAAAGTCATCAGGAATTTATAGAGGGTTTTTTTTTCTACGAATCCAATAACATGTGTCTAGTATTGGCATGTGCGTTTGAACACATGGTGGTAACGTGAGAAGCACAGCCGCCTCTTTTCTGTTATTCTTTTCCAAATCGCCATTCTCTTCTTTGTTTTCTTTTTCTCTTTTCATTGTGGTTTCGCTTTAACAAACGGCATCTTGACTTATTTAAAAAATTAATCAGCAGTTTAATTATTACTACATGTAATGTTTTGTTATAATTATAAAAAGAGAAATAGCTTCTTTTTTTTTCTAGTCATGTTCAGACTTTATTAAACAATTTCGAAGTCAATAAAAACTTAATTGAATATCTCGTTTGAAGAAATCACCCAACAATTTTCTTTCCTAAACGCATTTATTGAAAGAATTTTCTAAATCATTGTTTAATTGAAAGACAAATTACCCTGCTACGTATTCGAGCCACCTAATATCAATGATAAACACGACACTGTCATTCGACCTGTTAGAAATAACAGCATTTTTTTTTTCAAATCCCACTTTACTGCTTTTTAAAAAGAACACAGTGTACAATGTAGTCATAGATATACAAAAAGATGTGATGGCCATGGCTGGAACGTATTTTTACACAGAGCTGCTCGATCAGGAATGATCTGTGGCCAAAGAACAACAATAAACACTAACACCCATGATAGATCAATGACACTGTTTATTTAATAGTCCTAGTTAATATTATAACTAACAGTAAGACTTTTAATCAACACAGTGGTTAACATTACACTTAGCTAGTTAAGAGGAGAAACTATGTTATGATACTAGCTGTCATTTAGTTTCATATTTCGTAGCCTACAACATTTCCTTCGGAGAATTTTCCTCTATTATAGCTTGCTTGATCCTTTTACTACTTACGATCAATTCAGACAATTTCTGTTGCTTCAAAATGAATGCAAGCAAGCAGTTTCCTTTTCAAACTGTTGATACATTATAAAACGAATTTCAATTAGATCGAATACATATATATATATATATATATATATATATAGTGTGTGTGTGTGTGTGTGTGTATGTATGTATGTATATATGTATGTATATATATATATGAATGTATGTATGTATATATGTGTGTGTGCGTATGTATGTACATGCGCTCGCGCGCGCACTCACATACTTACATATATGAGCACTGAGAACGAGTAATAGTGAGGCCTCCTCCGTATCGCTTTCATGCTGCTATTTCATTTCCCGATGAGAAAATTTTCATTACACAGATGTCATTATTTTGAAAGCAACATAAACACGAAGGCCGTGCTCCAGCATGGCCTTAGCCATGATGGCTAAAATAAAGAAAACCGCAGAAGTTCATGTCATTTTACACTATTAATCGTATAATTTCTGCGTATGTAAGGTATTCAATATAATTTATAAAAACGTTTTAGTCACTATATATATATATATATATGAAATATTATGCAGTCACTCGCGTGCGCGTACACTCGCGCACGCGAGCACGCACCACACACACTGGTGTTACGAAATATTGATTTCTATTGACGAGACACCACACGACAAATAACCAGTGGAGGGAGTGTAATCAGTCTTTTAAATCAACTATGTTATATTCAGGGTATTTATTTTATCGAATATGTAGTGTGGAATTCAAAGTATTAGGAGGATTTGAATAGATAATGGGACAGAACTAAATGCTATAATGTATTTGAGCGTTCAATTGTCAGAGCTCACAACCACCTCAAAATCATAATTTTTGGAATGGGAATGAATGTATATTCTAATAGACTGACCTCAATACTCAACTGGTATCTACTTTTTTGACCTTCAGTAGAATTTAAGGCGAAGTCGACTTTAGATTGGATTTGAACTCAAAATATCACCTTAAGTTGATGATTTGATGACGATGACGATGATAATGATGATGATCACGCTGTGAGAGAGAATATGCTTCTAGGCTGAAGTTCTTTCACTTCATATTGTTTATGTTCTCATAACAGGAATGATTGTCAATTTTTTGTGTTGCATTTGTATAAAATATCTAAGAAATCAGTGATGATAATGGTTGTGACTACAACAAGAATGAATAATAATAACTATTAGAGTTCATTTTTACCATTTTGTAATCTTATTTGTATTTCAGATCCATTCATTAAATATGCATCTTTCTTTAACAATCAGTATCATGACTGCTAGCATCACAACACCATCATCATCCTATTATCATCATTATTGTACTAAAGCACCATCTTCATGTTTATACTTTTCTCAAAATAATTAACTAAATTCTCACATCTCTCTCTCTCTCTCTCTCTCTCTCTCTCTCTCTCTCTCTCTCTTTCTGTCTCTCACACACACACATACACACATATATAGACACATACATGCACAAATATTTATATATATGTTGTACGGATGTATATATGTATGCATATGTGTATTTATGTGTAAAGGCATGTGACTTAGTGGTTAGGGTGTTGCACTCAGGATTGCATGATCCTGGTTTCAATCCCCAGACTTGCAGTGTGGTGTGTTCTTGAGCAGAAAACTTCATTTCATGTTGCTCTAGTTCACTTAGCTGTAAATGGGTAACTCTGTGATGGACTGGCTTTTCATTCAAGGGGAATGTTGGTCTGCCTGTCTAGCCAGTTGGATGGCATCTTTTGAAAGCTACAACAATGCAAGGAAACGCATTGTGACCAGTGGTATATAACAACATCTGATAGTCTGATCGACACAGTGATATTTGTATGTATGTATCTATATATATATGCTAGTAAACCAAAACTCTGAAGTCACTGTCCCTCTCTTGTAAAAGTTTAACAAACATAGGCACAGGCATGGCTGTGTGGTAACAAGCTTGCTTCCCAACGACATGGTTCCAGGTTCAGTCCCACTGTGTGGCACCTTGGGCAAGTGTCTTCTACTATAACCTCAGGTCGACCAAAGCATCGTGAGTGGACTTGATAGACAGAAACTGAATGAAGCCTGTTGTATATATATATGTATATATCTTTGTCTGTGTTTGTCCCCTATCACCACTTGATAACCGGTGTTGGTGTGTTTACATCCCCGTAACTTAGTGGTTCAGCAAAAGAGACTGATAGAATAAGTAGTAGGCTTAAAAAATAAATCCAGGGGTTGATTTATTCGACTAAAAGCCCTTCAAGGTGGCGCTGCGGCAGGGCCACGTCAAATGACTGAAACAAGTAAAATAATAAAAGAATAAAAGAATGTACTCAACTAAAAAGTATTTCTTCAATTTAATATTAATTTGTTTATATATATAATTTGATATAAAAACAACCATTAACAGACACACACACACAGACTCAGATACACACAGACAGACACACACACACACACACACAGACACCCACAGACACAGACACACATACACACACACAGATGATAACACACTTCCTACCCCACCATGTCTCGTCGTCTCTATTCTACAGAAAAGCAAAATGGAATAAATAAATGAAATAAATAATATATATACAT
>NC_069001.1:33498797-33507960 GCF_001194135.2 Octopus bimaculoides
ATATATACACATACACATACACGCATGTGTTAACTGAAACTGTTTCTTCGAGAATATACCAACAGTTTGTAAAGCAAAGAAACTACTTGCTTGCATTCAGTCGTTTCTACTATTTGTAAAATCTATGAATTTGAAAAGTCTCAGATATGTTACTGAAGACTAATAGAAATCTACCATAATGAATTCTCTGATTTTACATGGAACTGTCTGAGATGGTATTTTTCTTATCTAAGTCTACTTAATACACATATTTCTTCATTTCCTTTCATTTCCATTGACTTTCACCAACCCTTCAAACTTTTTCACAATTCTTCCTATCCTCTAGGACTCATTCACCCTTTAGTCAAATTGTATCTTATCCACATTAATCTCACTCGCTTAGTCCATGTAGATTGGAAGAGTCTAGTAGACTATGTCCTTTAAACTAATAATAAAAATTGATAAAAAGAAAAACCAAATGGAGTTTGTTCTAAGATTTTTAGGAAAAGTAAGTCTTGGTGTAATTTGCAACTCCCAGAAGAGAGTTTCCATATAATTGTTCAACCCAATCAATATAACAGCCATGTTTTCCTCCTCAAAATTTTAACTGTCTTTAAAATGTGGCCCACATCATGTTTTAAGTACTAAATCTAAGGTTAGCATGACTTAAGGGTAGCCAATGCTGACCTGTGTCATAGGTGGTACTGATCTGTTCATTCGTAGAACTAATGGTGTCAGCCAAGTAACAATGATTTGAATTGAAACACTTTCAACATTAGTCTTTCTAGTTCTATATTTAAGAGATGAGGAATTAAAGTACCTTGGTTAAACTAACCAATTTATAATGAATTTTCAACGGTAGATTGAAAAATCACAGCAGTCAAATAGACAAGCTGTCAGTTTTATGGTTGATTTGAACCTCTGCATCCTGTTGACCTTGAAACAGCAACCAAATCTCCTTCAACTCACACTCTGCTGTCTTTAAAGTGTCACATTGGATAATGTTGTCCTTGATACTCTATGCTTGAAAATAAATAGGATTGTTACAGTTGGAATGCTTTTGATCATTCAACTTCTAGATTAGAGCTGACCTTGGGATGAACAAAAACATAGAGTTTCAAGTATATGCCAAGGGTAATATATTTTTATGATAAATGTGTTAATATTTTTTCATGTTCTTGGATGTGAGGAGGGTTTGATTGAAGTCAAGAGTGTTTTACTTCAATCATTATTGCCATTAAATACACACTGTTATATTAATTTTGTACCTTAACATTATTTTGAAATAATGGTTTCTAACATAAGCAAAAAGTTTCACATTTAAGTGGATGATCTAGCCGATTATATTGATCCCAGTACTTTATGGATACTTATTTCATTGATCACTCCCTCCCTGACCAGAGGATGAACAACAAGATATTATTAGGTGTTAAAGTCATTCAGAATATCTACAAATTAGTAACTGACAATCAGCTTCCCTTGATCTTGTAAAATAATAATAAAATAAAGTGAATATAACAATGTATATGTGTGCTTTAAATGCATATAATGACTCTACCATAATACATTTGTTTAAAAATAAACTATTATTTGAATTTATCATAGCACCTGATAACATTTAAGAACTTTAAGCTTCCATTCACAACTTAGGCGCTTTAAAAGAATATTAAATTGACTCCTGTAGTTGACTGGTATTTTTTATTAATGCCAGAAAGATGCAAAGCAAAGTAGACCTCAATAGATTTAGAACTATATCAGTGAAAAAGTGTAGTTCTGCTGTAAAGACTTAATTTGTCCTCTTAAACAAATTCATGGTGCATACCTAGTGTGTTGTATATGACCTATACTCTGAATTCAGTATATTACACTTGAACATCAGCAACATATGACACAATAATTGTAATTTATGTCACCTTAAGATTTAAATCAGTTACAGTTGCAAAATGAATATAGATTGATGATTGTCCCAAAATGCTTAAAGTTTGTAATTTAAAGGCTGATATTAATCAGATTGTATTGTGTCAGTTTTCATTTGGTGGGTGGTGAAAGAGGCAAAGACAAGGAAGTTAATTGCTAGAAATATACAATGTTCATTGAACTATGGAAATAAAAGTAGCTAGCAAGCATAAAATGACTATCAATATTAAGTTTATTACACTCATTCTGTTATCAACACTTATCATTAGTTACACTTTGTCTCCCTCTTGTCCTTCTTGAAAAGGACTTACTCAACCTTGTGACCCACAACGCAAAACTTTAGTATTAAATTTAGTCCCAAAACTTAAGTATATCTTGCTGTAAGATATATATTGAAAATATTTGGCACATTGAACAGCTATACAAACAAATGACGGAAATAAATTTACAAGTGCTGGAAAGGACTCACCATCATAGAAAATTTTGGAAATAGTCCCCTGTGGTATTAATGCATTGCTGTGCATGTTTGACCATGTTTAGTTATATATCCAGCGTAAAATAGTGACTTCGGTGGTGACAACTTTAGTGGTATTGTCTTTCAGCTCCTGTATCATGTGCAGATTTTTTCTTACAGCATACCCCAAAATTTATTATCTCTGGGGATGTTTGAAGAGCATGCTGTAAGAAAAAATCTGCAAAATGTTCATGTTGATCTCTGTGTTGACAGTACTGTCAAAAAATATCAGTCCAATGAAGCATGCTCTGAAACAGCACAGCGAACACTGATTTTTTTTTCTTGTGGAGTTGCTGCTCATACACAAGGTGAGAATTCTCCATCACCTAATACCTTCTGTTTTGTGAATTTACATGGCTGGAGAGATGAGACCATGCCTTGTCACTCATTATGTACTGGAATGGGTATAGCTCACCATTAGCAAATCTCTTTAGAAGCTATGTGCAGTAATTTACTCATTTACTCTTATCATCCACTTTTAATTGCTACACGCATTGGAAATGATAGGTTTCAACTTTAGACTTTTTAACACCTGTTGGCATGACCTTTTGCTTATGTGAGACAGTTGTGCCAATTTACAGGTTGACTTCTTTGGATGTCAAATAATCATTTGGCAAATGTCCTGAATAACTTCCAGAGTTCAAAATGTAAGGTCATTGTTTTGGGGCATTGTGCACTGACCCCTTAGCACATTGCTTCTTAACCAACATTTGTATTGTTCTCTTTGCTGGTAAGCCTTTACCTAGAAACTTGACTTCAAAACTTTTGTGTGCTTGCTTAACAAAACCTTGTCTCCCATATGTTTCCGCAATCTCCACTTTTTCTGC
Source organism: Octopus bimaculoides (assembly GCF_001194135.2). Classification (NCBI taxonomy): domain Eukaryota; kingdom Metazoa; phylum Mollusca; class Cephalopoda; order Octopoda; family Octopodidae; genus Octopus; species Octopus bimaculoides. The sequence goes on from NC_069001.1 coordinate 33,502,035, forward strand.
TATTGAGTACATTATCTTGCCGAAAAGGCTACAGATGTTCACTTAATGTAATCATACAATCAACTAATGTGATGAAGATGCCGTGAGGATAAGTGTAGCAAACAATTGACTGGTGTGCCATCTTTGTTCAACAGTTACATTGTGGTCAAAATAACACAATGACTCTTGCAAACCAAAGACTGGGTGCTTTTACGTGTGTAAATTTATTTCTGTATTTACACTACAAAGGGGTACCCAAAAGAAACCAGAATTTTGCAATACTATTTTATTCACTTAGTTTTACATGTTTACCTCTTTATCGCCTTCAAACTTTTCTCCATTTGAAGCAAGGCATTGATCCAGATGCATTTTCCATTGTTCAAAGCAGTCCTCGAACTCTTGCAAAGTGATGCTTATTAACGCCTTCATCGTTTTTTTCTTCACCTCTTCCATATCTGCAAAACGTTTTCCTTTAAGAACTATTTTCATTTGGAGGAACAACAAAAAGTTGCAGGGAGCTAGATTGGGTGAAAAGAGAGGCTGGGTAAACAGGGTTATGCCATTTTTAGTCAAAAACTGTCTCACATTCAAGGTGGTGTGTGAAGGTGCATTGTCATGATGAAACCACCACTCTCCACTTTTGCCACTGGTAAGGGCATTTTTGTCTCACCATGTCTTGCAAATGTTTCAGAACTGCCCAGTAAAATATTTGGTTAACAGTTTGACCAGGAGGAACAAATGCTGTGTGGACAATTCCTTTTGCATTGATGAAACAAATCAGCATTGTCTTGACATTGGACCTCACTTAGCACACATTTTGGGGGCACAGTCACATTGAATACTTCTGTTGACTTGATAGTTGCTTTGTTTCCAGGTCGTAGCCATAGCTTTCATCACCAGTGATGGCCTTTGAAAAAGGTCCGGATCAACTTCCAACAGTTCTTTCAGTTCATAACACACATTCAATTGTGACTGCTTTTGATCTTCCATGAGCAAGTGAGGCACAAATTTTGCTGCAACTCTTTTCATTCACAATTCCTCACTCAAAATTCATTGGGAGGAGCTCCATGACACACCAGTCATATCAACAAGTTTGTCAATCATTCAGCAACAGTCCTCCATGATCAATTCAGGAATTTTTGTGATGTTTTCATTTGTTTGGGAGGTCGACAAATTTCAAGCAAGAAAATATTGTTGCCTCGACACAAACATATTCAGATACACATTTCCTAAACACACACACATACACACATACACATGCATGCACTCACGCACACACATGCACACAGTTTCCCTACATTTAGACTTTTCCTTTTTTGTACATGGAATTACACACTTGTTTTCCACTCACTACACACAATAATATTTACATGCTTCTATTCTTTACACAGGAAATTTGACCAATCCTTTAAAAAAACAGTACAACTGCATTCAAGGAGAAGGATCTTCCTTTATTTAATTACTTATTAATTTATTTTTAAATACAAGTTTGTTATTTTGCCTGCACACCATGTGATCATACAGAAATACTTCTTCCTTCCTGCCCTGAAAAAATACTTGTCTATTACCGCACATAAGTTCTATTAACTCACCAATGAACCAACAAAAGAACTTCTATGTAGTCCTTCAACCTACCAGAAATAGCAGCCAAATTTTCTTCAAGTAACATGCCCTCATCTAAGTAAAGAGCATGTTGTATAATGAAGTCCTAGCTCCATGCACATAGAAAAATGATGGGTGGTCACAGCTAGAATGCTTTTGATCATAAGTCTGCTCAATCAGTGCTGACCTAAGGCAGCAACAACAACTTATCAATGAGTCTGCAAGGAGCTTATCATCAAACTCAACTGGACGTCCTGTTCAATCTTCATCTTCAAGGCTGAAATCTCCACTTCTGAATTTTGCAAACCATCTTCTGCAAGTTCTTTCATTCAAGCATTCTTTCCCATAAACTGAGTGTATGTTTCGAGTTGCTTCAGCTGCAGAGTTTCCTTTTTTGTACTCATAAAGCATTACATGCCTCAAATGCTCTTTGGATACTTCCATGTTAGGAAGGGTTTTAATCAAAGAAATTTTAATTCTATTATTCTGTAAAATAATATTTAATTAGTTTAAATGTACACAAATGCATAAAAATAATTTTTAATTCCATTAATCATTCTAAAATACCATTAAATTTCATTCAATTTTAAAAAAGGTAAAATTGGACAGAACTTATGGGATGGCCTGATAAGAGAATGATCACCAAGAGGATGAGCATTGTGCTAGAATTATATGATTCTGCTCTGCCAACAATTTAACTAGTTCTGTTCTTTCCAAATTACTTTGTCATTCAAAGAACATGAATGTAATCTTCAGAAGAATTAGGTTACAGAAAATTAGTGAGCTTTTTTTCACAAATAACCAATTTATTCAAAACTTGTTAACCTATAATGGCTATCACCTTCTCTATTAGTGGAAGCTAAATAATTGATGTGAATTTCATCATTGTTGGCATGTAAATTAATGTGCTTCAGCAATAAGTCCCAAGACTCATATTTAGTTACCACTGAGGTGAGCCAACTTTGTAGTTTTCAGCTCTGAAACTCAAACTATGTTCTGTCAATACTCTGATCATTCTAACAAATCTATGTTATATCTTTTCCTAACACATTTAATTCATCAATTTTCTTTTACATAGCTGAATCAACATGTCCATGAATATCAGATCTCTGAGCGAAAGTACTTACAGCATACATATGGCTTGTTGATTTTTCATATTCATTTAACTGGCGTAAATGATGGCATGGTCCCATCATTAAAACTAAGACAAATCAGAGCAATTGTAAACAATTTACATACAATGTGAATTGTTTACATAAATGTAAGCAATTTACATCAAATGTAAATTGTTTATATAAATGCAAACAATTTACATTCAAAACAATAAATTCTTCCTGGACTTTTTGAATAGCATAACCACTTTCTTTCAATAGTTCCCCTTTTAGCTAGCTTTCTCAAAACATTACTGTGCATTGTCTATTGGCATTCACTGAATTCCCAAATTCACCACTTTCATTGAATCTGATTCACTGTGTATTGCATTTCCCTGTATCACTAATACTTGTGCTTGTGAAGCATACTTAGAAAAGGCCACTCTCCAGTGTTTTTCAAGTAACAATCAACTCAGTCCACAATTAACAAAAATCTGTTCTGTTCCAGATATAGAAATTAGAATACACTGCATTTTCTTAAAGACACTTTTATTGAACTTTAGTGTTGGTATCAGGTTGTTAAACAATTATTGATGAATTTCAACATTTGATAGGCTGCATGTTACATTCATAATGACAACACTAATCTTCATATAAGCTTCCATACTCTTTATTAACTAGGAACATTTGCATTTACTTATGTATGACATTTGAATAAATACAACAACATTCAGGAGATATTACTGAATGACATAAGTACAAGTATGCACTGGAAAATATGTGAAATAGTAATATGAAGACAGTTCATTTTTATTGAAAATAAATCAAATGGAAAGAATGAGAATGCCTAATCAAAAAGCTAACAGATGCAGCTTCCAGTAGCATCTCAGGTTGTCCTAGGTAAAGTAATGCCACCTATCATGACATTGAGTGATATAATTCAGTGTAGTGCCATAGGCCATTCTGTAAGGAAACAAAAGATAATGGAAGAGTATCTTAGAGTAGAGTGACAAGGTTCTGTGAGGAGTTCTGGATGGCTCTGACTAGGGTTCACTTCATCTACTTACTGTAAACCCAATGGAGTTTTTCAAGAAAATTTGTCCAGATTATTTGGCTGGAATATTTCAGCTCAGTTATATACCAACTAATCTCTTACAGGTCAAGCTACATTTGTGTTCGTGTTAATGCTTTTTATGACCACACAGTTAACTTTTCATAACTGACCCTGTCTTTCATGGCAGTATGGCAGGCTGTAGTTCTGAGCTGGGGAGTTTGAGCATGAGGGTTTAAAACTCAGCAGGATCCTTGCTGAAGAACTACTGCAGTAGTATCTATATCAGTAGGTGTAGTTGTTGGTAAAGAACATTGTTTTGTTGGCTTTCCAGATTCAGTTGATCAAATATCTATTTTCTTCTTCATGAACCATTATTAGTTGTATTTTAGGCTTTACAATATTCTTTTTACATGTCCACTTAAACAAGACCATTTTGTAATTTGTGAAAAAAAAAAAACAAAAAAAAAACATAAACAAACCAGTAATAATAATCCAATAATCCAATTTTAGTTGTATTTTAGCTTTCCTATTACAGAAATCTATGAAAGAAATTTGTTTACAACCAAAATCTATTTGTTCATAGAAAAATATTGATCATACAAAATTTGGATAAACTGGAATAAATTAATTAAACATCTTTGAAAATAAAGGTATTTGCAGATCAATAAATTTCAATCATAGGTAAGTATTGTTTACAATTGTCTACATTGTTAACAATTAATATCTATAAATCTAAATATCTAATCTATTGATTATAATGATAATTATATGAAAATGACAACCAAGAGTAGTCTATAATTTTTTAATCAGAATTTTGTTGAGAATTCTTTTTTCACCTGCAAATAACGAAATGATTTTTTAAAGACATTTTGAGAGGACTTTCAAAAATCTGATTGCAACACTTAAGATACAGATAAGGTGCTCTATTGTTTCTGCAAATTCACTATCTTCAGTGACAAATGAAGATAAAATGTTTTGTATAAGAGTGTCTTATTAATAATGGATTATAAAATTTTAAAATCTGGTTGACTGCTTAACTACCTACCTCAGTCAATAGAGCATGAAGCTCATTATTGTGGGACCAAACTATGTTTGGTTCACGTAGGTTTTTTATTCATTTTTTTCTCATTCATCCAATTCTTACTCAACGAGTGCTGGAGCAATTCTCAGATCTTTTAAATATGGGAGCCTTCAAGTAGTTATTTGACCCAAATTATCCTCAAACTATACCTAACCATCTTAAATTAAGGGATATCGTGGATAAGTTAGTCCTAGATCCAGTATTTCAAAAATAATATGATTGAATGAACTGGAATGTCTAAATCATAGCTCTGTCTTGCTTTGGATTAGAATTCTGTTGGAGTGAATTGTACAACAAAGTGTCAATAATGCTGGATACTAATCTCATTGTATTCTTGTTTTGCTTGTGGTCAGTCTGTTTTCTCCATATGTTACACCAAGGGAGGTAACAACTTGAATAGAAATATATATATATATATATACAGAGAGAGAGAGGGGGGGAGAGAAAGAGAAGAGGAGACAAAGAGAGAAACAGAAATCGTGGAATCAGAGAAAAAACACGAGAAAAAGGAAGAAGGTCTATATTATTCTGCATTTGTGTGTCCAAATCTCAGGCACAATCAAGGTGTTTAACATAATGAAATAATGTCATGAAGATCTATAAATTTATGTATCAAAAGATACATTGATATATAGTTAAATTAAAGTGAAGTAACATTAATTACGAAGTAGCTGCGTATATTGTACTTTTATCTTTTATGCATTCCAGAGCAAAGGCTGAGGCCATGCTGGGGCACTGCTTTTTTTTTATTAGATTTAAAGGCTCATCAGAGAGATACATACATTGACAGAAGGGAAAGAAGATATTCAAATATGCAGTCTCACATCATGGAATTACTTGGACCCTGCGAGTATTAATAAATGTTGTTGGTGTCTTGGTCACACCATGCAAAAGGATATAACTCAATCTTATTGGAGTTATATCCCTTAGTTATTAAGTATTAAGTAGATTGTCACCATTTATATTATCCAGATTGTCACTTGCCATATGTATTAACTAGATTGTCACTTGCCATATGTATTAACTAGATTGTCAGTTGCCATATGTATTAACTAGATTGTCACTTGCCATATGTATTAACTAGATTGTCACTTGCCATATGTATTAACTAGATTGTCA
>NC_069001.1:33507970-33516060 GCF_001194135.2 Octopus bimaculoides
CAGATTGTCACTTGCCATATGTATTAACTAGATTGTCACTTGCCATATGTATTAACTAGATTGTCAGTTGCCATATGTATTAACTAGATTGTCACTTGTCAATAATTTTTATGACAGTGAGTGTTATCAGATAATAATCACATCTATAATCAATTGATAGCTAATTAGTGTTATTGTTATCTTTAACAAATATTTATTGCAAATATTTGTATGAAAATTTTGTTTTATTTAATTTCATTTCAATTTGATAAATATATACTGTTTTTGAAAATTAGTATTCATTTATCTATTTTGTATAAACACCATCAAATTTGAAAAATTAAAATTATAATTATTGTATCTTTGCAACATTACCTGATATTTTCCCCAGAGTTATAAGTATATTTATAACATTATACCATAATATGGTGAATAATCTAGTACCTATATAAGCGGTAAAATTTGCAAGCCTATCTACCTCCTTGTTAGTTCAATCCAAATCTTTCTTTGAGAAATGTGTGGCCTTGTACCAATGAAGCAAATCAATATTTATATGCTAATGGAGTAGTGTAATTAGGCTAATCAGTGGAAGACAATAAAATAAGTCTTTCATGAAGCTTCATGTTAATTAAAACAAGAAATATAAAAAGCATTACCATATTTCTATTTCTCAAACCATTTTCCAGTACTCAATGCATTATTCAATGACTTGTAAATTCCTTAAGAGGGTGATTGGCAGAATTATTTGAGCATTGGGCAAAATACCTTGTGGTATTTTTCGGAGGTCTTTATGTTCTGTAGTCATCTCCCATGGAGATCAGCTTTCCTTTTGTCCTTAAATAAAGTACCAGGGAAGTTCTGAGGCAGATAGTAGACTAACTGCTTCCTCGAATATTTCTGACCTTGTACCTATATTAGAAACCATTACTTTAATTATTCTTAATATTTCCAGGTTGTTTCAGTAAAGAACTAGTTGAATTTTAAAATGAGTTTATGGCTTTGATATATTTCTAATGGGATATTATTGTAACCATTGAAAAATATTATCATAGAGTGTTTCTACAACTGACGAAAATGTGGAAAAGCATAACACTATGGTTGAGAAGTTTGTTTTTCAATTATATTCATGTTCAATCCAATGTGATATGCCTTGGGCAAGTGGCTTTTATCATAGTCTTGGATCAACCAAAACCTTGTCAGTAAAATTTGGTTAATAGAAACTGTGGAAACCTATTGGGACAGTTCCAAACTTGGGGTGGTGGACTTTATCCAAGGTTAGGGTTAGGGTTAGGGTTTAATACCACTGTCTGGCTATGGATGCTTTTAGTGGAGTATATTATGTTGCAGGTAGTTGGACCAGGTCTCTGATTGGAAGATAATTTCCTTCTTTCCACAAGTCTCACACACCCTGAAAAGGGGCATGGGTACGACCTTTCCTCCCATTGCTAAATCATGTGTAAAAATAGAAAACTAAAAACATACAAAAAGCAGCAAAATAATACAGCAATACCAACTATATGGTGTTCCTTGATACAGTCAACCATTTTTAAATTCCAATTATTTGTAGTAATGCTGAAGCACAAGTTATGGGAATTGACTTTTGGGAACTAAGTATATTATAATCCAAGATTTGTGCTTGACGATCCTTGAGAGATCAAAAGGTCAATTTGCTCATCAGAGATGTGCGAAATGACTTTGTGAGAACCTTTTCATCTATTATTTTAGCCTTAAATATGCATATTCCCAAGAATATTGTAATATACATGCTCATACTCAAATTCTTAAAAACATCTATGGACCTCATTCATTATATGAACCTAATATATATAACATCTGCCAGAACTTTACTTACATTACATATAAGCAACCTGTTGTGCATGTTCACAGCAGGGTTTACATCAGAGCTGTGAAGGCTTGTGGTTTAGTGGTTTGGGGTATCCAGCTCATGATCAAAAGATCATAAGTTCAATACCCAGTGACATGCTGTGTCCTTGAGCAAGACACTTTATTTAATGCTGCTTCAGTCCACTCAGCTGGCAAAAATGAATTGTACTGGTAATTCAAAGAATTCAAAGGGCTAGTCTTAACATACTGTGTCACAGTGGAATCTCACTGACAACTACATTAAGGGTATGCATATCTGTGAAGTGCTCAGTGACTTGTACGTAAATTTTACGAGTAGGCTGTTGAGTTGATTGGATCAGCTGGAACACTCGTCATCGTAACCAACAGAATGCCAGTACATCAGATGTCCCTGTCCTACAAAAATGCTTTTACAAGAGCTAGGGATTCCTCAATCCCAGTGGTTTATATTTACAATCTAATTAATTCCTAGCTGGGACCTTGGCAGATGTGACTACTCTGGGTTGAGGTGGTTCCTTACTCCTCAGAACCCCATAGCTCCTGAACAAGGGGCCCACTGCCAAATGCAGTTTAAACACAGATAGACAGATATACGTATACATACATACAAACATACATAGATACATACATATAAGTGTGTGTGTGTGTGTGTGTGTGTATGCGCTGCACACTCATGCTTTGCACTAGGTGGATTATTATTATTATTATTATTATTATTATTATTATTATTATTATTATTATTATTATTATTATTATTTTAATATGAACTGTTGCAGCAAATGTTGTTTTCACGGTTGGTTATCCATTCTATCACTAACCACCCAACTGTGTAGATGTAGTAGTGATTAATTTTTATGCTAGACTGGCTGACACAAGGTAGTGTAATGTGTATTGCCTAATATGTGTGTAAGTGTGTGTCTTGATTATGAGTATATATGAGTATGGTAATTCATATTCTGTTTACTTAGACGGAGCTCAGCTTCCAGTCTTTTCACAGCGTACATACACACGCAACACACTCACGCGCGCACACACACACACGCACACATATACACACACATACACACACACGTGTGTGAATGTGCGTGCGTTTTGTGTGAGTACGTGTGTGTGTGTGTGTGTATGAACCCACCCGAGCATGCATATGATGGCTCTCTTTAAACTTGTAGTTGTTACTGTCACTGTTGCTGCTGCTGTTGCTACCGCTGCTGATGTTGCTTTTGTTGTTTTTGGGGTATATCATAGAAGCCGCAAGGTACCTTGCTGAGTTCGATTCAGCTCGCTAGGACTGGCAACGTTATGGTAGTTCCTTTGCTTTGAAGGAAACATAGTTAAAAGTACAGGAGTTCAGAGAAATTAATAATAAAGAAGTTACAAGCATTTAAAATTATGTAGTTTCAGCCAATTGAAGCTTCGATTGCTGAATATACCGGAAGTCGTGATTGTTTGTCTCCATAGGAACAATAATTACGCGGTCTCTCAACCTGCAAGAAATAGTAGCCAAATCTCCCTTAAACTACGCCATAGCGTCTAAAAACACGTGGGACGAAACATTGTGTTACAGCACCGTTTATTTGTTCGCCTGAGGCAAGTCTTTATGGGACAAAGATGGAAGTGTTGGAATGTGAAAACAAAAGGAAGAACTTGAAGGAGTCTGTATATAATGTTTGTGCCCATGTGATTGGTTTTACCAAACGTAGAATTGGTTTATTGAAAATCTCGGGAAATGACTGGGAAGAAACTGCAACTAATCGGGCAAGATGGAGGAAAGCAGTACATTGAGGGAAGTGAGAATTTCGAGACAGCTCGAAGAAATCAGGAAAAGGTGAAGAGAGATGCTAGAAAGGGTGTGGACGTGATATGGAATGTGGAAGAGTCTGCTTTAGCAGAACGGGACTGTAAAGTCAAAAAAGAAGCCACGTACAGGGAGTTGACTTATATTGAGCCATACACAGCATAACAACACGCCATGAATGTATCAAAGTTTTCCTATCAACAGGAGTTCGAAACGACATATGAAAGAGCATGATGACGAAAATGTGGATCCTGTTCTTGGGGGGTAATCATATACATGTACAAAGGTGGGTTGAAAAGTTCGTAGGCTGATTATGAAGGAGTGGCGATTGAACTGTGAATTCTCGCATGCGTTAATTTCAACCCATCTTATTAATAACTGCATTGTTTCTTTCCAGGTAAACTGACATCTGACTGTTCAAAGAAGACTTCAAAAGGTAACTAGTAGCAACTTCTTTTGAAAATGAGCAAAATTTGGCATCGTGGTGTTATCAAGTACCTGCAGAAAAAGGGTTTAGCCCCTAAAACGACATTCATGCTGACATAGTTGCTATATTAGGGGATGACACTCCAGCTTTATCAACAGTGCAAAAATGGCAAGCTGAATTTAGGAAGGGAAGGAAGAGTCTTGAAGATAATCCAAAGTCTGGACGTCCTGGAACTGCCACCACCGAGGAAAACATTGATCGTGCTCACCACATATGGATTACAGACGTTTGAATATAAATCAAATAGCCAATCCTCTTAGCATATCCCGTGAGAGGGTTGAATATATTCTGCACAATGAACTTGGCATGATAAAAGTTTCCTACTCGGTGGGTGCTACGTCCATTGACACCTAATCAAAAGTGCACCAGGCTGATTACATCACGGGAAAATCTAACATTGTTTGAGGCAAATCCAGCTAGTCTTATTGAATGGTTTTTCATCCAGGATGAATATTGAATTCATCACATTGACCCAGAGACAAAAAGACAGTCCATGCGGTGGAAACACCCCTACTCACCTGCTTCAAGAAAGCCAAGGCCGTTTCATCTGCAGGGAAGGTGATGGCCTCAGTTTTTCGAGATGCGAAATGCATTGTGTTTATTTACTATCTTCAAAAGTGTCACACCATCAATGGGGAATACTATGCTAATTTGCTGAGGCAGTTACGAAAGGCTATCAAGACTAAATGCTTCATGAGGACAATGCTCTAGCACACGTTCTTCGTTTCAATGGCTGATGTGCGTGACTATGCCTTTGAACTGGCTGATCAGCCCTTCATTTCTCTAGATTTGGCTCTATCTGACAATCATGTTTCCTATCATGAAAAAACACTTGGCTGGGAACCTGTATCGCAGTGATGATGACGTCATATCTACTGTTGACTTTTTTGAGCAAACGGATGTAAGTTTCTTCACTCATGGAATCCAAACACTGCAACACCGATGGAAGAAGTGTGTGGGCTGCAAGGGGGATTGTGATCTCGTTTGGTCACTTTCCGTCAGAGTATGTTAATCAGCCTATGAAGTATTCAGCCGACCCTCGCGTGTGAGTGTGTGTGTGTGTGTGTATGTGTGTGTGCGTATATGTGTGTCTGTGTATGTGTGTGGCTTGTGTGTATATCTATGTGTGTGTGTATTTGCATTTGTCCACCACTACCTATTTCTTTATTGCCCACAAGGGGCTAAACATAGAGAGGACAAACAAGGACATACAAAGGGATTAAGTCGATTACATCGACCCCAGTGCTTAACTGGTACTTAATTTATCGACCCCGAAAGGATGAAAGGTAAAGTCGACCTCGGCGGAATTTGAACTCAGAACGTAACGGCAGACGAAATACCGCTAAGTATTTCGCCCGGCATGCTAACGCTTCTGCCACTACCGCTTGACATCAAATGTTGGTTTGTTGACATCCCCGTCACTTGGTGGTTTACGGAAAGAAACTGATAGAATGAGTATCAGGCTTAGTTAAAAAACAAAAAAAATCAAAACAAAAACAACCAAACAAGAAGTACTGTTTGTTCGACTAACCCACTTCAAGGAAGAGCACCAATATGGCCGCAGACAGATGACTGAAACAAGCGAAAGATACAATTTAAAAGGCGCGCACGCATACACACACACACAAACAAGCACACGGAAAATTGAAAGTGCAATTCCTCATTGTGACTAACCATTTTCATCTCTATTAGGAATATTCAGGCTGTGGCGATTGAAGAATAGAAGCTGTATTTATAATTATTCACAAATATTTCCTCAGTTGTTTGTATATGTGACTGTTGTGGTGTGTCGTTTTTGTAATGAGTAAAAGTTTTTGTGTGAATTAGAATGATTCCTATTAGGTGTGAATGTGCCGAGAGGCGCGCATAAGGTGTTTTAGATGATTTTGCTGGTTTAATTTAAGGCAAAGAGTATTCTGATATTGGGGTATGTGGACCTGTACGATAGAGACAAAAAAAAAAAAAAAACAAGAAAAAAATTATTGACTATGGAAATACATAGGTGGGTACCGTGAACTAAGACGTGACATTTTGGTAAAGATTGTCGCTTCGGGTGGTGTTTTAGCGACTTGTAACTTCAATTCCCCAATGAAAACCTATTGAAACGTACTTAAGTGTTGTTTCTCCCTATATATTAAATATATAGGAATCTCCTTGTGTGTGTGTGTGTGTGTGTGTGTGTGTAGTAATCATAAAGGCAATAAACGTAATCGGACACTAGTGTGGTGCTTCCCGCTATGGTTTTATTGTCATCCACTCATTTGGAAATAGTTGATAGGAGGATGAAAGTTTAATATTCCTTTCATCTTTCTTACCATTTAGATAATTTAAAAAAATGTTTCTTAAAGGTAACACAGTCAATGAATAATGTAAGACGCATATCGGGCAAGGGTTATGTATGCTGGGAATGGGGGATGTAATGAAATTATATGACTTCGCTGCATAACTGCAAAAGCACCGCAAGCATTTATTTCATAAGTTTGTGCCAACTACCTATGATATTTTCGCTTGTTTTCAATATTTTATTGTCGGTACCTATTACTGTGCCCAACGGACTTTTCTTAATCGGTTCATTAGTCACTCACTCACTCATCAATAATACGGCTACATTAGACGCAGGGCTATTTTTTAATATATGTAAAAATAAAAATATGTGCGTCTTATACGCTGGCAGATACGGTAAATATCCAATGCGAACAAAATGAAAAGCATGCAACATAAGCTGACCTACTTGTATAATATATATAATGTATTGTTCCGTTTTTCGTGGGATCAGCAAATGTATCGAGTGCTGAAGGAGAATCTCAGAAGCCGCTCCCAGAAGATGTTTCATCGTGATGAGCTCACGCATGAGACTGGAGAGAAGTCGTTTTATCCCGCGTCAGAATGTTGAAGGCACGCTGCCCAACCTGATGTTCATTGACGAAAAGAAATTTGGCATCGAACACACAGTAAACCACCAGAACGACCGACTTTGAAGTGTATCTGACTCCATCGAGGGTAGACTCGTAAATGACATCAATATCTACAATCAGTTATGGTTTGGGAAGCTTTGACAGCCACTGGAAGATCTCGCCTCATTTTTGTGACTCCCCGGTGTTAAAATAAACATCCAGCAACACATTAGCGACATCTTAGAAGCTGAAATAATTCTATGGGCGAATGAGCACTTTCAAGGCCCACCTTGGGGCCTCCAACAGGACTCGGCACCATCCCACTGCTTCAAACAGACACAATACTGGATTCAGAAAAAAACATTCCGTCGTTCATAGGCAAGGATGTATGGCCCCCAAGAAGCTCCGATCTCAATCCGTTGGATTTTTCTGTTTGGTCCATTTGAGAAACGAGGGTCTCGAGCACTCCTCGTGCTTCGCTCGATGTTCTGAAGGCAAAACTGCGCCAGAAATGGGTTTCGATTCTGCAAGAACAGCTGCGCGCCGCGTGTGAAGCATTCGCACCTAGACTTAAGGCTTTGGTTCAAAACAGATATGGTCATATCGAATAAATGTGCTAGTGTCATAACTGTTTTCTGTACCATTGCAATTCAACGCTCGGACCCGAAATATAACAGTATTTTGCTTTGGCAAAATTGAAAAAAAGTTGGTTGCCTTTATATATATACATACAAATACACACACACATGTACATACATATACACACATATTATGTAACAGATAAAATAGTATCTAAGGATGGTGATGATATTGGTGATAATGGTTAAGATAGTCGTAATGATACTGGTAATAATAGTGATAGTGTTAAGAATGACGGTCGAGACCAAGGAATTAGTAAGGACGGTGATAATGATGATGATGATAATGTTGGTAATGACGCTATTGTGCTTTTAGCGGTGGTACAACTAGGCAGCCAAAAAGTTATTCTATGTTTCTCTGTAATTTAGTTATATGCATAAAGTTTATAAGCAAGGTGCGCCGCAAAAGAAAGAATCAACTGTGTGTGTGTGTG
>NC_069001.1:33516070-33520051 GCF_001194135.2 Octopus bimaculoides
GAGAGAGAGAGAGAGAGAGAGAGAGAGAGAGAGAGAGGGGGGGGAAGAGAGAGAGAGAGAGGGTGATAGAGAGTCAGTGGAATGAAAGTGAGTGGGTGAGAGGGGAAAAAGAGAAGTGGGTAGATATGTCACTACGCATTTTGCGCATGTATGAATAATGGTTGGCTGTTGATTACCATTCGTTATTAGTTCAATACACACATGTCCAAACACACACAGTGACACAAAAGGCACAAGGATGTAAATACATACACGTATATCTACTACACACTCATATACTTGTGTGAATGTGCATTTGTGTGTGTGCAAGTGTGCGCGTATGTATGTGCATATGTATGTGTGTATAATATATATATATGTGTGTGTGTGTGAGAGAGAGAGAGAGAGAGGGAGAGAGAAAGAGAAAATGACTGAGAGAGTATGTATGTACGCGAAAGAGAAAGAGAGAGAGAGAGGTGGAGCGATGTAAGATAGATTTGTGTGTGTTGGGGTGGTGGTAATTTTAATAAACACATTTTAAACCTCATTCTGAAGAGTAGATACTGTGCTTAAACCGCATGTTTTCAGAAAGGACATTGACTTGACTAGTTTCCTCCCGTATCTTTTCATTTATCAAAGGCTAATTTGATTACTCATTTTCCCGACCATTGAGAGAGTAGTAGCTAAAATTCAGATAATTGAATTGGTGTGTCTACATTGCATAACGGTACAAGCGTTGGAAACGTGTATTAAGAGAAGCACTACAAAGAAATTTCCGTGACATTCTGATAAATCTACGGATGTATGTTTCTAGTAAATACATTTTAAACCTTTCTATAAAAAGTACATATTATGACTAAGCCGCATGTTTTTCTCTTTGAGAATAAATGACTGACCTCTGAAACTAATCAGGCCGATCTCCTTTTTCTGAGAGAAAAAACGCGGTTTAACAACAGTATCTGCTTTTCACAGCAAGGCTGAAAATGTGTGTTTTCTAAAAGAAACGCCCATAAGCCTAACATACATAAGCATAGAAAAGCGCAGTGCAGTTATTTTATTTACGTGTAAGTTTGTATGTGTGCACAAATATTCATTCATAAATATACAGATATACACATATTTACATACATACGTCATCACCGATGTTTCCTGGGGTTTTAAGTGTTTCGAGTTTTTCAACAACCAGACATTTTCACCAAGGTGACCCAGTTAGGATCGATCAAGCCCCATCTTGTGCCCAGTTAGCACTACTCTTGTTAGCATTGCCTTTTCCAGAGTTTGCTCCTCCTGATCTATAGCCACCTTGAGGTAATCTCTGCCACCTACTGACTTATGCGATGCACTAGCGTAACTGGGGGAGGATGAGGTGGCAGGGCCGGTCAGCCCGGGCGGCACTTTTGGGTCTGCTGTAGGCAATATGTGCTTTATTGTGGGATTCGGCGGTGGCAAACGGAAGAGCCATCCCGGGCTCACACACTCTAGCTACGCAAGCGATGCGATGCCCAGTGTATTGTAGGATCTACAGAGGGACTGACCTGCAAAAGCTTTGCATTCTACCGCGATGGGCTCACGACTTGTTTACCACCCATTGCTTTGACGTTGCTCCACCACCTTCTCTTACTCTCATTAGCCTCTTCAATGCGATCCTCCCAAGAGAACAATTTGCTTAGATGTTACTAAAATTGGCACCATATCTGGCTGTCCGAATGAGGTTTGGTCTCCGCATCATCCATCCTCAACAAAAACGATGTTCGCATCACACCACAACACTCAGACAGAAATATTTCACCTCTGGCCCTGCTCTCTTTAACATCATGCCGAGATACATAAGAGAAGAGATCTTATAACATTCAAACGGTTGCTGGACAAATATCTCCAACGAATTCTAGATAAACCACCTATATCTAGATATACCCGTAAAAAATAACTCTTTACTCGAATAGGTAATAGTGTCCAAAGAATGACTGTAATATGAAACATCGTAAAATGTCTTTTCCAGGTGGTGCCAATTCTGGCCGAAACCTTATCTAAGTGCGCGTGCGCGTGCACTCCCCCTCCCCCTCTCCCCTCCCCTCCAGTTTATATGGAAAAGAATGAGATAAAGTAAGAAACGCGCCCGAAAGAGAGGGAAATGAAGAAAAAGAGTGGGAGAGGGGGCGCGACATACTACGAGGAATCGATAAAGTAAGCCTCTCCCTACCACCTGTTCCCTATAAAATAAACTTGACCCATATTATAGGGTATAGTTAAAACAGAGGCCCCTTACTACATTACTGCAATCAATAACAGTCCGGCAAAGTGTTCACTATACATGCGCCTTTCATAGATGTCACATTTAGAAGTCTTTTTTCTCATGTAGCAAATCCTGATGAAATAAACATGTACGTGCGCGCGCACATGCACGCACACACGCACACATATACGCGCACACGCACACTTACACGCAACACACTTTCTCCTTTAGTTTCTCTCGTTCACTCTCTTGTATTTTTGCCCTTCTTGTTTACTTGTATACCTTCTCTATTCTCCCCCTCTTTCTGTTGCCCTTTTATATTTCTCCAGTCTTTCTTTCACCATCACAATTTCTTACTCCATCTTTTGGTTGCTGAGACCTTTCATTTGTAATGTCTTTATATTGCGACCAAAATAAATAAACATGTAAATAAAATATAAATTCTGGCCTTAATTTTACAAAGGAATAACTTGCAGTTAAAGGAAGATCTGAGAGGAAAAGGGTTTAACAGAAGTTATAGCCAGGAATGTGGTTGCAAGAAAAACTGAAGAACCAAAGACGCGTCAATGTTGATAATTAATTTAAAAGTAAAATTCCATCCACCCCCTCTCGTAGCTCATCTCTTTCTATTAGCCCTTTTTTGTAGTCCTTTTCTCTCTTTAAACATTTCTCACACTCCTTTTCTACTTTCCCTCTTCTTTTAGATCTCCCCTCCTCTCTCATTGACATTACAGACCTGATATTAGTTTTCATATCTCTTTATTTTACCTTCTATAAGATTAAACACGCGCACACACTCCCTTACAAACAATCAAATATTACAGTTTTCCGAACGAAAGAAGGAGAGAGTACTCAATATCTGCTGTAAAGTGCATTGTTTATTTAGCCCGCATTATTTCTCCCGTGGGCTTCAGTTTCACACCACTGTAATCTTCGTAGTCGTGTAAAACTCGACTTGTAAGGAAAAGCGGGCGCGTTCGTGTAGTGTATGTATGTATGTATGTATGTATGTATATATGTGTGTCTTTATGTGTGTATAAGAGAGAGATAGATAGATAGATAGATAGATAGATAGAGAGAGAGAGAGAGATCGAATTGTGACATCATTGCCACGTTGGGCTTCCACCACTCGGGCCCATCCTGCAGCAATGATTCCTTCGCAACCCATTGCACGTTGTCTAGTCCTGACAATGCAACCCATGTGTTTGGCTTCGAGCTGCTGGTTTAACATCAGTCTCTTGGCTTTCACCTGAGCCGCATAGCCAGTTCACATTGCTTCCTCTAAGTCCTTAACTATTTCTGATTCCCTTCTAGCCTCTCTAACCACTAAACCTATGCTATATCTGATAGACTCACTTGATGGGTCGCTTGAGGGCATACTACCATTTGTTGTTAATAATGGATCTGGTTAATGCCCTCTGAATTAACATCTTAATCCGGTCTCTGTACTCCTTAATCACCAAAAGGGACGTATTAAGTTTCCAGTAGCCAAGACCTCTATATAACTTATCTGTGTCGAGCTTACAGGTGGCCATCTTCTGATCACTGTAGCTGACCATGTGAAACTGTGGACACCTAGCTATCTTCTTATCTACTTTTCTAATTACTATTCTATCTAGATAAGACCTGGAATATCGGTGGCTATTTGCCAATGTCCACAATGGGGCATTCGGAAATTCCAGTCTATATGGATCTACCAGCTCAAAACGTCTTAGTAGATCCCGGAAGCAAGCATTACTTATCCTATTAACACACGAGCCAACATAATC
>NC_069001.1:33520545-33521558 GCF_001194135.2 Octopus bimaculoides
TTAATAGGACCAACACCACCCCGTTCCTGCTATGAGGACAGCACGGAGAGATGAAACTCTCGTAACCGTCAAACAGCAGAAGCAGATCTCTTGGCCCCTTCAACCGGATTTCGGTAGCAACAACAACATCTAAATCCCGTGACTTGACGTCATTTAGGAGGCGTCCTTGCTTCCAACTAGACGTCAGGCCACGCACATTTATACATCCAACGTGAATGCTTGACATGGACTTACCTTAGTCAGTGGTACTCTCTTTTTCGCTGGTTCGTGAGTTGATATTCTGACATAGGTCCTCGTACATTGATTTGTTAAAATCAAGTCTTGGAGGACCCATGTCAGTTGGGTGGTAGTTTTTAAAATATTATAGCTCATTTCGTCCATTTTATAGATGGCAATATTTTCTGGAGTCTTATAATGATGTTTGTAAATTGACGCCGTTGGTATTTGCTTTAATCTATTTTTTAATTGTTCGTTATCGTTGTTTATTGCAGTCAGGATTTCCTTATATTCGAATGTTTTTGTTGGGCTTGATATCGGGGACAGATTGCCTGGGCTTGGCGAGTGAGGGGTGATGTTTGGAATAGAGTGGAAATCCGAACTAGAGGGACAAGGGGGTACTCATCGCCGAGGGGGAAATAGGATGGGGAGCAATCTGATATTGTTGACTTTTGAGGGAAATAATGGTGGGGTGAGGTAATTTTCCTTTGAGTGTCCTGAGTTTTTTTTTGGCTGTTGTAGGGTTGGGTTGGTTGTTATTATTGTTTTTCCTTCTTTTGGTTTTTACTACCGACCAGCCGTCTTTTTCCCCGGCTTGTTGAACACCATCAATGCCGGAGTTCTGCTGGTCGGTCTTTTGGTTTTGTTGTTTTTTTCCCCTCTTCTTTCTCCTTGCGGGTGGGGCAGTTTACCCGAATGTGGCTTTTTTCGTCACATTTGGGTTTCCTGCTCTCCACGCAAGGTGGTTACTTTTACGATATGGATGTTTTCTGCAATTTCTTCTAAAGTCTGGGGGG
>NC_069001.1:33523284-33529972 GCF_001194135.2 Octopus bimaculoides
GTTGGCTCGTGTGTTAATAGGATAAGTAATGCTTGCTTCCGGGATCTACTAAGACGTTTTGAGCTGGTAGATCCATATAGACTGGAATTTCCGAATGCCCCATTGTGGACATTGGCAAATAGCCACCGATATTCCAGGTCTTATCTAGATAGAATAGTAATTAGAAAAGTAGATAAGAAGATAGCTAGGTGTCCACAGTTTCACATGGTCAGCTACAGTGATCAGAAGATGGCCACCTGTAAGCTCGACACAGATAAGTTATATAGAGGTCTTGGCTACTGGAAACTTAATACGTCCCTTTTGGCGATTAAGGAGTACAGAGACCAGATTGAGATGTTAATTGGAATACTCAGTCATTTTCTTTTACACGTTCATCGAATGAACACAAAGCTTGCATTGAAACGGAGTTTCATTTATTCACTTTTATACAAGAACGCATACGCGCGCGCGAGCGTGCACACATACACATACATACACACTCTCTCTCTCTCTCTCTCTCTCTCTCACACACACACACACACTCTTATATAATTGGTTTTTTGTCTCGATAGTAGGCCGTTTTCCTTTCTGTCGTTGTTCCTTTTCTTTCCCTATTTACATTTAAACTGACTCAACTTCACTGTAATACTGGTACTTATGGAACTTATTTTATCGAACCCAAAGGGATAAGGATTCATAGCAGTCAAGCAGAAAACCAGATGACGCACGTCGTCTAGTTTGCTGCATAACTGCAGTATATATACATTCATACATATAAACATACATATATACTTACACACACACAAACGCACGCACACACACACACATACACACACACACACACACACACATGCACGCGCACACTCACTAGCATTCACCTACGCTCACACATACGCACACAGGCGCGGGACGCGCCAGCTACACATACATATTTGTACACACACACACACATTAACGTACACGCTTCACACACATACATGCATATAAGCATACATACACACATGCATTCGTACGCATATTGTATCTTTCACGTCTATTGGTAAACGCTTAGCACACTTCATTTCCGACGATAACGCCTGCTAATCAATCTCTGAAGACAATTTATCCTGATGGCACACTGGAAATACTGTATTTATTGGGTGATCATCTAAAAGAGTGGGTGGGGTGAAAATGTGTCTGTGTGCGCGTACGTGCATATGTGTGTGTGTGTGTGTGTCTATGTGTGCGCGTTATGGTGGTAGTGGGGAAACCTTTTATAAATTGCCTATTGAAATGGAATATATATATATTTTTTAGCAAAAGCAACAGCATTACAAACAACACCAAGAACAGGAACATCGTCATCAACCCCAACAATAGCAAACAAGAGGAAAAAGCATATTATTAGTACAATAATATGTTGAGTTATAATACAAATAAAACGAAGAAAAATAAGAAAAGGAAGAGTGACTTTTACGTAGATATAAATTAATCGGCGTGGGAGTCACTCTGTGGACTTGAAATTTTGCAAGGGATGGAATGATTAGCGGGGTTAAATGACGACATATAATAAATTGTTAATGAAAATTAGCTCACGCAAGAATACAGAGGAATTCAAATATACAATCTCCAGTGAAACTGCAGTTATAGTCTATCTCTTTTCCAGCCTCCTGTTTCAATTCAACTGGAGATTGGGGACAAAGTGATTTGAAGTGGGAGACTTATTAGTTGCCCGGAGGTAAAAAGGGAGCATCAGTAATGAATGCTATTGCAATAGCAGTTTATGATTGAAGTCAAAAGCTTTTAGATTTAGCTAGATATTTTTTATTTTGATGATATCGAGGAAGTAGAAGCAAGAAATTTATTTTTATTTATTTATTCTATGGAGTTTCATGAATATGAATCATTATGGAATGACGAATACCAAACAATTGCTGGATAATGTCAGTTGGTGGGGAAAGAACAACAAAAACTGTTGTATCAGATTGTAACACGGAATTTAGATCACAAATCCAACCTCAAGACAGGACCAAGTTTTCATTTTCTTATTTTTCTTTATACTGTAGTCTTGAAGTTATACTATAACCTTGAAGATATACCTTAACCTTGAAGTTATGCCATTTCATAGTTATGATCCAACCTCGATGTTGTATCACAGCCCTGAATTTGTCAGGATGCCGGGCAAAATGTTTAGCAGCATTTCGCCCGTCTTTACGTTCTGAGTTCAAATTCCGTCGAGGTCGACTTTGCCTTTCATCCTTTCGGGGTCGATTAAATATATATCAGTTGAGTGCTGGGGTCGATGTAATCGATTTAACCCTATCCCCCAGAACTTACTAGCCTTGTACGAAGATTTGAAACCAATATTTATCTTCGATAAGGAGGCGGGCTGGCATAATCGTTAGTATGCCGGTCAAAATGCTTAGCGGCATTTCGTCCGTCCTTACCTTCTGAGTTCAAAATCCGCCAAGGTCGACTTTGCCTTTCATCCTTTCAAAGATAAAGTAAGCACCAGTTGACCACTGGGGTCGATGTAATAGACTTAACCCCTTTCCTGAAATTGCTGGCCTTGTGCCAAGAATTGGAACCAATATTTATTTTGGTTCATTTTTATTCTGAGTTAAAAATCGGCATCTTTTATGTCTCAGAGAATGACAGCATAAATATCAACAAAGCAGAATTGTGAGCCGATTCAGTTAACTTTGTCCCTCTCCTAAAATGTGTGGGTCTTGTGTTAATATTAACGGCGAAATGTGCAATCGTTAGAGCGAATATTATTTGTGATGTTCAGTTACAACTCTTTATTTTCTGAGTTTAAATCTTTCAATAATATAAGATGGAAGTGGGGGAGTTGATTCAATCAACAATACCTTTCCCCGAAAACTTGTGACATTGTGCCAACAAGAGAAATCAGTATCAGAAAATATTTATTAGAGTCGGTAGGCTTGTGATGATTTGCGGGCGAGAGTAAATTGAATTTTTAAAAACTTTCCTGATTAAGTGTTCCTGTTTGAAACATTAACCATCTCATCATCTCATGGCAGACCAAAACCAATTCTAATTATAAAATTGTGAATGCAGACGAGAGAGTCTTTTCTCGTTTCTCCGCAACCTGCTCGGCCAGGGCTGTTAACTGATTTCCGTGGAATTAACTGGATGGAAAACATCTTTCCTCTAGATAGGTCGCCTATATATCGCGGATATTTTTTTTTTCGCAAGTGGAAGTTAAGTTTGGCAGCAATATAAAATCGATGAGTGTTTTGTTATCATGCAGTGGTGACTTTATCTTCTATTGAGGAAGAAATGTTCTCTACTAAGCTGACTTTCTGTAGATGCATTAGATTAGATTTCAGTGTTTTTCCTACAGTCCGAATTGGTTATACGAAAGCATGTTCAAAGAAGAAACCTAGAAAAGAAAGAATAAAGAAAAAAAAAGGAAGAAAAAAGGAAAGGAAGCACGTACCAATAGAGTATTTATTATGAACGAAAAACGAGAAACATTCATTTTACACACCTTGTATAATTGTTCAGCAAGAAATCCTGATTGGCCTTAGCAGAGATATCTTTCGAAGGTAGACGTCACTTTTTCATGTCAACTGACCTTTATTAAAGTTGATTGGTCGGTTAGTTGCAGTTGTTCTAAAGTCGCTTTGAACACGTTCTATAAATGTTTCTACTTTTTATGGTGTAAGACGATGAGTCGTGAAGTGGGGACCTAAATAGACAGCTTTATATGTTTTACTATAACCAGTTGGCCCAGAACTAAATACAAAGGGGAATTAGACGTGAAAGTAAGGCCTCATTTACATAAACAAGCATACGCAATAACATTTTAATTTGCACCTTCATTTGTATCTAATCCATCGTAAATAAATGTCATTTTGTAAAATATACACCACTACATACGAGCGCGCGCACACATACGTTATGAAAAGTAGGTGCGAATGGTAAATTGGGATTTGGATGAAAGGAGAGATTGTTCATTTTTGTCTGGGGTTAGAATCGAAATAGGGAATATTCTTTGAGCAGAGGGCGAGCTTTGGAACCCTCCCTCAAACCTATATGAGATTGCCTTCCGCATAGGAAGGTAAGTACTTTAATGACATGTTTGTGCTGCTGCTGTGTAGTATGTCTCTTTTACATCATCAGCCATCGTGTGAAATGTTTTGTATCTCTGACAATGATATAAACATTTTCGACCGCATTTTGGGCGCTTAAGGGTTTCCCGCTCACTTTTGTCGAGCAA
The DNA here is from genome assembly GCF_001194135.2 of Octopus bimaculoides. Classification (NCBI taxonomy): domain Eukaryota; kingdom Metazoa; phylum Mollusca; class Cephalopoda; order Octopoda; family Octopodidae; genus Octopus; species Octopus bimaculoides. The sequence goes on from NC_069001.1 coordinate 33,527,489, forward strand.
GTATCTAGTAGTTAAGTAATATATAGAAATACGATGCTCAAAGACTTTTGATTAATTTCTAGCCTCTTTCTACATCGTTTTTATTGAGATGGTGCCTGTCTAAATCACTGTTTTTGTGGAACCCTCTCGTCAATGTTATTGCGACTGAGGATATCAGTGGAATGACTTTTCACCTATAGCCCAGTGAAATATTTCAGATATTGGCACTAGCACTTCAAATCTATTGCGAGATAGTTTCTTGTTCTAAGGAGAACTGCCATAATTTTGAAAGTCTGGTATAACATTCTTATGCGCAAATAAACATTATTTATTTGTGCATAACATCTTTGTACGATGCGTCTTCATCAGCACATTGGTATTTATAACACACAATGTTTGGAACAGAAGAGATAGGAAGACTAGATATCGATATTTATTATGTTTTTTTTTTTTGTTTTTGCTTGGGAAGCGGTTTTCCAACGTTAAGCTATCAGGTATAAACATTTTCTTTGTCCGGATTCCATCCCTGTATCAGCTCAAAATACTATTATTAAATCCACCCGTTTGTCAGAAGTGCAGAAGTTTCCAATATAGATCGTAATATCTTCAGAGACATAATGAATTACATTAGTTTTTCTTTCTCTTGTCGCCATAGTATATAACCATGAAATGCGTATGTTAGTTTCTTTTCCTGAGTGGAGTTTTATAGTTTATTTTGACCGGCCATATTTCGGTAGAATTGTAAAGAAAAGATATCTAGAAGAAAAGAGGAAAACAGCAAGTGAGTCTTGTTCTTTTTGTCATCCTTTGTACAACTATTTGTTCTTTCAATTTTAAGAAGACGCTACAAGAATACCCGATATAAAATAGTTATTGGTTAACTAGTTGAATATGAATCATGGTAATTCTACTTAAAATTATTACCTGAAATACACTGTTTATATTATTTGCAGCAGAGATACTTGTAATTCAGTAGGTTGTTACAAAAGAAAAGCTTACGTATGTATGTATGTATGTATGTGGATGAGTTATGCAATATGCTTTATACCACTGTACTTTTTTTGATATTTAATTTGTTTAGAAAAATTTTCTGGACATCTAATTCTGGAAAAGAATATGGGAACAAAACATCAAAAATGGAAAAGTTACTCCTGGTTGTGTAATTCAAAACGGGGGAATTGATGCCTGACAAAACTGATCAAAAATGGAATTTTAAAAGCTTGTTTTTAAGAAACATAATGAATTTTTTCCTCAAAAGATAAAAATGTTAGGCAGGCGAGGATTTTATGCACTGCTCCACCAACATAAATTGATTAGGTTGTTTTAAAATTAATTTTAAATATATATCATTTGATATAGGTGACACTGGGAACAATTCTAGAGTGGGAAAAAAATCACCCTATTCTCATTTCCAGGAGCTAAGACTTAAGAGCACCCTCTCCTAGCCTCAATCGACAGACTATAAGAATCTTTTACAACAACAGCAACTACTGCAAGGACTAAATCAGTAAATCATCAGAAAGACACTTTTCACAGCTGGCTGAAATTGTTAGCACGCTGGACGAAATGTTTAGCGGTATTTCGTCCGTCGGTCAAATTCGACAAAGGTCAACTTTGCCTTTCATCTTTTCGGGGTTGATAAATTAAGTACCAGTTGCGTACTGGAGTCGAACTAATCGACTGGCCTCCTCCCCCAAAATTTCAAGCCTTGTGCCTATAGTAGAAAGAATCATTTGAGCATCAAAAGAAATGCTTTGCAGTACTTCCGGCTCTTTATGCTCTGAGTTCAAATTTCATTGAGGTCAACTTTTCGGATGTAGTATATAGTACCAGTCAAGTACTGGGGGACGATATAATCGACTAGTCTCTCTCCTTAAAATTGCTAACCTTGTGCCAACATTAGACAGAATTTTAACAAAGTCTAAAAGAACGGTAGTGCTGCCAAGCAGGAATCCTCGAGATGCGTACAAAGTGACTAAACCGTACTGCATGTACATGTGGATTGCAGAATTGTAGTTATGTCGAACAATTATTGACGCACGTATGAGGAGCCTGGCTATTAGCTGAATTCATCTTGAAGATCGCATCACCAGCCGCATTTACAAGGTGAGTCAGGTAGTGTTCTGTCAAGTGGCTATTGTGAAAGAAGTAGTGTGATGGACAAAGTTGATAGGATTGAGGACGAGGGCCTTTTAGGTTCTGAGTTCAAATACCGCTGAAATTAACTTTCTCTTTCCTTCTTCTGAGGTCAATATTATAAAGTACCAGTAGAGTACTTGGATCCGTCTAATCCGTTGTTCCTTTACCCCAAATTCCATGTCTCGAACCTATGTTAGAAACGGTTATTAATATTATCACCTTAATCATGATTAATATCAATGTTTCTTACGGTAGCCAGAATGGCGACAACATAAAACTATTCCTGCTGTGTGACCGAAATTTTGTCATCTTAAAAACGCTTTTAAGGTAAACGTTTCGTTTCCGTCTGTCGAGGAACACGTAAGA
>NC_069001.1:33530614-33531085 GCF_001194135.2 Octopus bimaculoides
TGTGTGTGTGTGTGTGTGTGTGTGTGTGTGTGTGTGTGTGTGTGTGTGTGTGTGTTGTCAGTATGTGTAAGCCTAAAGGCACAAACAGCATTAGGAGAATTGGCTTCAGCTTACTATCACACTTCAAAAGTTATATAAATTGTATAAACCGAATGAAAACTCATCATATCTACTATATCGGAAATGTATCTCATGACACTAATAGCAAACATTATTCAGCAACTATTTCTTAACAGAAAATTATTATGAATGAATACACACACATTAACTAGTCTATAATGCAACTTGTTAGACGTAGAAGTTAAGCTATATTTTCTACATAAATTATCATAGGCGAAATTGAAAAAGGAAGAAAAAAAGCTAAAAAAAAAAAAATTCAAAAAGTGAAGATCTAAACGGTATAAATCTGACGACCAGAAATGTTTAGTGCACTTGTAAATGCATATACATACATACATACATACATACATA
>NC_069001.1:33531095-33533336 GCF_001194135.2 Octopus bimaculoides
TACATACATACATACATACATACATACGTGTATGTGTATATGTATGTGTATATGTATGTGTATATGCATGCATGCATGCATGTGTGTGTGTGTGTGTGTAAAAGAAGAGGCTGACAGTGATTGAAATGAGTATCAGCCAAGAGTTTTCTTCCGTTCTATCTCCAGCTGTCACATTCTCAATGCTTTCCTGGCTCAACATTGTGAAGACCAAAGGATGATTATGTCTGCGCGCGACTACATAGGCACCTAAAACAATTAGAGAAAATATGGGAAAAGCTACCAGGTTAATATTCGCGTACAAATGACAACTATTGTTTTTATTGGTGCTTGCTTTTAATCCTGGCTGACTAATGTTTAATATTGACTTTAGAATATTTTCATTATGCTTTTGCACCTAAACGACCATGCGATGTGTTTTGCCTTTTTTTCAAAATTTATTTCTAACCTTAGTCTAGTATTGATTTGTACTTAGCTAACTATTTTGTCAAAGGATTTTTGCACAAAGAGGAATACATTTAAGATGTTACAGACTCGTGGATGAAATGATATTTTTTTTTTAGATTTATTCGCATCAAGTATATTTTGGAGTATTGCGTGTTAGAATTTAATTTGGATGAAACACCACCTATTGAAGACGTCTTTTTTAGCTCTTGTGCTGTGATGTGGACACCTGTCTGTCTGTCTGTCTCTGCCTCTCTCTCCATCCCTCCTTCTCTCTCTCTCCCTCCCTCCTTCTCTCTCTCTCCCTCCCTCCTTCTCTCTCTCTCCCTCCCTCCTTCTCTCTCTCTCCCTCCCTCCTTCTCTCTCTCTCCCTCCCTCCTTCTCTCTCTCTCCCTCCTTCTCTCTCCCTCCTTCTCTCTCTCCCTCCTTCTCTCTCTCTCTTTCTCTGTCTCTCTCTGTCTCTCCCTCTCTCAATATCACGTGATGACTTACATGAGAATTCTATGACGAGCACGGGTGCTCGTCATAAAAATTTTGCGAGACCAACAAAAGTACATACCGTCATGTTACTTAAGGAATTCTTTTGCAAGACAGCATCTTGTTGGTTAGATATAGGCATGCCGGTCCCACATGTCTGGGCACGCCGAATGTAAAAGGCAGGAAAAAGTACCGCCAGATATTTAGTCCTAAACCGTAACGGTAGGACCAATTCGCAGTTTTCACACTATAGTACGAGGGGTGTCTGAAAAGTCTTGAGCCTCAAAACAAAACAAAACATGGTACAAGACTTCTGATGATTTATTTTTCTACATAGTCCCCCTCGATGGCTGAACACTTTCTCCAGCGGTGCTGAAGCGCCATTATCCCGGCGTAGAAGAACTCATTTGTTTGGGACTCCAAGAAACTTCCTACAGCGTCAATGATGCCATTGTCACTGGCAAAATGGCGACCAGCCAGGGCTTTTTTCATTTTTGGAAATAGATGAAAGTCAGAGAGGGCTAAGTCTGACGAATAAGGCGGATGGGGAACAACTTCGTATCCACAATCACGAATTGTTGCCACGGCAACCACTGAGGCTGGAGCATTGTCGTGATGAAAAAGGACTCCTCTGGTGAGCATTCCCGGCCTTTTTTCTTTGGTTGCTTCTCGGAGGCGTTTCAGTAGCTGAAAATAATACAGCCCTGTCACGGTGTGACCCTTTTCAAGGTATTCGATCAGCAAGACACCATGAGAATCCCCAAAAACGGACGCCATGACCTTGCCAGCTGAAGGAATGACCCTGAACTTCTTTGGGGTAGGAGAAGATGTGTGCTTCCACTGCTTTGATTGTTCTTTGGTTTCAGGCTGGTAGTGATGGTCCCAACATTCGTCCATAGTAATGAAACAAGCAAGAAAACTCTCTTCATCAGCTTCAAACAGTTCCAGATTGCTTGTGGACAAAGTGCACCTGGAGTCAAAAGGCGAGGGACCCACCTTGCAAAAACCTTTGACAACCCAAGTTCTTTTGTCACAATGTTGTCTGCTCTTTCAGTTGAGATGCCCAGTCTTTCGGCTATCTGACGACATGATATTCGGCGATCTTGCATTATCATACCAAGAGCAAGGTAAAGGTTGTCCTTGGTGGTTGCAGTTGGAGGTCTTCCTGGTCTTGGATCATCTTCCACATTCTCCCTGCCACGCTTGAATTCATTTACCCAGCGTTTGACTGTTGCATATGAAGGAGCATTGTCTGTTAAGGTTCTCACCATATCTTCATGGATTTCTGATGGAGTCATGCTTTTCAAATGAAGGTACTTTATG
>NC_069001.1:33534062-33538516 GCF_001194135.2 Octopus bimaculoides
AGAGAGAAACGGAAAAGCAAAGAAGTAAACACAGATTGGCAGACAAAGGCAGACAGATGGGGGACACAAGAAAATAGATAGTCGCAGATGAAGTAACAGGTGAACATCATACGTCATCGAAACTTATTCATATTTGAGAATTGTCTGTACTGACTTGCACCGACACAGACATCCACAAGTTAGTTTCCCCAGGCTCTGGTTTTGTATTATATACACACGGATATAGAGTTTGCAAGCCACGTGAGTGGACATAGACACACTTAGCATGTAGAATATATGCATGCAAGTTTATGTGCGTGCGCGCGTGTACGTGCGTGTGTGTGTGTGTGTGTGTAAGTGAAAGAGAGAGGAGGAGAGAATGGAAGAGGGAGAAAGAGTAGGAGAAAAAGAGGGAGAGAGATGGAGAGAGAGAAGGACAAATAGATGAATTTATATTGGTATAAATCGAAAGGAAAACTAATCGTAGTTTTAACAATTTTTAAAAGGTGATTCGGTACAAACTATAATGTTTTGTGATAATAAAAATGTTTACTGATAATAAAAATGCTTACTAACAGTTTTGATATTTCTTCGGATAATTTTTTTCTTGTTTGCTTTTGGATGTTCCTGCCATTAAATATTTTAAGACTGGCATAAGTATTGTTTGGTCTTATAATATTGCATTCGTAGTCATGAGATCCGGTGTCGATCCCTCAGCAAACTAGAAACTGTCAGTCCGTCGAATGGATTGTAGTTGTAATTTAAGGCCCGGTTTTGTCATGCTGTTTCCGCTTTAGAATTACATTAGAGATACACATATCTATGGAATATTCACCCATTTACGCGTTAATTCATCGAATATCTAATTTATGAAATAGGCAGTTCAAGTGATCGAACAACTAAATGGTCACTGTCGAACCGACGGAGAATCCAGCATTGTACAGAAGATCGGTGGAGTGACTTAGTGTTCTATTATAATTCCATTTTCAGCTGGTATGCTTAGAAGGAACATGAAATTGAGTTCAATATTTATTAGTAGTAAGGTGGCGAGCTGGCAGAGTTGTTAAGCACGCCGGGTGAAATGCTTTGCGACATTTCGTCCATTTTTACGCTCTGGGTTCAAATTCCGCCGAGGTCGACTTTACCTTTCATCCTTTCGGGATCGATAAAATAAGTACCAGTTGAATACTGGAATCAATGTAATCGACTTAACCCTCCCTCAAAGTTGCTGGCCTTGGGCCAAAATTTAAAATCAGTATCTACTAGTAGTAAGGCGGCTAGCCTGCAGAACCGTTAGCACACCGGAAAAATTGTTTAGCGGCATTTCGTCCGTCTTTACGTTCTGAGTTCAAATTCCACCGGGGTGAACTTTGCTTTCATCTTTTCGAGGTCGATAAAATTTGAGGCAACTGAACACTGGGGTCGATGCAATCGACTAACCCTCTCCATCAAAATTGCTGACCTTGTATCAAAATGTGAAACAATAGTTACCTTCATCAAGGCGGCGAACAGGCAGAATCGTTAGCACACTAGGGAAAACGCTTAGCGGCATTTCGTCTGTTCAGACGTTGAGAGTTCAAAATCCGTCGACGTTCACTTTGTCTTTCATTTTCGGGGTCGATAAGATAAGTACCAGTTGAACACTGGAGTCGATGTAATCGACTTAACCCCGCCACCGAAATTGCTAACCTTGTGCCAAAAATTGGAACCAATATTTACTAGTACTTTATTTCATCGATCCGAGAAGGACGTCGGGCAAAGTTGGCTTCATACGAAACTTGTACTTTGGAATTACGTCGTTTTATGTTATGAGTTCAAACCGTGGTCTGGCTGCCTTCGGTTTTTATCCTTCTGGTGTCGATATGTATCAGACATATACTGGTATCACTTTTCCTGAGTCTACCCCATCTTTTATAAGCCGAAATATCCGGCATTGTTCTGGTTAAAAATTCAGGCGATTGAAGCAAACTCCGTAAAGTAATTTATTTAAATTATAGTTATTGTAAGAATTCCGGATAAACAATGGGTGGAATTTCGGACCAAATATCCCCTCGTAACTTTTGTTTCTTTCAGAAAATTTTTCTAAATTTTAACCCCTAACCTTAATCCTAACTTTAACTCTGATCCCGTACCCAAATTCTTAAACCTAAAAGCACCTCGCCTTTTTTTTTTCAGAATCATAATCTTTGTTTAAAAAAATTTAAATCTAATTACGGATTCAGAAGTTAAAAATGAAATTTAATGTAGATTGTATATTTCGAAACGAAGTGTGTGTGTGCGTGTGTGTGTGTGTGTGTGTGCGTGTGTGTGTGTGTGTGTGTGCGCCCACGAAGCCTTTATGAAACAGTGTTTGGCTATGTTATATAAATGTGTTTATTAAGAGTACGTAAACGGTGTGTTTCGAGTTAGTTTCCTGTTAGTAGGCATCGCTACCCCCACTACTTGTAGCTTTGGTGCTATAGAAACCAGGTCGTTGTACAGTGTTGCCGGGAGCTTATCAACATGGCACTCGCCTCAACGGATAAACATGTGCGGACGTACGCGCGCACGCACACACACATATATACACACACACACACACACACACTTTCACCCTCTCCAGATTTTCTCTTCTTTCTCTCTTTACATTCTCTCTTTCTCTCTCCTCACCTCGGAGTCATTCTCTAATTTCAAGCACTCACACATGCCTTCTGTCTTCTCTCTCTTCTTAATAAGTATACTATTTTACAAAGTGAAAACCATCGAATGTCACCAACACCTGCTGCTTGATAAAATCAGATCGACAGTGCACATGCACCACCACCCGTGCAACCGGTATGTGTGTGTTTACATATAGAATAAATTTTGGAGCTTATGTACGCATGTTTGTATTTATATATGTATGTATGCATGCATATATGTGTATGTATATATGCATATGAATGTGCATACATGTATATATATATATATATATATATATATATATATATATAAACACATGCATTCACACACGCATACACACACATACAGCAAGTGTGTAGTTGATATATGATGTAAATACATAAACCACAACTTGAGTATTTATTAATTAATGCGCTCCGTGAGCCCTAAAAATCCTCAATATACAGCTGTATTGAATGTTACTTTATAGCTGTAGGTCAGCCCTGGTCAAAAGAATCGTTCCACTTGTGGTCATCCCACTATTTATTTAGAAGTTAGTACATCTAGGGCTAAGTTTCCTAATATACAGTATCGGAGTTAATATTTTGTCTAAAGCAATGTTTTGGTTTATCGATGTGACAATAACATCATATATTCAAACGTTACGTATCTATGACTGCATTTGTTGATGTGGAGTATAATTGTGGATATGCTTGTTGGTTAGTCCCATGACATGCCTGATACAGCAGACCTGTCCAGGCTGTGCTCGTCTATAGTGGCATCAGAAATTACGAGTGGGGATCGTTGGCATATAACTCGCAGAAGCGGAGCCGGCCCATCTAAAGAGGTCCTAACATCTCACAGCACGAACCCAACATCTTAACGATTAAATGTCAGCGTAGGTAGCAGCTCGAAGCAACCGTTACAGAGCTTCTTCTCTCGCAGAGAACAAATTCACTTTTGCGATCGGACTTGTTGAATTTGTGTACATAATCAGGAACGTGTCCATAAAAGTTATATCTGATGACCTATCACCCTCCAGTATGAACTGTTTGTTTGGCTACTGCAGTTTAGTTCCAACAGTGTTACCTAGGTCTATATCATTCATTATGACTTTGTTTTTAAAGATAGCAATGTGTGCTTTAGGGGAAATTTGGTTACTTTTTCAAGCATATCGAGTGAACACCCATTTTAGGCTCACTCTCCATTTTCACGCGCACACGCATGTGTATATTTGTGGATGTGCTTACGTGACCCACACTATTCAACACCTCAGAAGTAATAGAAACTATCCCCTCCACACACAAATACTCACAAAACCTTGCTGCATTTATTACTGTAAATCTCATTCTCTTCTTGGTTATCTGCGTTAAGAGCTATGGTTTCCGTAGGGCCAAATGTAGCGGATTTCTTACATATATAACACCAATAGAGAGCCTCAGGTGAAGCAATGTTGTTTTATCCTTGACATCAGCTGTGTCTTCTATCATCATTCTCACTAGCATGATCGCTTCCAACCAACGTTGCATGCTTATGGACGCCATCTGTGTTTCATCTCTTAGTTTTGGTAGTTTCCGCTCAGATTAGCCAAATGCAGTGTTGCGTCACCAAGACTCTCCCAGTTATGGTTTGTCTCAGGGTTGGGTTCTGATTCAAACTTACTTCCTTTTGTACCAGATTGAACTCGCTTTCGCTTTAACACACACACACACACACACACACACACACACACACACACACACACACACAGATGATAACACACTTCTTTTTCCTTAACCTTCGGCGTAAACATTTCCAATTAGAGATGTACTTATTCCAATACTGACAGGGAAAAC
>NC_069001.1:33538804-33542016 GCF_001194135.2 Octopus bimaculoides
GCGTGTTTGTGTCTGTTTGTACCCTCATCACCGCTTTTCAACCGGTGCTGGTATGTTTACGTTCCCGTAACTTAGCGGTTCGGCAAAAGGAACCGATAGAACAAGTACTAGGTTTACAAAGAATAAATCCAGGGGTCGATTTCTTTGACTAAAAAAAACCCTTTAAGGCGGTGCACCAGCATGGCCGCCGTCAAATGCCTGAAACAAGTAAAAGAATAACAGAATGAAGGGGGCTCTCCACTCGATCACTCAACCTGTTAAAAATAGTAACCGAATCTCGGTCTATTTACACCCGACCGTCTTGCGAAGAGACTGTACACACTGGATAATATAATTCTACATACACACCCAAAAGACGCTCATAAGGCTACTGGATCTGGGCTCACCTGAGATTAAACAACAACAAAAACAGCCACAGTCTTGCACTATACTCTCTCTTCACATGAACGAGTCTTAACTATAGTAAACTATAGTAAAGGACTTTTTACGCCGTTTTAATGAGCCCACATCTAATGAACTTGCCATCCTTATGGTAGGTGATCCCCATGAAAATCGTGATATTTTCATTCGTGCTCGATATAACAACCTTAAACGTGTTTCAGAGATTCATCCCTCTTATGATGCTCCCCAGTATCCTCTTTTTCTGTGGAATGGGCAAGATGGGTAGCATTTAAATATTCCATAGATTGAACCTGTAACAGGAGAGCCAACTACAAACCAATAGGTGTCGTCAAAGGACTTCTATTCTCACCAATTGATGTTAAGACCAAAACAATCAAATCAATTACATATGTATCGCGATCGTTTTCAGTAATACTCGCTTGATGTGTGTGCTAAAGTTGAGTCAACCTCTCCTCTATACTCGTAACAATAAAAAAAAAGTTAAGGGCTAAAAAATTATGTTCATCTCTAAGATGCTCTGAGGACAGATGGTGATATTCAAAATATGGGGCACCTTATAATCCTCCCATCATCATTCACGAGTGGTCCTCGATATATGCAGGAACGAACACAAGGTGCTATGATGTATGTCAAGACATATGGAAGACCAGCTCTTTTTGCCACTTTCACCTGCAATCCTAAACTGGAAGAAATAAGATCTAATCTTCTTCCGGTGTTGCATCTTCTGGTATTGCAGCTCTCCTCCTCAGTGGGGGAGGAACTGCTCATTCCATGTTCAAGCTCCCTCTGAACCTTGCAATGAAAAAAATCTCAAAATGTGCAGCATTTCTAAAAACTCTGTAATGGTAACAGTTCTCCAAGAAACTTGCCTTATATATATATATATATATATATATATATATATATATACGTACGTCAAGCTTTCTATCTATCTATCTATCTATCTATCTATCTATCTATCTATCTATCTATCTATCTATCTCCACCGTTTCTCTCTCTTTCTGTCAAATCTATATTCTGGAGACATTCACACGCGCGCGCACACACACATTTGTATGAATATAAACTACTGTGTGAGGATGTGTGTATGTGAGGGAGAGAGGGGGTGAGAGAAGAAGAGAGAGAAACAGAGTAAAAGAGAGAGAAAGAGAGAGAGAGAAAGCTAGCTAGATAGATAGAAAGAGAGAGATAGAGAGGAGAGAGCTTGTGTGCGCGTGAAAATAGTTTTCAAACATGTCAATACATTAAAAATATCGAACTGTGAAACAAATATTTTGCCTAACAGCAATGCAGGCTTTAATGTCTCTCTAGCTGTTCCTTTGATTGACATTTTTCTTATACATAATGTGTACTATATGTATGCCTTCGTGTGTATATGTATAATATATGTACAATGTATAAGAAAAATGTCAATCAAAGGAACAGCTAAAGAGACATTAAAGCCTGCATTGCTGTTAGGGAAAATATTTGTTTCACAGTTCGATATTTTTAACGTATTGACATGTTTGAAAACTATTTTCACCCGCATACAAGGTCTCACTATTTCTCTCTCTCTCCCTCTCTCTCTCTCTTTCTCTCTCTCTCTCCCCACACACACATATGCACACAAGCAGAGACACACACACCCTCACACACAATGGTTTATATTTATACGGATGTGTGTATGTGCATGAATATCTCCACATAGATAGAAAAATGGAGAGAGAGCACGCGCGCACGAAAGAGAGAGAGAGAGAGAGAGAGAGTGGAGAGAGAGAGAGAGTGGAGAGAGATACGGTGGTAGATGGAAAGATTGATATACATGTATCTATACATATGTACACATACATACACACATACACACACACCACACACACACACACGTACACACCCACATATTCTTTTCTTTTTCTCTTTTACTTGTTTTAGTCATTCGACTGCGGCCATACTGGAGCACCACCTTAAAGGGTTTTAGTCGACCCTCAAGACTTATTCTTTGTAAGCCTAGTACTTATTCTACGTAATTACACACAAGAGACATGCATAAATATTGATATATAGATGTGAATATGAGTATACGTGATGGAGTGAAGATTTTATATTGTTATCAATATACGTAATCGATATCTCTAAATCTTACATGCATTCTTTCTGTATCTTCCTCTACCGAACTATATATTGGTGTGTGCGTGTATGTTTGAGTGTGTGTGAGTGTGTGTGAGTGTGTGTGTATGTGTGTGTGTGTGTGTGTGCGTGTATGCGCGCGCGCTCTCTCGCGTGTTTGTATGTGTTAAAAAGACAATATGAGATGGAAAGGAATAGGTGAAGAAATGAATTAAGACGAAAAATATAGGTTGATAAGTGATCGCGCATTAACAGAAACAGTCATTTATTCATCTACACACACGCACGCACATGTACGTGCACACGCAGACACACACGTAAAATGCATCACTGTGTGTTTATATTTCGGTGCACGTGTACCAGCAAATTCTTGTATGCGTGCTCGCACGTAAATACAGATTCTCATGCAAGTACGCACGCTGACCTAGCTTACCCCATGCGTGCATACACGCGCCCGCCTACAGACTAATTTGCCTCCGTACATGTAAGCACACCAACATTCCTGTATTTGATTGTTAGTGACAGGAAAAAAAAAAAAACTCTCTCAAGAATCTACGTTTGGCGTCTGACGATATGGCTGGGGGAAATATCTCAAAAGAGCATTCAGCATAGTAAATGATTATACTGTATGGTTTCACGTGTGTAATAAAGTGAACTGAAAAATTTCGAACAAAAAAGCTATTAGTAGGCAAAAAATCCAAGTAATT
>NC_069001.1:33542294-33543085 GCF_001194135.2 Octopus bimaculoides
CACACACACACACACACACACTCACTCTCACTACACGCCGCACGCACGCGTACGTGTGCATACGTGCGCGCGCACATGAAAATAAGGAATAAGGATTATGAATTTCAACAATATAGGAATATTCTGCACATCAAATGCAATTACTGTAAGATCTCGCATAAGAAATGTAGGGAATTGAAAAAACTTCGATTAACTATGATTATTCCAACAGTTAGGAGACAAAATCTATTTCTGGTTGTGGTTCGATTTAAAAATAAATGAAAAGAATATGTTCTCCCTTATCCTCCTTTCGAGGGAGCCTTTACATAATCGCTCGACCATAATAGATTAGCAGCAATACATCCCTCTCAGACGACATCTAGTTATCTTAAAAGAAGGAAGGCAACCTTAAATAATGCTATCTTAGATATATTAAAACAGAGTGATCAGAGTCAGAACAGCTTTGACCATACGTCTTCTCTATCACTGTTGACCTGGGGCTAAACAGTAACAACAAAAACCACCACCACTACTACTACTACTACTACTACTACTGCCTTTTATCTTTTATTTGTTTAAGTCATTAGATTGCGACCATGGTGGAGCACCGCCTTGAAGAATTTCAGTCGAACGCATCGATTCCAGCAGTTTTTGAAAACCTGGTACTTTTTCTATCGGCCACTTTTGCCGAACCGTTAAGTTACGAGGATGTAAACACACTAACTCCGGTTGTCAAGTGGTGTTGGGGTTAAACAGGGACACAAAGACACACTCACATCATATATATATATATATATATATATATATATATA
>NC_069001.1:33543135-33543383 GCF_001194135.2 Octopus bimaculoides
AATAATATTAGGGATAAAAATCCAAATTTACAGGTAAAAACTCAATTAAATTCATGGGATAAGTTCATGAATTTTGGTTCTTTTCTCTAAATTATATATATATATATATATATATACACACACACATACATAATACATACATACATTCATGCATATATACATACATACATACATACATATATATATGTGTGTGTGTGTGTGTGTGTGTGTGTATGTGTGTGTGTGTGTGTGTGTGTGTGTGTGTGTGT
>NC_069001.1:33543451-33549274 GCF_001194135.2 Octopus bimaculoides
TCAGATTATACGAGTACTTAGTTGACAAAAACGCTTAGCTAGGAAAATCTTATTAGGAAATGGAAAACTTCAAACTCATGTAATTTATTTTAAGGGTTACGCAGGGGTGAAAAGGTTGGGAAACACTGGGCTAAGGGTTGAATAGTCTTACTATCTTGTGTGTGAGTGCTCGGGATAACAGAGTGGTAAAGAAAATAATGCCAATTGAAATATTGGAGCCCAGCAAGCAGGTTCTGGTCAAACTCTGTCGACTCTTTCTGGCAACTCCTGTCTGAAACATCAATTTCATCTCAGACCCGCCTGATCATGAATTGCAGCCAGAGTCAGATGATTCAGTACAAGAAATTGTGGGTGATACTGCGCAAGCTTTTTCCTCTTAAAATTTGGTTACGCGCAAATTATATCTAGGCCTGATAGGTGTGAACTTCTTCAAATACAATAGACAGCAGATCTTTCGTTGCAGGGTCGAGGTATCACGCATGTTGGTGGCAATGAAAGACCGCCACTTACGTAACTTCTCCGTTTTCAGAGGCACACAAGGTATAATATATGCAGCTGCAGTCATGATTCTCCAGTCTCCAGTGTGGTGGGTTCTTCGTTGAAGTGCTACGCAAATGATGTCGTAGTCTTCATTCATCATCAATGGATGAATAAATGGCTTAACAGCCTTTTATCAGTCAGAGTTGACCTAGGATTAAACTACAGTAACGACTGGTATTTGTAATAGGTGAGATTCTACATGGTTCCTTGAGCAGCCAGAAATAATCAAGTCTGTCTGAAAGTGCAACCTATAGTTTTAAATAAAATAAAGTAAAACACTGGACAATACAATCCTAGGCAATCTCCCCAAAAGATGAGGTGGTCGTGCTAGAATGTCTTCGAACATGGATCTGTTCAAGTAAGGTTGACTTAGAAAATATTAACAGCAATAAAAGATGAAGCAGAACTATTATCAAAGATATTTTTACCATGACCATCCAATCGTTTTGTATATCAAGGGTTACATTATCTAATATGTCCATCCTGCTTTTTTAAGATAGTACATGTGATCTGAAAGAGGTTCGGATGCAGTTCTTATCTGGCGATTGAGAACATAGAGACCTCTTTTGGTATTTGAGTTGGTGATAATGATTTCTTTCGCTCAATCACAAAGTCTTGGGGATACAGGAATAGATATAATATGTTGGGAAGTCTATGGCTTTTTGCCCACTATATCTTGAAATTGAACTGAATATGTCACAGACAAGCCACATCTCCCGTTAATTATCGGATTTATTTAGCCTTCTTCCATCATTGTGTTTCAAAGCGAATAATACACGGAGTCGCTGCTCTTCTGAAGAATACTGTAGTGATTATTATTTACACCTTCAATCACATCTCTCCTTATATCACAAAGAACACTAAAAAGATTCGTTTGGAATTCTCAACTGTATTCTCTTACTTACCAGCATCATTCAATTAAATCAACCTCTGTACTTAACTGGTAATTGACTCCCATAAGGATGCAAGTCAAATCTTCAACGGGATTTTTGACTTAGAACGCAAATGGCTGGAACTAAATACCTCAGTTATTTTTATTTGAAGCTCTAACTTTTCTGCCTGTTCACTACATGGTGAATGCTAAGTAATAGTGGTAAAAATTGACTTCACTTTTATGTCAAATAGGTGGCCTTGCACATTTCAGCGTTGTGAAACTGCTCCATATATGATTCACCTCAGTGTGTCACAGTGTGTGATATGGTCACCGGCCAAGTGGAGTTATAGTATATCTGAAACAACAAATCTGTGGGTTGCACCAAGTTGTTCGGTCAACGCACTTGTGTGTCAAAGACTTGGTGTAAAACAAATACATCACATGTGGCCTTAAATCTATGTAAGAAACTATTATTATTGTAAGCCAACAAAGGATCAATTACGTGTTCGTTCGACACCTACCAACTGGGAAGCGTTACGTGTACAACGCCTTTGATTATAAACCTGCACGATCACAACTGATCTGAAGCTAAACAACAACAACAACAGTGGATGGTGAGACAAATAGAAAACAAAACAAAAAAAGGTAAAAGAAAAAAAAAAGAAAACAGGAGAGAATAAGAGTTATAGGAAGCTGGCAGTTTAGCATCCGAGCGTGAGTATTGTCGAATTCGTAGTTTTATTGTTTAAACTTTATTGTGTTTTAATTATTGTTTTATATAATAAAAAAAATCCTTTGTTTCTTAAATATTTATCAACACTTTTATTTGTTCGTTGTGTAACGTTTTTACTCTCCACTCGTGTTTATTTTTACTATGTAACTTTTCCTTGTCGATCAATACATTTTATTTCAACGTTTAGAGCGTCGGGCAAAATGCCTTGCAGCGTTTGTTCCGGATCTTTAAGTCCTGACTTCAAATATCACCGAAATAAACTTTGCCTTTTATCCCCCGGAGGCAATAAAATAATGTACCAGTCAGATATTGGAATTGATGATATCGATTAATTTTCTCTCCTCAAAATTGCTGCCCCTGTGCCTAAATTAGAAGCAGTTATTTAGGGTGGTAGATTGGCAGAATCATTCGAGCACTGATAAAAATGTCTTGCGGTGTTTGTTCTGGCTCTTTTATGTTCTGAATTGACATCCCGCCTATGTTAACTTTGCCTTTCATCCCTTCGGAGTCGATAAAATAAAGTACTAGCGAAGCACTCGGATTAATGTTATTAACTAAACCAATCTCCCTAAGAGTTGCTTGCCTTGTGCCTCAATTAGAAACAATGATTATCATTAAACTCCTCATTTATCTATTGTATTCTAGTAATCTAGTACCGAACAAAGAACATAGATTTATATCGTTTTGTTAAAGAAATGTCCGGTACTAACTATGTACTAACCGGATCTAATCTTATCTAAATTATCTGACATATGTGTCATTTGTGTTTATATCCGATATGTAATTGAATATTTATGTGTAAGTGGGTGTAACTGTATATATGAATGCACATGTATGTATGTATGTATGTATGTATGTATGTATGTATGAATGTATGTATGAATACAGTATGAAATGTATCCTGTAGGGATGGTGGAAGCAGTTGGTAAACTGGAAGGAAATTTATCACCAATAAAATAAAGATTGATAATGTTAACGATGGAAAAACATGGAAATTAAAAATGGAGTGAAATTCATTCTCCCCCCCCCCACTCCAAACAACGTTGCTAGTCGACTCCCAGCTATACGACCAAACAAATAACTAAATATATGATAAAGCTGAAATAAAACAATGAAAGAAAAAAGAGAAATGAAGGAATGCCTATGTGTACACATGTGTATACGTCCATGTGAACGTTTTGAACGTGTGCATGCTCGCGCGCGTAAGACCATGTGTTTGTGTTGATGCTATTGCTGATGTTACTGCGATGATTATTACTTTCATTTTTGCAATGTGTCGAATATTACACACACACACACACTCACACACACACGCACACACACACACACACACACACACACACACACACACACACACACACACACACACACACACACACACACACACACAAACACACACACGTGAGCGTCTGTGTGTTGTATGTGAATATACCCGAGCGTGTTGTTGAGTGTTGTATAGCCCATGGTCAGCACTATTCTAGCAAACCGATAAAGATCAAAGTCATTCCAAGCATGACTCTGACGTCTTTCTTTCAGACAGAGTATTCAAGACCACCCAATGTCCAACCGCTTATGAGATAGCAGGGTGTGGTTGGAGAGGATTTGGCCACCCAGCAGACTGAAGTACCCACTTCGGATCTTACGTATATGTTGGTATTGTTGTGTAGCTACAAGTCAGTCATGATCGGTAGGTTATGATTTGAGGGAGATTTTGGTTGCTGTTTCTGTAATATACTTGAATGTATATCTGCTTTACACACACATACACACACACACACATAAATGTACACATGTGTGTGCACGCACATACACATACACATATATACATATACATATAAATGTACACATACATTTAAATGTACACACGCACACGCAAGTGGTCAGTTGCATTCGAAGCATCCCGCTGACCATGCGTTTACACTATACCTGATATTGAAAAGTCATTCACGTCTTCATCAAGGCTAATCTATGTGTGTGTGTGTGTGTGCGTGTGCGCGCAAATGTACGTGCATGTACGTATGTGTGTACGTATGTGTGAGCATGAGAGTGACTGTGTAGTTGCATACAAGCGTCTATGTTGTCTGTTTAAAACAGCCTGTAACATTTTGCAGTTTGGAGTTTGTTATTGTGTATGTTTGTGAGTTGTTTGTGAGTATGTTTACCACATTTTTATGTAAATCTGTGTGTAAATGCATTTAATATAGTTTATTATATTTTCATGCTGTTGTTATTGTTATTTTTTGTTTTTATTTTGTTATTATTGTTCTAATAAGCATGCGCGCGCGCGTCTGTAAGTATGTGTATATTTAAAGCAGCTTGTTACATTGTCACCCTTGTTGCTATTCTTGATATAATATGCATGTGTATGTTGCGTATTCCTGTGCGTGTGTGCGTGTGTGTTTGTGTGTGTGTGTGTGTGTGTGTGTGGGCATCATTCCGTTCTTGTTATTTTTGTATGTGTACCTATATTTATTGCGTGTATAGTGTAAATATATGCACACATGCATGTACATGTGTGCGTTCGCGAACCCCCACCCCGTATATATATGTATATATATATATATAGATGTATGGATGTTTTTGAGATGTTGGGGAGGTGTGTATGTATACAAACCATTCCAATGATAAGCGAACCAACCAACAACGTTAGCAGTGAGTCATAGATGTGTCTCCCTCGTTAAAGTCAAAAGAGTCTAATAATGGTCGTTGCCATGACGTCATGGTGATGAATGTGCATGGGTGGTGCGGTTCTGTGCTGTGATGTTTTGAACTGCGTTGTCGGAGTCGTTGCTGTTGGAAGCGATGGTGGTGGTGGTGGTGGTGGTGGTGGTGGTACTAGTGATGGCAGCGGTTGTTGTTGGTTTTGTTATGGTGGTGGTGGTAGTGGTAGCGGTGGTAGTGTTTATAGTAGCGATTACGGTGGAGTTTTTGAATGGAGAGGTTGTGGCGGTTGTGATGTTGATAGTAGTGGCGGTGTTAGTTGTGCTCGAAAGGTGGTAGGGTGGGGTTGGTGGCTGGTGGTGGGAGTTGCGGAATTAACGGAGTTGATGGTGGTGTTGGTGGTGGTTGTGGTGATAGTGATGTTGATGCTAGTGTAGGAGTTTATGGTGTTGAATGAGCGGTAGTGGTGTTATTGTTAAGCCCCAAGTTAGCCTTATCCAAGAGTTTTATGATCAAAGTCGTTCTAGCCATGACTAACCCGCCTTATTTTGTTCAGTCTCTGTACTTCGATGACTAACTTATCTAATGTGATCTTTTCTTAACGCGATATTATACTGTTGAGGGAGATTTAGCTGCTATTTCTAGTATGTCGAACCACTGTGCAGAGGCATTTTTGTTGGCTCAGCAATGGTGGTGGTATTGATGGAAGTGGCGGCGGCGGGTAGTTATGAATTGAATAACAGCTCTTTTATAAACAATGCTTGTGTGTGTATGTGTGCGCGTATGTGTGTGTGTGTGGTGTGTGTGTGAATGCGCGTGTGTGCGTGCCGGTATCGGTATGTGCCGATATGAGAGTTGGTGCGTTTCTTTGTGAAAGACAAAGAGTTGGCAGGAGGTAGTACGTAGATAGATAGTGAAACAGATAGATAACGAGAGAGGGAGAGAGAGAGAGAGAGAGAGAGAGAGAGAGGGGGAGGGAGAGAGAGAGAGAGAGGGAGAGAGAGAGAGAAAGGTG
>NC_069001.1:33549412-33551987 GCF_001194135.2 Octopus bimaculoides
CTTAATCGCAGCATCCTTACCACCGGTTTCGTCACCGCTTCTAACATCCTCACCCCTATCAACCACACTTTTACAACGACGACGACGATCACCACCACCACCACCACCACCACCACCACTACTACTCTCACAAGAATCATCACCACCATCACCAGAATTCTTCACCACCAACCATCATCATCATCATCACATGAATCCCCATCATCGTTATGATTCTCATTGCTGTCGTCATAACCACCAATGCTGTCACAAGTACCCATCATTAACACCATTACCAGTAGCACCACAACCGCCACCACCACCATCATCAACACCAGTGTCACCTCTACCACCGCAATCACCGCAGCTAATATCACCACACTTACCATTTCGATTGCCTACCACCGTCACTTCTAGCTTCACCAGCTTCACCGCCATCATTATCAACACTATCGGCATTACTTTCGACATCATCACTATTTTCCTCATCACCTTTACTACCAGCATCACCATCATCAACACAACCGTCACCGCCGCTGCCATCCCTATCACCACCATTATCCACACCACCAGCGACGGCAACACCACTACCACTTCACTCCCACCCCGTTACCACTACTACCATTATCATCATCACTTTGTTTCACTCAACTTTACTATACTCTCCCCTTTCTTTCTTTCTTTCTCTGTCCGTTTGTATCTCTGTATATCTATCTGTCTTTTCGCCCCCCCCCCTACATTATCCTCGAGACTTTTCCGATTACATTACCTTCTCTATTACCATTACCATCCATCGCAATCATCATCACTAACATCGACCACATACATTAGCCAACAAGGCAAACTTTATGCAGTTGCGTGACTTGCTAGAAATAGAAACCACATCACCGATACGTTACACCCCCACCATCATGAAAAAGGAGACATTGGATAATGTAATCCTGGATACCCCTAAGAAGACACGATGGTCACGGTTGGAATGCTTTGATCATAAATCCGCTCAATCAGGATAGACGTGGAGTTGAACAACTATCAGCCCTACTACAACCGCCCCCACCAGCATCATCACTGCTACTATCATTACCATAAATGGGTTAATCACCGCCACTACTCTCCCCATAACCTCTACAACCATCACCACCATCACCATCAGCGTCAATAGAAAAAAATAGCCACTACTATAACTACCATCTCTTTATCAACATTGCCATCATAATCATTATCCACATCACCACAACCACCACCACCACTTCTACCAACATTATCATCACCACTATCGCCATCACCACCACAACTATCATCTTTACTATTATCAAAACTCCCAGCACTCCACCACCACAGTCACCACCACCTTCAACATCAGCAACCACTACACTACCGCCACCATCGTCCGTATTACTATTGCCAAAGCCACTTCCGTACGATTTTCCTTATCTGATTATATATTATCACTTTCATTTTCTTTTTCCTTTTTAATATCTCATACGCTTTCTTCTCTCTCTCTTTCTCTTTACGTTCAACTTTTCACCTTTTTCTTTTACGTTATTTCTATCTTCTCCCTCCCCATACACGGACTCACTATTTCACTTTCTCTTCATTCGTTCATTCATTCATTCATTCATTCATTCTATTTTTCTTTTTATTTCTCTTCTCCTCTCTGCCTGTCTGTGTCTGACTGTCTGTCTCTCTTTCTCTCTTTCTCTCTCTCTAACCCACACTTTCTCTTTCTCTCCCATGCACACTCGGTGTAACAAACTCTCATTCATTACATCAACAATAAAAGATTCGATGAGTATGTCTACGTGTAAGCGAAAGAGAGGAAAATGGGGCGAGAGAAAGAGAGATAGTCATGCCAAGAATGTGTATGTGCGTAAGTGTTTGCGCGAGCGCGCGCACGTGCCTGCATGAACAAGCGAAGGAGCAAAGAGGATGAGGGCTAGAGAACGCGAGACAAATAGGGAGAGAGAAAAAGGGTGAGAGAGGGGATATGGTCACATCAAGAATGGTTTCATCAATACGCAACAGACGACCGGTGCTAAACATTCCAATGCGTGTGAAAGTGTGCATAACTCTGCAGCTGCATAGACGTTACAAACAACTGCAAACATGACAAATATGTATGGCTTCTCGATAAATATTCATGTGTGATATAAATCTTGGCTGCACGCGTTTGAAGTATTTCTGCTGAAATATGATATCGATGCAATGCCACTGCGAATTGCGTACTCGCATGTACAAACGCCTTACATTAAAAAATAATTGTGTGTGTGTGTGTGTGTGTGTGTGTGCATATGTATTTACATAGACATATGCATGTATTATGTATGTATGTATGTATGTATGTATGTATGTATATGCTTGTTTGTGTGTGTGTGCTTATGTATATATATAT
This sequence comes from Octopus bimaculoides, assembly GCF_001194135.2. Lineage (NCBI taxonomy): Eukaryota > Metazoa > Mollusca > Cephalopoda > Octopoda > Octopodidae > Octopus > Octopus bimaculoides. Next base: position 33,551,784 of record NC_069001.1, read on the forward strand.
TTAAAATTATAATTTAGGGTATCTAAGAGATACCGCCATGCTGAAAATAGCAGCCAAATCTTGACTCTAAACCACAATAAATGTTCATATAGCACCAGGAGCGAATTAAATAATTGTTACCTTTGATGGTTTTTTTTATTCCCATGCTGGCCACTTGATAAAATCGATAATATCGATCTTATCCTTATTTATATGAATATAAAT
>NC_069001.1:33552127-33554165 GCF_001194135.2 Octopus bimaculoides
TATATATGTATGTATATGTATATATATATATATATTATATATTATATATACACACATACATATATATGTATAAATGTATATATATATATATATATATATATATATATATTATATATATATATATATATTATATATTATATATACACACATACATATATATGTATATATATATATATATATATATATATAGATATATATATTATATTATATATACACACATACATATATATGTATGTATGTATGTACATAGCCTCACCGGATAAAATTCCTGTTTCAGTGTATGATGTTCAACCGAGCCCACCCAAGTGGTTCTGCTGGGGAAATGTGGAGTTATTAGCTTGACCTTGTGTCTGACGAGAGGAACGTTGTAGTACATCATCTGTAACTGTCCAAAAGCCTCGAGAAAAAGGCGCTACTACGGGAGGCATGATTTGGTCTGGAGGGTCAAAGCAGACACTGTCTGCAGTGATATTAGCTACGACAGGCCCCTCCGCCCTACAATGAAAACTATCACTTTTGTCAAGGCTGGTGTGAAGATAACATCTCCATGCCGACCTAGTAACTATCGCCTCCAACACCTAAGGCCAGATATGGTGCTGATCACGGAAGTATCCGAACAAGCAGTTCGGTTACAACTCTCCATTCTGTGGTAAGACCGTATTGAGGAGATAGAAATAAAATATAGGTATAAAATAAAATAAAGTTGAGGAGATAGAAACCAACACCGCTTGACAATCGGTGTTGGTTTGTTTACGTCCCCGTACCTTAGCAGACCGATAGAATAAGTACCAGGCTTAAAGAAAATAATAAGTACTGAGTTCGATTCATGCGACTAAATTTCTTCAAGGTGGTGCCCCAGTATGGCCGCTGTCGACTGAAACAAGTAAAAGAATAAATTTATATATAATAATAAGGAGAGAGCATATCCATATACATACATAGAAACATATAGAATGATGTATATCTGTAAATGTATGTGTATGATTAGCCATAATTAATTGTAAGATTAGCGATAATCAGTGCAATTTAAATTTGCCTCATGACATACTAAAGTTGAATATTCATCCCAAACCATTAGATTAAACAAATCCATAAAAATGGAGTGTATTCAGCATTACAATAAATATTCAATCAATCCTTCTTGTATTACACATTCCAGACAGGGTTATTTATTATGAACAGCATTGCACAGTTTAGCATGAATACATTCATTCGCTTTTGTCAATTATCTTTATTTCGTCTGGCTTTTGCATAACCGATATCCAATATCATACCAATGCCTTACATCACTTTGTTGTGGAATTCCTGTATCAAGTGACATTGATGAGGTGTTAGCTTGTCTCAATGGATTTTCACTTTGCAGCGATTCTTATTCTTCTTTGATATTACAATTTTCTATAGTTCTCATCGAGTGAAGGTTGTTCAGTTAAGTGGTTACATATTAAGACATTTTATTTCTTCAGAATATTTAATGAAACACGTTGCGTGACTTAGAAAAGGTAATTATGAAAGTAATAGACCATTATCATAATCACACAAGTGTGGCATTATTACAGTTAAATTAATGCTGTAGAAAATCTCTTGCATTGAATTAAAATTAAAATTAATATATTAAATAAAATAATGGTTTCAAATTTTGGCACAAGACCAGTAATTTTAAGGGAGTGGGTAAGTCGATTACATCGACATCAATTTTTAAGTGGTAATTATTTTATCGATCCTGAAAGAGTGAAAGGAAAAAATCTACCTGCAATTATTAGATAAAATAGTTTTTCCTAATTTTGGCAAAAAACCCGCAATTTTAAATGGGGTAGACAAGTCGAATACATCCACCCCAGTACTCAACTGGTACTTGTTTTATCGACCTCGAAAGGATGAAAGGCAAAATCGACCTTAGCGTAATATGAATCCTGAACGTAAAGACAGGCAACATGCCTTTAAGCATTTTGTCTGGTGTGCTAGCGATTTTGCCAGCATATTTTATACATACATACATGTGTGTGTGTGTGTGTGTGTGTGTGTGTGTGTGTGTGTGTGT
>NC_069001.1:33554396-33555124 GCF_001194135.2 Octopus bimaculoides
AAAAAAAAAAAAAAAAAAATATAGCACTTGAGACATCAGTTTTCCTTTTCCTATAGAGATATCTAAACAAAGACTAGGACTCTCTCACTCACAAGCTAACCACCAGCCACCCAGCTACTGGATAGCTGTTGACCCCACTGAATTCATCCGCCCTTTGACAAGTTTTCGTTTTCGTCCTGTGTCGAACGAAAATCATCTTCCTTACCATGTAGGCTCGCTAGGGTTGCCGGTTTAGTTGCTGACGCCCCGACCTTGCAGCTGGTTGTACAGAATTACATGTTACCAGTTGCATTATGAGTGGCCTGATACATACAGATGCATACGCCATACATGCATCCTTACATATTTATACGTACATACACACACCCACACGCACACTTGCTCACACTATCTAAATAGATGCGCAGGGACGTAGGCAGTTTATTTTAGTCTATATAAACGAACTATTTAATCACTAATAGAACACAATACTCAATAGGCAGTCATTGCTATAGCTTAATATGTGAATTCAATGGCTGTTAGTTTGCTGTTTAGACATACTGGGTCTCTTCAGTTGCCTGCACTATTGCCATCAAATGTATGATGATACGAACGTATGTATGTATGTATGTATGGATGGATGGATGGATGAATGGATGGATGAATGGATGGATGGATGGATGAATGAGTGAATGAATTATGAACAGATGACTGGATGGATAAATGAGTGTGTAAATGAATATATTAGT
>NC_069001.1:33555908-33557586 GCF_001194135.2 Octopus bimaculoides
TATATATATATATACATATATATATGTGTGTGTGTGTGTGTATATATATATATATATATATATATATATATATAGAGAGAGAGAGAGAGAGAGAGAGTCATTCGAGATCGAAGTGAGTTCCAGACAGGAGAAGAGAGAACGCAGCCTAGAAGAGCTAGACACCATAAAGCAAGAAATGAATGAAATTGGAAAGCGAGGAGCTAGCGAGACGAAAAATAAAGTAATACAGAAAGAAAGAAACGGATAGAGGAAGCGAGATTGGAAGAGGAGGTAAATAATAAAAACAAAACCAGAGATGAACTGATATGAGAAAAAAAGTAATTCGTGAATGGCAGAAGAGCAATGCTAAAGAGCAATGCTGAAGAGCAATGCTGAAAAGCAATGCTGAAGAGCAATGTTGAAGAGTAATGAATAAACGAAATTAGAGACTCGGCAACCAGTAAATGAGAAGTCAGCAGAAATAAAGAGCAAGAAACTAGCGAACAAAATAATAAAGCACAGAGAGTGAGGGAATGTTGGTCTGATTTGTGCACAAAGTCGTGTCATCCTGCTGCTGAAGTGTCAACGCTTTACGACCATCAAAAGCTAGAGAGCCTTTGATCCTCATTGTCATATACTCGAAAATTTAGTTATTAGATATTTCCTATATTTATCTAAGTTTTTCTTGATGTCTCATTGATTGTTTACTGAACTGAAGTGGGGTATGTATATGTATAAGATCCTTAGAGACATCTGCTAAATGCCCGCTTCCCTATTCAAATATCATTCTAGCATTAATATAATTTGATGTTCTTTCAGATGTTTACTTTTGTTTCTGTAAGCACAATTCCGGTTGGAGACATGATTTTGCTTACCACAGGTAATTATCTAACTCAACGAATAGGGGAAATGTGCCCTATTTTTCAAATCATGGCAGCAACACTGAAGCGGGAAGCAGGATAATAATTTAATTCTACACTTTATCACATTCAAGAATATAAACACGTTTTAAGCACAACACACACGGAGTCAAAAGGAAACACTACCTTTCACCCGGCACTGTCGTTCACGCAGTGCTCTCTCTCCCTTGTGTGAAGCTTCCTATCTCGGACATGTGAGCATGCGCACAACAGCCAAACACCGCGTAGCTGGAACTACGAAGTGCACAGTTCTATACAAGGAGTTTTGCATAAAGATTTTTTCATAAACTAGGAGATGGCTACTGACATTAAGCTTAAGGATTATATAATGTACAAGAAAGAATGAAAGAAGAAAGGACTCATGGATCTTTTTTAAAACGGGGGCCACATTTTTCATTAACGAAACACTTTGAAACTTGGAACACTGGTAGAATGTGTCATATAAAACATCTTTTTCTCTTAGTCTTCTTAAAAAAAAAAAGAAATCCATAAATTATTCCATGTTAAAGTTGTCGTATTTCTGTAATTTCAACCAATCACTGACGTCCATTCAGCCGATATACATTAAGTGCCGACTACATAAACAAACGATTCTGAAACAATTAACCCTAACCCTAACCCTAACCCTAGGGTTAGGGTTAGGGTTAGGGTTAAGGTTAGGGTTAAAGCAAATTTAAAATGAAAAAAGCAAATAAAACGAAGGTATGGAGATTAAATACGCTTTACATCGCTTAATGAGCCAAAGGAGTAAAGGTAAACAACTGAATACTTGTCAGTGA
>NC_069001.1:33557685-33558636 GCF_001194135.2 Octopus bimaculoides
AAAAATATTTTTCTGTTCTATAACACAAAATAGATAAGTATACGAAGTTTGAAAGTCTTTCGGTACAAAAAACACTACGTAAAACATTAATGAAAAATGTGGCCCCCGTTTTAAAAAAGATCCGGACTCATATTGAATGATATCGATAATATCGAGTGGAAATAGGGGGTGCTGCAGTTCCACAGTTCCTATACATGAGCCGCCACTGAACACCGCACCCAGATATCATCGTCGACAACGTACTAGTTTCTAGTAGATAAGTTAGATATGTGTCATTGCGGACAATTCACTAATGTCTTCGTTGGGAGCTTAAATATTTTAGAAGACACGTCAATTGCGTTTTCGAAGACAAATTCCACATACTTTAGAACAGCAGTCCCGAACCTTATGCCATCGCAAATATAATGGAAAATCAATAATAGTGCACGGCAACCCTTTTATAAATAATTTATGTCTATGTTTAAAATCTGCCAACAATTACGCGGCGTGTCTAGAAACATAGTGACTACTATGTCGCGTCTATTTATAAACAAGGCCAGCCATGTAGTGTGTCTGATAGTAAACAATGTGATAATTTATGAACACAGTAAATGCCATGTGGTGTGTTTATAAACAGAGCATCAGCCATGTGGTGTGTTTATAAACACAGCGCCAACTATGTAATGTCTATAATCAGTGCTGGCTACGTAGAGTGTTTGTAAACACAATAGGTCCGTGAATACAGTGCCATAGACAAAGGTATCGGTGATTAAATGGCAATTGATCGAGTAATTAGCAGATTCTGCTAAGCGTGTTTCTTTATTGTTGTAATGCAGACATATCGATTATAGATAAATCGATCAATGATATCATTGACATATATATCAACATTTCGGTTGTTGTATACGTGTTTAGATTGCGCGCGCGCGGACGCACAAACGCACACACACACACACACACACACACACACAC
>NC_069001.1:33559384-33563264 GCF_001194135.2 Octopus bimaculoides
AGAGAGAGAGAGAGAGAGAGAGAGAGAGAGAGAGAGAGAGAGAGAGTGAAAAGATGAAAAATGAGTATGAAGATGAGAATAAAAGAGTGAAGGAGAATTTGAGAGAAGCGATGTCTCGCCAATACACAGTTTCATTGACGTATTTTGGCAGACACTGTTAATCGATAGTTTTTCTAGACATTATTGATTGATTGATAATTACTGAACCACCAAATCCATTCCACCATCACGTCTGTACCAGCACTATCAGTACAATCAACCATCCACCACAATCATCCATCCTCCGCCACAACCGCCCATCCGTCAGTCACTTACAACCATCATCCATCCGCCATCATTGATTCCACTCACTGGAATTTTCCGACACAGGCATAAAACTGCTTCTGATTGAGGCAAGGGGTTGGGTGAAATGTCGACAATCATTGGAACTCTTTTGTCATGAAAGAAAAATTTTCTATTTGATCTTAAGTTACACTTCAGTGTCACTTAAAAGTCAGTGCTCCGTTTTCCTTTTACTCTTTGTCTTGTTATTCAATCTCTTTTCATTCCTTTCTTTTTTCTTTTTCGGAGATATTTTGGTATCTCCCCCCTTTTCTCTCAATGATTGGATGACTTTCATTCATTCATTTATTTATTTATTTATTATTTTTGAGGGAAAATCCTGAAGAGTTATGCAACAGAAAATTAATGCTGTTAACGTCGAAAATTGCGGTGTACGATGATGACGAAAAGTGCTATTATCATTTTTTTAAAAACTTTGTATAGCGCTGCTTATGAAAACTAAAACACAAACAAAAAGTAGTTGGAGAATTAGAGAGAATTTCTTTTTCTTAATAACAATGGTTAACTTAGAAAAATAAACATCCCACACATTCATTCAGCACACCTTTTTTTGGGGGGACTTTCTTTTCTTTTCAATCTGTTTTTCTTAGTTACTTTCTTTTACGTCTTCCTTCTCTTTATACTGGTTTCCCTTTCGTACCCTTCTACCTTTTATACTTCTTATTCCGTTTCTTTCAATCTTTCCCATCTTTCTAGCATTGTTTTCTTTCTTTTCACCCATTTATACATTCCATATATTCATTCATTCTCTGTCTGTTTCTCTTTCTCTTCCACCCGCCATACATACATACATACATACATACATACATACATACATACATACATACGTACATACATACAAATGTCTACTAACTTTTTTCGTTCGCTCTCTTCTTTTATTTCCCTTCTTTCTTTCCTTCTTTTGGTCTTCCACTTTTCCTTTTCCTTTTAACCCGAGATTTTCTCCAGTCCTTTCATTTGGTAATTCCTTTATTCTTTATCATTTTCCTCCTCTTTTCCTCCTCTCTGCTTCATGCTCTCTCTCTCTCTCTCTCTCTCTCTCTCTCCATACACACAGACATATACGAATACACACACGCACCTACATACACACGTCCCTTCGCACAGATTTACATATTCTATAATATCCTTATACAAGACGCAAGTCATCTGCTTCACCATTTCATAACGCTCTCGTCTTTCTGGTTCTATTCTCTCACATCTTTCTCCCTTTCTTTCTTTCTTTCTTTCTTTTTGATTTCCTAATTCTCTGGTTTCTTTCTTTCCTATCTGGTTGACTTTTTGCTGTTTCCGATCGTTCCCTTCTCCCTTTCCTACACACACTCCCCCATTTCTTTCCAGTTTCATTGTTTTCTCTCCCCCTCACCTTTTCTCTCTTTCTCTTTCTGTCTTACGTCACTGGCTCATTACCCTCCAAATTTGATGGCTCCCTGCACCTTCTCAAGTTACTGAGGAAGCTATGAAACTGGTACTACATTCATAGACCCCAAGAATTTCCCAAGAAGTTAGTCATAATGTACGAACAATTGAATGAATGATGTTTTGTACAATAGATGCCAGTCAACTTCTTCAGTTAAATAACCCCGAATAACTTATATATACTCAAAAGCGTCTGAGTTTTAAGAGATATTTGCGAAAACACCTTATATTTAATATTTCTCACCTGAAGAATAAGGGAATCGATCAGAACCTTATTTTGAGATGGAAGGAGACAATCTACGACCCATAAGTTACTGTACTAAGAAGCATCTCATCAAGAAATCGTGTTTTCCTCAGACTGGAGTCCTGGTACGAATGATTGCACTATAGCGAATTCTCCAAGGAGAGAGACAGTTCATCCGATGCATTTCCCATAGTTTCCGACTTCTGAAATTCACTTAGAAGGGTATTTTCTTCTCAAACCCGAGGCTATAGTAGAAAATAGTTACCCAAAGTTGTCGTGCAACGGCGATCGAACCCCCAAACATATGATTACGAAGCAAACTTCCTAACCACTCAGCTGTGTTTGCACACGCTCTTGCTCACATGGATTGCTATCAATATTAGTTGAACGTTTAAAACGACTCAACTTTTCGATAAATTCATTAAATTGATGTTAACAAGACACTTTCTTGCAAGGACATTAAAGAGATGTCGACAAAGATTACTCGTTTCTTGTGAAACTATTAGACAAGGATTTACAAAGAACCCCCCCAGCCCGCCATTTTCTTTAAAGTCGTAAGATTGCTGTATTTTTTTTTTTAATAATTACTTAGTCACAGGATGAAGGGTAGCGCCTATGGCCTTTCTAGGCTCTCCCTTCCAGACTAGTAAAATCGATTTGGTTGATGTTCAATTAGAGATTCTATAGTTCGACGTCTGCCGGAAGGAGAGGGGATGAAAGATGAATGGGGGAATTTCAGAGGGTTCTAATCTCTAGAGGGGATGAATGATTGAATGTGTATGTTTAATATGGAATCTGGGAAATAAGACACAGTATGGATGAGGAAAGGAGAGAAGGATGCATCTGGTGAGCTTGGAGTTGGGGGATATATAAATTACTAGTTTAGTAGCGCTAGAGCACGTCTCTAGGACAGTCCTGATCATTTTGAATGAGTGTCTACAAATACTCCCCAATTAGCTTTAGATAGTTTCAAAAGGAAAATCTCTGTGAAAGGACATTTGTGCTAATAATAACAATTTCAATGGAAATAATTATGATCCGAATGCTACTATTAATGATTTCAGGGTTAATAATGTTATCAATGTTAATAATAACAAGTTCAGTGCTAATAACAGTGATTTCACAACAAAATAATATCGATTTCAATGTTGATAACCATTTCAGTGTTAATAATAATGATTTCGGTGTTAATAATAACAAGTTCAATGTTAAAAAATAATGACTTCGGTGATAATGATAATGATTTTTGTGTTAATAACAGTGATATAGAATTTAAGCCTACATATTATGTCGTTTCTGCGTTATGTCTGTGATTATGACACTTGACTTCTACGGACCAACTCCACCTAACTGTAAGAAGGTACCACAGGGTTGCATAAATTTGCATTGTGAACTGCAAACTCCATATTATTCTAATCGAACTAACCTATGATCAAAAGCATCCCAGCTATATTCATCCACTCCCTCTCTCTTCTCCCACTCTTTCTCTTCTCCCACTCTTTCTCTTCTCCCACTTTTTCTCTCCCCCACTCTCTTCCAGACAAAGCATAGCTAGGTCTGTATCATGCAGTGTCCTTATAGAAAAAAGACATTAGAGCGTGATTTGAAGTAGATTTGGTTGCTATTTCTAGGTCGTTCATTCGGTAGTTGATGAGTTAGTCGTAAGGAGAAGCTATCTGCTGTCGATTAAATATCTTATCCAAGGGAATTGCATCTCTCACCTACTTAACTCACCAGAATGCGAGACGAACGCTGATCAAAACCGTCGAATTCTCAGGAGCCAGTAAAGAATCGTATAACTTTTAGACCCTTAGCGCTAAACTCTAAAAGTCTTTAATCTTTCTTTTGGATTTCGTTTTAGCTACTCTCGTGTAT
>NC_069001.1:33563762-33567073 GCF_001194135.2 Octopus bimaculoides
GGAGAGGGGGAGGGGGAGAAATGAAAGTTTAAGAGACAGAAATACGGAAGAGTGGGTGAGGAAAGGAAAATGTGAAACATAATGGAGAGATGACAGGATCTGGAAAGAATGACGGAAGAACAGGAATAGAGAGAGACAGAAGTTTAGATAAATAATATAGTGTGACAGGTTGGAGTAGGGAAACGTGGAAATATAATGAGAAAGTCAAGGAAAAAAATTAGAGCGAGAATTATCCAAATATATTTATGTGAGAAAGAAAGGGAGAGGATATGCAGAAAGAGAAAAAGAGTGAAAGAGAGTGCGATACAGAAAGAGAAAAAGAGTGAAAGAGAGTGCGATACAGAAAGAGTGTGTGTATCTATACATGATGCAGACTGCTAGAGACAAATGAAACAATATAATTAGCACATCTCTAGTAGATGAGAGAGAGAGAGAGAGAAAAACGAAGTGAGAGAGAGAGAAAGAGAGAGAGAGAGAGAGAAAAACGAAGTGAGAGAGAGAGAGAGAGAGAATAATATTTACGGAGACAGTCAGGCTGTCCGAGAGACAGAAATAGTCAGAGAGAGAGAGAGAGAGAGAAAGAGAGAGGGTGGGAGGGAGAGTAGATAGATTGACAGACGAAAACGCACAAAGACAAGTAGTGAAAAATAGACAGAGGGAAAACACATGTCCGTCTGGAAGAGAAAATTGTAGCAGGAATGGGGGGGGGAGAGGAAAAGAGACAAGAGACTATGAAAGAAAGATATAGATTGACAGACTAGCAGACTGACTGAGAGCAGTTCTTTGATGCATCACCTCGTTGTTACCCTTAACATTTTTTTATCAACACTAAAACGACCATCATCACTTCAAACGCCACCACCACCACTAGCACGAACTCTTGAACCAACGAGGAAGAAAGTATGTAGACACTCGACCGCTCAAAAAAATAAAAAATAAAAACAACCAAATCTTAATCATATCTTACCATGAAAAAGAAAAAAAAAAGGAAAACAGAACCCAGCCACACATTGAATTATGAAGTCCAAGATGTACAAAAATGGATTGTCTTTGATCATAGGTCTTCTTGATCGGGCTGGCTGAGGGCTAAACAACAACACGAACATCTTCAATACACCAGACGTCCAGTTGTCACTCGATCTGTTAAAAACAACAACCAAATATCCTCAAATCACACCCAACTATTTTAAGCAGAGATATGACACAGGACAACACAGTTCTAATTAGAAAAAAATAGATACTTCTAAAAAGCTGGGATGTCCACGGTTGAAGTGCATCTGATTAAGGGTTTACTCAATTAGGACCGAGAAACACGAGCCAACGAGGGAGCAACTCACTGAAGAGTAAACCAAATCTCCTTTAAACCATATTTTTTTTTAATCTTAAAATGATAACATATTGGATTATATGGTCCTGAATATAAGAAGTGATGGTCTACTCCAGGGGTTTTCAAACTGTGGACAGCAAATACTTTTTATGGGCAATTTGATTTTATATATGTTTTTTAATCGAAATCTTTTAATTGACAATAAACCTATTTGTTAAATACTGTTAAATAAATAAATGTAAAAATATATGTTATTTTAAGCAAATATTTATGTATAAATTTCATAAGCGTTTATAATGGGTCCCTAAGGTAAAGCCTGAAATATAAAGGGGTCCGCAAGTCAAGAAGTTAAAAAACCCCTGGTCTACTCGATCAGAGCTGACTTAGGATAAAACAACACCTCTAAACACCTGTGTCACCATCATTCTACATGAGCGCTGCCAAGATCCTGTCAATTATCTCTATCAACAACACCAGCACGAACAAGACCCAAAGGAACTGCTAGAAAAGCAGCCAAAACAATCTCAAATGACATCTTACTGTCTTAAAATGGGAAGGACTCATTGGATAATGTACTATATATCAAATGTCTGAAATAAAAGATGAGATGGCTATGGTTAGAACGCCTTTAATCAATCAAAGTTGACCTGTGGCTAAATAACAACTAGAAAAAGCATTGTGTTAGAATCTCGAAATCCTGTTCTGCTGCTGTTTCTTATCAAGCAGTTCGTGTTTGTGAAAACTGACTGATAATAAATAATATAGATTACATCTTGTTTATGACAGCATAGTGATGATGATGATGGTCGCAGTGGCAGCGGCATTGTTGTTGTTGTTGTTGTTGTTGTTGGTGGTGGTGGAGTTACTGAGATGCATATAACGATGGTAATGGTGATAATGGTAGTGGCGACGGTGTGGTATCACTGAGATATATTGCGATGACAGTTGTAATGGTATGGCGGTGAAAGAGGTGGACTCATTGCGAAGTCTGTGACGACAGTGATAGTGCTGCTGCTGGTAGTAGTGAACTCACTGCGGTGTAAGTTCATAATGATGGTGGTGGAGGTATTGGTTAGTGATGATAAACTCACGAAATGTAGCGATGATGGTGGCGTTGGTGGTATTGATGAATTCATTGAAATGTATGTGGCGATGGTGCTTGTTTTGGAGGTGGTAACGGACTCTGAGACATATGGGACGACGGTGGCAGTGGAGGAAGAACTACTGAGATGCATGCGGTGATGATGTTGGTGGTCTCTCTCTAAGTTGTGGCGACAGTGGAGGGATGAAGTTAGTTATGAAAGTGTGTACTTTATCTATAAACATTGTACTTTATCTATGTACTTTATCAATGCACTTTATCTATAAACATTGACAATTTACATAATAAACATAACGTTATAAAATGAACGGTTACAATTATTGTGTCTGGCTTAGTTTGAGAAGAAAGAAGTTCATCAATACAACAAAATAACGTTTATTTCAGCGACATAACAAACACTATGATGGAATTCAATCTATATACAAAAATATTGGTATTATAATATTTAGAAAAATATGGTTACATATCCACTTTAAAAATGTCTACGAAAAGTTTCATAAATATATAAAGTGTAATGTAGAATAATTATCCTTTCTACTATAGGCACAAGATCTGAAATTTTTTTGGGGGGTGGGGGTGGGGGAGATAGTCGATTACATCGACCCCAGTGCTCAACTGATACTTATTTTATCGACCCCGAAAGGATGAAAGGCGAAGTCGACCTCGGCGAAATTTGAACTCAGAACGTAAAGACGGGCGAAATGCCGCTAAGCATTTTGCTCGGTGTGCTTAACGATTCTGCTAGCTCGATGAAAAAAAAAGAATCGAAAAAATGTGAAATTTGATTTTAAGTATATTTATGATGATGATGATGGTGGTGGTGGTGGTGATGATTTCAAATTCTGGTTCAAGGTCAGGAATATTACAGTGGGGGATCAGTTG
>NC_069001.1:33567509-33571328 GCF_001194135.2 Octopus bimaculoides
GCAGTAAGTGACGCTGACTGAAGTTGTAGGAGGCAGGGTTGTTCATTTCTAGGCTCACTATTGTTATTGTCAATGTCACGTTAACGGCAGTGATAACTTTTCCTTTTTTTAACGTTTGCTGCTGCTCTGCTATTGTTGTTGCTGTTGTTGTTTCTTCTGCTGCTGCTGCTGGTGATAGTGCTGCTGCAGATGTTAAGAGCCCGATCAACCCTTATCAGCCAAACCTATGATCAAAAGCATTCCAGCTGTGATCCCCCTGTTTTTTAGGAGTATGTTTAAGAATACTTTATCCGTAATGTAGGATACGATTTGAGAGAGATTGGTGGATAGGCAGAATCGCTAGAACATTGGTGTAGTTAGTTTACATTCAAATCCCGTTGGGGTTGACACTGCGCTCCATCATTTAAATATATATGAGCATCTCTAGATATGCAACTATATGCATGAGAATACATACATGAAACAAAACATACAAATTTGCACACACACACACACACACACACACACACACACACACAGCACAGCTACAAACGCACACGTATACATCCCGCATGATATTATATCTGATTTTATAATACACTAGTTGAATGAAGTTATTACGTAACCCTATCACCAATAAACCAACACTATGCCATTTTCCTCCCTTGCTTTTCTTGCAGGAAATAGCCATCAAATCTCCCTCAGATCACTCTCTGCTATCTTTAAAAAAAGACAAGTAGGTCCTGGAATGCCTTTGTAGATCTATTCAGTCGGTGTTAAGTTGGCGCCAAACAATAAAATTGCAACTTAGATGGGTAATGGATATTTGGTTGGATTGCATGTTGTCCCAATATTAAAACCAAGTTACTACATGCAATTTTCAATGGACCCATTTATTTACGTATAGAGATTAATTGCCGAGAGTATTGAGCTGAATGTCATGAGTGTCTGATGTACGTAAATGTGCTTAAAGGTGTGATTGCATGCTAGCGAGAAAGATCGCTGTTTCTTCGGGTTGGCGAAAGGCGGGAAAGTTCTATGTTCGTTGTAGACGAAGTGATTCTTTTTAACCCAAGGTCGGCCGGCCAACCAATAATCCTGATCGCCTGTCTTCTCTGAAGCCTTTGAAAACCTCTACTTTCTTTCAAACCTCTGCACTGGTCCCACGAGTCTGTATTTATTACTATGTTTTGGCGGGAAACTACGTGGAAATTTCCGTTCAAATCACGCGATCAGGTGATGCACCTGAAATGTGATCGGTCAGAATTCAGGGCCAAATCACTTGATATATCGTGACCTGTTTTTCGTTATTAAGATAGCAAGGTTTTGAATTTTAAGTATCGCTACAAAAGCGAAAACAAAATGAAACAACAGCTAAAACTTAACACAAAATCATAAAATAAGTTTCCTGCTTGTCTGTTGGCCACGAGATCTTCATTTGTTCTTTCGATTTGGTTACGTAATACTCTGTGCTTCTATATTCACTGTATCGTCAGCTCCCTTTGCTGATGGCGGATATACCTTTTCCTCCCTCTCTCTCTCTCTCTCTCTCTCTCTCTCTCTCTCTCTCTCTCTCTCTCTCTCTCTTTCCTCTTCCTTCTGAAAGAGTGTAATGATATTCATTCTTTCTTTTTCCTCTCATTTTGAACTTATTCTATTTTTAAATGTATGCTCGCACACACACTTACACAAATGTACGCACATACATACATACGCACACACATACACATGCACGCTTAGGCATACAAATAAACATGCACAGCCTCAATTTTGTATAGCATGTCTTAGTCAGAATAACCGACGTTATCTCATATTTCGATCCCAATATTTAATATATAACGAATATCAAAATGACATATCATTAAAACATAAAAAAAGAGCAAAGTTTATTTTTCTTCTGAATCGTCACGTCCATTATATCATCCACTTTCTTTATTTTGTAACATGATACACTCTTTCGACTCTTCAAAGTGCTGTTATCTTGAAACATGCTTCCCTTCTCCATTTTTCTCTACCTTCTATCTGTTACCCCTCAACTTCCCTCGTTGCTCTCACTCTTTCACCTTTTTCGATTTCTGAACACCAAATGAGTGAGCCTTCATGCTAGAAATAGTCGCCAATTCTCCCTTCTACCGAAGGCATATTCTCCTCCGAAACACATCAGAGTTGTCACTTGTCCTTGAAAACTTCTGCGAAAATAACGTTATTGCCTTTAGCGTCTGCAGGATGTTCAACCATATCTGATCATAACTTTCAAGATTAGTTGCATGTCTGTAGACTCCATTCGTCTCTCACCTTTAGAACTGAAACTTCCTTTTTCTTTTTATCGTTACTTGCGGTGGTATGTTTCTCTCTGACCCTATTCTTTTAACTCTAGTGAACCCAAAGATTCATTCGTTTTCTCAAACCCATTTTCCACAGTTTAATATCTTTCCTGCTTTTACGTCTAACCACACATACTCCTGAGCAGATAATATTGCCTTCATTTTAAAACCTCCATCCACAGATAACATCTACATATCTTGTTATTTTCTTCGTACGCAGAAGGGCAACGCGACTATCGTCAGAGGGTAAACGTCATCACCTTTCTATCTACGAAGAGAACTTAATAAAAATCGCTATTCAAATTAAATACAAACTAGAAGAAGTTGAAATGGTTAGGCAAATTTTCATGTCAAACATTAGCGTAATTAAGTATTTACGAGTGACCAGTCAGCTATGAAGCATGTTGGGATAACCTACATAGTTTTCTTTATGAAAGGAGGATAACAAAATGTATTTGCAATTGTTATAAACCGCAGGTTAACTACATTAAATTTATCTTATATTTTGTAACACTCGTATTTGTGCATAAAATATTTACCAAGTATATCCCAACACGTTGCAAGCACCGGTTTCTTCCTACCACCTGAGCATCCTTCCCTCCTATCCTCAACTCTACAATGTCACAACATATAAACATATAAACAACACGAAACAAGTTACCAATCATTCTACCTCGACTATAATGCATCGATTTCACCAACTGATTGCATTAATCTCACTGATCTATGAAAACTTACAAAAGTCATGATGCCATTCTTACTCAACAGAAAATAGAAATACATATGCATAAAGATGACCAATTGGCAGTAACGTTAGAATATCAGATAAAAGGCAATATTTGTTGCGATTCTCCACGCTCACACTTAAAATACCACCAATATTAATTGCCAACTTTGCTCTACATTCTTTGGAGGTATATAAATAAGATATCATTGGTGGATGTTAAACCGTTGGCCGAGATGCCTTGCGGTATCATATTCAACTTTTTGTGCTCTGAGTTCACATACCACCTCCTATTACGGGTTTTTACGTATCGGAAAAGGGTCCTTCGGATCCCGGTTCTTGTTGATAAGTTTCTAATATCAGATGGAGTAATGCGTCGACTGAAACAGCAAATCAGTTGCATCAATAAAAGATGCAGACCGTGCACAAAGCGAGGACAGATAAAAATATATGTATGAATGTATATGTATTATATATGACTATACACACACGTTTGTAAATACACCATGCAGTGACATAACTAGAGCTTGTGCCGCTAGCAACGGGTCTTGACTTTGTCTTCCCCACCACGAAAAACACAATAAATATCAAAAGTATCGGTCCCCCTCAACCCTCATGCCACCCCAAAATGCTGCCCAAAGCAGACCACCTCTCGGCCTCCTTTACCTAGTGACATTATATCTTCTCTGCGTCTATCAAATATTCAATATAAAACATTCTCAATGGCGCTTTACTTACTGCACACTGTTTGTGTGCCCGTGATCGTATATATATATATATATATATATATAT
>NC_069001.1:33571783-33576982 GCF_001194135.2 Octopus bimaculoides
TGTTTGTGTGTACTTAGGTATTTTTAAGTGGATGTTGTGGAGTGAGTTTAGATACAGAGGCATATGCATTCAAATAAGGATACACACACACACACACACACATATATATGCCTAGATACATATACATACATACGTACATACAAATATATATATATATATATATATATGCATACATACAAACACACACACATATATACTACTTACGAACATATATATAATATTGTATGTATATATATGTGTGTGTGTGAATATATATATATATATATTTATACATACATACATACATACAAACATACATATATGTAATATACATACATACATACATACATACATACTCTGTTATTGGCTTCTGCTAATGGATCTGTTTTTACACTAACGGTTCAAGAATTACGTCGATTATTTGTGTGACTTTCGCATTCGTAGACAGAAGACCCAATATTTATTTACTTATTTATTCATTTATTTATTTACTTATTTATTTATTTATCTATTTATTTATTGTATTCCGCTTTTATGTCTTTCTCCTCCTACCATCGCTACATAACCATTTCTCTTTCCCTTTCCAACAGGCAAGTAAATATTTTGAGTAGCTGACTCGTACTGTCAAAAATTCTTCTTTGCAAGGTGAATTTTAAACGAATTAGAGCTGGGAGACTAGTGTTTCAATGTAGAATTCCAACGTGACAAGCGCCTCAACTAATCGATAGAGCGTTGACAACGTGTTTAATACACATGGGGAATTTATATTTTCTTTTGTTAATTTGTGTGTGTGTGTGTGTGTGTGTGTGTGTGTGTGCGTGCGTGCGTGTAAGAGAGAGGGGAGGTCTGAATGTTGGAAACTTGTTTCTTTCATTGACTGGAGTCGATGACGTCATATACAGGAGAATTCCGACGGCCATTTTGAGATCGAAAGTCTAATGATCTCTTTCTAATGTGATAATATCAGAGGAAAGAACAGGACAGTGGAGTGACAGACACGGTAGAACATACCCAAAAGAGAACTAAAGGACTAAATGCTTTTCAGTTTTTAGTTGTGTCCCTTACATTTTGACTTCAAATTCCACAGGAGTTCATAAGATCAATTCAATTGACCATGGTGATCCCTTACAAATCTACGGTTTGGTGTCAAAATTAGAAATCAAAATGGCATTTAAGGGAATGGTGGTGGAGTGGAAGAAACGGCAGAATGCCAGACTATAAATGTCATGTAGTATTTAATTACATCCCTTTCTGACCCTAACTTCGAATATTGTTTTGTCCTCCGGAATCGAAAAATAAATACCTGTCAAAGACAGCAGTCGAGTACATCGATAACTCTCTCTGCACAAATGGCTAAGGCCAAAGATAGTTTTTGATGTCGGTATTCTGGAAAGTTACATGTCAATAAATCTGTTTTCGAAAATACCTGGTTTCGGCTTCGCTCCCACTGAGCGATATTTTCAGCAAGTGTCTCCAATAAGTATTGGCTTGTTTACAGTATTGAGAGTGAAATTTGGTGCACGGAAATTATATACATATATATATATATGTATGTATTTGTGTGTGTGTGTGTGTGTGTGTGTGTGTGTGTGTGTGTGTGTGTGTGTGTGTGTGTATGTATGTATGTATGTATGTATGTATGTATGTATGTATGTACGTACGTATGTATGCATGTATGTATGTATGTATGTGTGTGTGCATGTGTATATATACATTGATACATACATGTATTCACGCATATATATGTACGTGTGTATGTTTTGTATACAAACTCATACATATATACATATAGTTATACGTTTGTATAAGTTGATTGTAAGTAAATATGTACATACAATTAGACACGCCACACACACAAATGTGCATATATATAAGCATACATATCTACATTCATCTGAACGTTTTCACGTACATTCATAAATGTACACCTGCATACATACATACATGGATACATGTATGGATACATGCATGGATACATACATACATACATACATACATATATGATAATTATCCACTCACAACCAAAGAAGACTCATTGATTAAAAAGAAAATGCTAGTGCAGAATTTTATGCCCAAGCAGGATTGCATCGTACTACACATTGTCCGAAAGGAATTTTGTGAGGTGGAACATATTTGCCCTGCTCCAGGGAAGGAATGGGGTGAGATTCCCCCTACCATTAGAAATTGACGGCTCCCTTTTTGGATTTCGAGGACTTTCCTTGGGTCTCCGTAACTCGGATCAGTTTATCGGCTAAACTCCACACTCTCAGGCCCTGTTAACAGACATCGCAATGTTACTGGCACAATCCAGAAATAAAGGCATGTAGGAACATCTTGATGTTGAAGTCGTGCTGAAGATTTCGAATGATTTTTTTCTATTGGGTTTGTAGTAACCCTCCTCACTTAGCTAAACTTGCAGTAATAGCAGTTTAATGTTGTCAACCCGACCATAAAACAGGCGGCATTGGATTGCAAGTTACCAGTAACGCTCACATGTGACCTGTCATACATACATACATACATACATACATACATACATACATACATGCATGCATGGATGCATACGTACATCGTCACAAGTATAGTGATGTACTTAATATAATTTATTTAAAAAAAATTAGGTCACTCATGCATTTTCTCCATTATTGAAAAAGTTGTATAGTGAATGGCCACCAGAAATCTATTTCGAATTAATATTTTCCTATGAGATAAAGAAACATAGTTATTGAATAGGATAATGAGTTTCACATTTATTTGACATTTTCAAAGAAAAAAACAAAATGATTTAAACGAAATAACAATTATAAGAATTATTGCAGATCACTCTTTAAAAGTATTAAGGAAAAAACTTTAAACACGCACACACACACACACACACAACACACACACTCACTCACACACACGCACGCACACACACACACACACACAAAACATGCACAAACCACACACACACACACTCACACGCATGCACGTACACACACACACCACACGTACTCACACACACCACACGTACACAAACACATATATAGATAGATAGAAACGCACATACATATACACGTACATACAATACAATATATACATACAAACAAACAAACATACATACATACATACATACATACATACATACATACATACATACATACATACATACATGCATGCATACATGCATGCATACATACATGGTTGCCTCAAGGCTCCTTTTCATCTCATGCATATTCATTGCATAAAGTTTTAAGTCATCTCCAAAGAAGCAGTGTGTAATTTTGGTATTTCTGTTTCCTTGTGAATCAGTGAGATATCCTGCAGACTTCCTTAACATGAATGACAAGGAGTTTGCAGAAAGTATAAACAACATCACAGAGAGGCTGTCTCCTTGTCATCACGGTATTATCTACCGATGAGACATGACGTTGAAGCTAGGACACTCTATAAAGAAATCCGTCGGAAGGATAATCCCGAGGACAAAGAAATAAGAACCCACAATATGGTAGAAGCCATAGCCACTCATAATAAAAAGGCATACTGGTGGATTGTCCCAGTGAAGACCTCAATAAAATGTAAGCACAACAGATCTGATATGAGTTGGGATAGAGAAGAGAAACTGTGCACAGTTGTGGAAATTAGCTGCCCAGCGGATGTTGACATAAAGTGGAAGATCAGTGAAAAAGAGAATATCTACGCTGAACTATTGAGAAATCTGCAGTACTCTATCCTGATTACAAGTTCAGGTTTCTACCTGTAATTATTGGGGTCCTGGGATATGTAACACACTGCCTAGATACCAATCAAAACTAGAAAGGAGAAAGCTAATTCGAAGAATACAGATCTAATCCATCACTGGAACTGTAAAAATCTGTAAAACTTTCCAAAAGTTTATCATCTAAATATATATGACCATGTCTAGATATGCAACTATATGCATGAGAATACATACATAAAACAAAACATTCAAATCTGCACATATACATACACACACATACATACATACATACATACATACATACATATAAAAATACCCTATTGCTGATGGTTAAATTCCAATGTAGGAGCCTAAGTTAGAAACTGGCTCTTTCTCTATTGACAAGAAACTTTGAAATAAAACTGAACAGTGACATACATATTTATTTATAGTGTTATCCATAGAGTCCAGTCACTGACCAAGCATAAAAAGGATTTAAACTATGTCCGTTGTTTTCACCAACTGGCTTAATAGACCGGATCAGGTTCAATTTGTGTTGCTTGTATGGCCTTGTTGGTTGAGTTTAGGTTTTACACACTCCTTAAGAGAGAATTTTGTCGCGTAATTTCAGTTTTTTTCTTAACTATTTATATTACATATGTAGCGAGCATTAATTACTCAATGGGAATGCAATATTTTTATGTACTTGATGAAAGCTACCCAGAAATATTTAAACTATTCGATGGATAATCGTATAGAACAATTTTCTGCTAATAATTTCTTGCAATTTCCTGCTAATAATACAGCTTTTTGGTGTTGTTGTTTAAACCAAATTTCACTTTCATCGAGCAGGAATATGATGAAAGGTATTCTAGTCGCGACCATCTCATCGTTTTCCCATGTGTGAGGAACACAGGAATCCACCTTTCTGCTTGTCGTGTCCACAAAGGGGTGGTGAAAGGGTTAGTAGGATCACGATGAGATTTCTTTCATTTTAGCCTCCTCGTGTAACCGTTTGCGAGTGAGAGAGAGAGAGGGGGAGAGGGAGAAAAGAAGTGGGGTTCGTAGCTACTTTATACAAACTGGAGAAATAGAACTCAGTTCATAAAATAGAGTATATTACTTTATTCGTAACTTAGACGTACATCAATGATTCAAGATCCTAAAGTTTTGTGCAGAAGTACCTGTTAAAATGGATTGTTTGGTAAGTACTTCGGTGCAGAACCCGAAACCCTTTGCGTCACGGGTATAGTTCTTTGACTGTCAACGAAATGATAACGGTTTCTGATTTAGGCACAAAGCCAGTAGTCATTGAGCGGAGTGAGTTAGTCGATGCTATCGACCACTGCATTTACCTTCTACTTTATTTTATCGATCTCGAAAGGATTAAAAGTTAGGTTGATCTTGGCGGAAATCGAATTCAGAATGTAAAGAGGCAGAAAAAGAAATCGCAATGCATTTTTTTTCCATCGCTCTAATGGGTGTGTCAATCCACCTTCCTTACAACAACAATAATAATGGTTTCAAATTTTGCCACAAGG
>NC_069001.1:33577425-33578420 GCF_001194135.2 Octopus bimaculoides
CGCACACGCGCACGCACACGCACGCACACGCACACGCGCACGCACACGCACGCACACACAGTATCGAAAATAAATATATTCGTGTCTATTCTCATTTTTGCCTTGTCTGCGCCGGTCTGTTTGTCTTTCTTTCTCCCCCCCCCGTGTGTGCATGTATGTACGTGTTCAACAATATATTGTCCTTATGGGCACATGTGCATACGCATGTTAGCGTGTGTTCATAGATGCATGGCCGTCCGCCCGCGCGCGCACACACGCATACGTAGCACGTAACATAAATGTGTATGCGCACGCTCATTTATATAGAGTTTGGCTCTTTATTAAAGAATCTCTCAGTTGGTCAATATTGAATGTTTACGACTGGAATGTGCCTATGTGTGAATATGCCCTTCCGTTGCCCGTTTGTTGCTGTGTGTATGAATATGCAGCTGGATGCATACTGCTATGTGGCACGTTGTTGCTACTGCACTTCGGTAAATAACACACTGTAAGAATCGTAGCAATCACCGAGAGCAGACAACCAGCTAGTGAGCCGGCGGCATTCTTTGACTCAGTTTTGCAATTGATTTGTGTAGTTTTATGCGGGAAGAGGTGGCATATAAATGTGCGTGTGTGTGTGTGTGTGTGTGCATGTGTGCACGTGGTATATGTGTGGAATGTCTATGTATAATCTGTTTCAATGTTTATATTGTTGAGAGTCTATTTGTCTGTGTATACGTCTCTGTCTGTCTACCTCTCTCACTTCCTCACTCTCTCACTCGCGAACGTGTGTTTTTAATGAACGAATGTATGTGTGCGCGCGAGTGTGTGTGTGTGTGTGTATGTGTGTCTATGTGAGTATGTGAGTGTGAGAATGTGTGTGCTTATATATGTATTTGAGTGTGTTTATACACATACACACACTCAAACACATACACATAAACATACAACCCACCCATATATGTATATGTATGAATGTATGTATGTGTGTGTGTGTGTGTGTGTGTGTGTGTGTG
>NC_069001.1:33578430-33594373 GCF_001194135.2 Octopus bimaculoides
GTGTGTGTGTGTGTGTGTGTGTGTGTGTGTGTGTGTGTATGAGTATGGCTCGTGTGTTACAATCTTTGCACATCATTCTCTTTCTTTCCCTCTCCCTCATTCTCCAAAAGTGTGTGTGTGTGTGTGTGTGTGTGTGCGAGCGTGTGCCGTCGCGCGTGCACGATCATATACAAGTATTTCTTCCGCGTGTGTTTGTAAATCTATCAGTCTCCGAAGATTAGAATTGCGTACGCGTGTAGTAATCTCATGTGTTTGTAGGTTTGCATTTTAGTCGGTGAATATATGTATTATGTATATATAAGCATACATGTATTTGTACATGTACTTGTAACATGTGAGCGTGTATTTATAGGTACGTGTGTAGATATTATATGAGTAACTATGTCAACTCTCGCAACAGAATACATAATTTGTTATTTAGTAATTACAGCGGATATTTGTGTAAGTATACATACACATACAGATTTACATATGTATATATGTGTGTGTGTGTAGCAGCAACATTACCACAGACAGATATATCTAGATGGCCTTAAGGCTGGAGTAACAATAACAAAATAACAAAAATATCGGGTTGTTTATGTCTAAATGTTCCATGTATATTATGAATACAGTTCACGTATGTGTGGATATGCATATTCTTTTCTACTCTAGGCACAAGGCCCGAAATTTTTGAAGATGGGGCCAGTCGATTAGATCGACTCCAGTACGCAACTGGTACTTAATTTATCGAAAGGATGAAAGGCAAAATAGATCAAAATCGGCGGAATTTGAACTCAGAACATAAATTCAGACGAAATATGTGGATATGCATATTAGTCGTCCAGTATTTCTAATTTTATGATTGTATAGTCGTATGCATGTGCGTGTGATTGTGTGTTGTGTAGGGGTGGGGTGTGTGGCTAAATGGGGTAGGGGTTCTTGTGCGCGCGCTCGTGTTCGTGTCAGCACGTGCATATGTATATATATGGTTGTATGACTGTGTGTTCAGTCACGACCAATAACAGATACAGTGGATAAAATTATGGAAGAAATCGTGTCGTGCCATTTAGTGTTTACGTTTATGCATGTAGATATGTTAGTATGTTACCATATATCTGTGTGTATACGTTCATTTGTAAGTATGTGTGTGTATGCATGCATACATGTATGCACGTGTGAATATATGTGCTTATTTACGTTTCCTTTCGTGGGCGTGCAGCAACAACGACGATAACAAACAAAAAGTTTTTTAAGCAGTAACGGTAGCAGTAGGCATTTATATCATAAATACATAATGGATATGAGAGAGAGTGTGTGTGTGTGTGTGTGTGTGTGTGTATGTGTGTGTGTGAGGGTCCATGGCCTAGTGGTTCGGGTGTTTGCACTCACGATCTAGCGATCGTGATTTCAATTCCTAGACCGGGTGGGGCGTTGTGTTCTTGAGCAAAACAATCTCGCGTTGCTCTGGGATCACTTCGACACCTGACGCGTGGTACATACTGCACCTGTTCAAGCAACCTTGATTTGATGGAGAGAGTGAGGTAATGTGCGACACGTGCATTTGATCACTATAAACAAATCATTTGTGCAGTTCGATCGGCAGAAGCTGAATATTCACACGTGATGTTCAGAAAAGACTAAGCATAATTAACTTCCTATTTAGTCACGGACCCACACATTTTCATTGATCGTACTTGATCCTGATGCTGAAACTTTTTTTATATCAGTTGTTACCTACACTAAAACAAAGAAATTAATGGGTATTAATAAAGGAAATGGGGGTACTGCAAAACGTCAATAATATCCAAAAGCCAATGCTTGTTTTCTTTCAACTATTGACAGTTCGAGGATGATAAAGTTGAAAGCATTCGTCCATTATGACAGGCTGTGAGATCGAACCTGGAACCACGTAGTTGCGAAGTGCACTTACACACACACACACACACACACACACACACACACACACACAATGTATGTATGTATGTATGTATGTATGTATGTATGCAGAGAGAGGGAGAGAGAGAGAGAGAGAGAGAGAGAGAGAAAGAAGAGGAGAGAGAAAGGTGTGTGTGAGTGAGTATTGTATGCCATTGTATGGTTGCGTATGTTTATTAGGCCTGGATTAAACAGTAAACAATATAAGCACGTGCTTAGGGCATCAAGTACGGCATCTACACAGGTGCCATTGCTAAATTAAGTTTTCCTTTTTAATGGATAAAAATATATTGAAAATTTGTATCCTTTCTGTTGTCCCAGTTATAAGTAGGCTTATGCTGCTTACTGCTAATAATAATAATAATAATAATAATAATAATAATAATAATAATAATAATAATAATAATAATAATAATAATAATAATAAGAAGAAGAAGAAGAAGAAGAAGAAGAAGAAGAAGATGATGAAGGAGGAGGTTGGGATTTGGTCTGGTCTCGATTAAAACTGAAATGGAATGTATTATTCACATTCAACACTTTGAATGTGTCTTGTCAGTTGAAGGGGAGAGGAACATCATTGTCAGGTGGTGCTTAAGGCATCAGTTGTCCCTAATCTGGCTCTGATGCTTTTTTTATATACTCACATGCACACACATGAGCGCTTACGCACACACAAAAATAAGCACGTGTGCCCAGTACATACATGCATACATGCATACATACATACATACATACATACATACATACATACATACATACATACGTACATACATACGTACATACATACATGCATACATACATACATACACATACATACATACATGCATACATACATACATACATACATACATACATACATACATACATACACATACATACATACATGCATACATACATACATACATACATACATGCGTGCGTGCGTGTATGTGTGCGTATATACATATATGAATTAATATATGTATAAGTCTACATGTATGTAAGTTTATCCCGTAAACTAGCGGTCCGGCAAACGGCGAGGAAATAATTAGTACCAGGCTCTAAAAGAAGTACTGGGCTCGATTTGTTCAACTAAATGCTTCAAAGCGGTGCCCCAGCACAGCTGTGGTCCAATGACTGAAACAAGGAAAAGATAAAACACAAAATGATGTGTGTGTGGTGTGGTGTTGATGTGTGGTGTGGTGAGGTGTGGTGTGGTGTGGTGTGGTGGTGGTGGTGGTGGTGGTGGTGTGTGTGTGTGTCCAATAACTTTTCATAAGTCAGAAAAAAACCCCCCAGGAAATGAAGATTACTTGAAAATGCAGAGTTTACCTCAACAGCTGTAGGAGTGCAGACTTCGTAGAGAACAGGATTATATTAAAGAATTTCCACCACTCAGAGGCTTATCTGAAGTTTAAAAGGGAGATATTTTCCCCTGGTCTACGCGAATGGAAATATATCTTTTTCAATTGTTTGGTTCCATCCTAACAGTAAAGGCTGGTTCTTCCTATTTTAATAGAATTTATTTCCCTCACATCTAGCACATACGCACTCAAACATATACACGAGCACATATAACCGCTAAAATCCGCTCCTCTACCTCTCTACCTCTCGTACTTCTCCCTCACTTCACCTCACCCCTACATCCTCTTCGTCCCAGAATCACTTATACAAAGTACTAAGGTGGACAATTACCACTTGAATGCTTAGGTGCAGGTCAAGAGCTAAAGCTGACCGATGTGAGCGACTTAAGTCTGGACTTAAGAATTAGTTATTTTTTGTACTGAATTTTCACTGCATTTTTCACCCATAGGTTTCGTTACGTTTTTTAAAAATAAACATCTCCGAGAGCCACAAACAAAATGTGATGGTTTCAGGCCTCAGGTAATGAAGAACCCATGCCAAATTCTTCTATTCAGCCATATCTGATGATTGTTGATTTATCTTTCCACACTTGGAAGATTCTTCAACATGAAGCCATTCGGTAACATGAATTGGTTTTGAATTTTATTTCATATTGTGTGTGTGTGTGTGTTTGTGTGTGCCTGTGTTTGTATTTGTATGTTTGTGTGTTGTGTATGTGTTTGTGCATGCAATAATGTGTACATTTGTGTCTGTAATTGTAGTTGTATATGTATATGTGTGTACGATTTTCCATTCTACTTTTTGCTTAATAAATCTTTGTACTTTTATTACTTTACTTACTTTCTATCTACTCCCCGAACTAATATTTATATGCATTGAGCTATGCCCCTTGAAGTATTTTTAACATTGCATGTCATACTGGAAGTTTTTGGATATATTTATATATGTCATTTTTCTAGAGAGCAATTTTATTTAGCGTCCAAAAATTGCTTAGATTTTAACTGGGAATAAAACTCGATGTAACGATGTATTATCCTAAATAGACTACATCATATTGTATACTTGTGTACGTACATGTGCACGCACGTTTGTGTATGTGCATATTTATACGTCCGAGTGTATATGTGTGTGTATATACATGTATGTTTTGTTGCTCTTTTATATACTTGAGTGTGCATGGGTTTGAAGGAATGCCAACATATTTGTTTTCATTTGCAATAGTTTGTGTGAAGTCTGTTTCAGTGCCATTCTTGTTGTAATCTAAACGTCTGAATATGCATGCATACCTGTATGTATGCATATATATGTGTGTGTGTGTGTGTGTGTGTGTAAACATATATACGTATATAAAGAAAAATAGCATAATAACGATTGCTTTATTGAGGGGAAGTTGGAATGTGTGCATGTATTTGAATATGTACATACTTTTGTATGTATTTTTACTGTAGAGGTGGCAACTGTTCACACCTGTAGGCCGAATGCCGCAAAAAAATGGAAATATGTGAATTACCCTTTTAAATGCATCTATCTATATTTTTCATCAAATCAATGAATGATGCATTGTAGGAAACCATTTTTGTGTAGCGAAAGATGTTAATTAGTAATAAAAGAACTCAATTTAGTTGCAATTTATTTCAGTTATAGAATTTTTCGAATCTATTAAAAAGACACAAAGAATCTTTAAAGTATAAAAGGTATGAACATAAAGTATTGTAAATTAAGTATAATAAAAGTGAAAATTAATTTTAGTGCAAACAATCGATTAATCAGTATGTAACTTGATGATTTTCTTTGCTTGGTAGCTTCTCAGTGCTGGGTGTCAGACTTGCTGATGCCAGTAGCAAGACATCATCCACGTGGGTATCAATGAGTTTTGTTATTATAGAGTGCTTCGTCTATAAAAATAATTACTCATACTAATAACTACTGCCAAACAATAATGAAATATTTTTGCATGAATATCTAATTTAGAATACTTCCCATTTAGATTATTAAATTTTCTATAGCAGTTAAGCACTAACACATCTTCAGAATGAAACTTTGATATCAATATGTTGTTACATTGCACCTCAGTCAATTTCACTTGATAATTTTCTGATACCAAGTCTACTTCTTGGAGATGTTTTTTTTTTTCTTTTGAAGCTGGTATTCCTCTCAAAATGCAGCTTTCCTTAAATACCACATTATGGCCATGCAACTCGTGTACCGGATAATTTTTCTTGAGGTTGTTAATTCAGTTATTTAAATGAGATGTAATGTTCACAAGGAATACAAAGTTGCAAGTCAGCCAGGATCACAAAAATGCAAAGTATCCACATAACTGCAATGTACCCGGACCGCACATGTTACACAAGTACTCAACAAAGCTAGCATACATTGCAAAAATAAGCCGAATCCCCATTTTGCAGCTCAATGACCAGCAAAACTTGCTGAAACTACCGAGATTGGATCAGATTCGGTACCTTCACCATAAAATGCATAATATTCCTTAATTTCAAAACTTTGTTACATAATGCCCGTTGATTGATAAACGTGACTTATTTAAACCTGTTCCTGTGTGATCTGAAGACTTTTCGTTCGTTCTTGTAGCCATGCGTCGATGGTTTTCTTCTGTTCCACTATTGTACTCATATGATTTAGATTCTGTACATCAAATTGTATTTCTGTTATCATGTTCAACAAAATTTACAAATATCTCTTTCAGTAATCGTATCATTCATAGGAATTAATTGAATAAACTCTTCAAATGTTTGAAACTATAAGGTCAATCCCAGTACAAATCTTACAAGTTGAGCAATAATGTCTCTCAACTCTGCACTCTCATCAAACGCGCATTTGAAAAAGAAAAAAACGGCAGTTCTATACAAGTAACCCACGAACAAATTTTAGCATCTCACATTTTAAAAAATTCATTGTATGATAGTCCTCATAGACAGGTTAACTACAAATAAACATTTCTTTTCAAGCAAAGACAGATAATATCCATCGCTGCCAATAAATATTCTGTGATAAACTCTCCTTTGGTGCAAAGTTTCATTAGTTTTGCAGCACGTTTAAGACCTTGTAGTTGACATGAATATTTCTTTCTTTCCACGGCTCTCCCTAGCAAAAGGTGATATCAGTTTTAGGAAACTAACCTTCTGTCGTTCTATTAAAACGTTTCTTGCTTGCGGGTCACGAAATGTTTGTTGCCTGATATTCGTCACCTTCAGAGTAATTTTTTCTATGCAAATTAAACAAACTAGTTTCTCAGTGTTTAATGAAGAACAAGTATCTTGAAAATTTCGGTATTTGGCATTTAACTTCCTGTATTATAAATTCATTGCCATGGGAATGTTTTCCTTCTATTTTATTTCGAAATTCGAGTTATTCAACAAATATCGGAGCATGTTAATTTCTCTCATCCATCTGATATCTCTGTAATTTCAAGAGATATGATAAATCGCTGATACACCACTAGTGCATGATCTGTCCCCTGAATGCCTTTTAAACCACCAAATTCGAGGGTGCATTACTAGACAGCATAGCAAAGGAGTTAATTAGTCCTAAATATTCTTTGCAAATCACTTGCATATCATATTGGGGAATTTTGTTAACACAAAATTGCTAGCAAAGTACCTTACTAGAATGAATAATAATTTCTTCTTCAGGCAGATTATTTAGTGTTTCTATTTTTGTCGACAAATTTTAACAACCTTACTTGAAAACATGTGCTCACTCATAGATTATCTGCTTCCTATTATGTGTGTGTGTGTGTGTGTGTGTGTGTGTGTGTGTGTGTGTGTGTGTGTGTGTGTGTGTGTGTGTGTGTGTGTGTGTGTGTGTGTGTGTGTGTGTTTGTGTGTGTGTGCATAAGTAGTTTTCTAGTGTATATGAAGAAATTACGTTTTTAGTCTTTTAGCTTGTTTTAGCTGTCATGGCAAATGTCATGCTGGTGTACCACCTGCATGTGAATGTATGTGTGGTTTGTAACCTCTACACGTGTGCCTTCCCGCGAATGATGATGATGTTGTGAATGAGTTCCATATCAACTTTCATCGATCTGATCTATGGTCAAAGCATTCTAACCACGAACATCGTACATTTTTAAATATCTAGGACTACATTGTGCAATGTACCTTTCCTTTAAGACTGTAAGGTATGATCTGAATAAAACTTGACTACTGTGTCTCTGGAGGTTTTGCTACTGCGCAGAGGTTTCTCCTGGGGTTGTGTCTCTATGTGCGTGCTGTATATGTATTTTGCTTTACTGTGTAATGTATATTTTGCAGTCGTGTCTATATGTGAAGCAAATACATTTATAGGTGGTCCACCTGTGTATAGAGCGAACGTAGATATGCGCAGTGTAAATATAGGCATGGCAAAAATGGTTCAGAAAATCGCATCGCTATCATGAGGTTCCAGATTCGATCCCAATGCATGGCATCTTGAGCAAGTGTGTTACCATGTTCTCATAAGTGAAATTGGATACATGGAAACCGTTTAGAAGCCCATTAAGTGGTTCATACTTGTACTTCAAACGTCCATCCTAGTTACGCACAGTGTTACGCTGATTTTTTTTTCTGAGAATTACGTTAAGGATACAGCTGTCTGCGGAATATTCAACCACTTGCCATCTATTTCAATCAGTAGTCAATTCCAGTCATCGAAAATTTGGAATATTCATCGTCGAAACCGATAGAAATCCATTGAGATGTATATTTATTTATAGTTGTGTCTAACGTGTGTGGTGCAAATGTGTGTGGTTGTAGCTGCATCTGTATGCGTATGAAGTGCACATGTATGCACATAATAATAGGTATGGGTTTATTTACTCATATTTACACGTGTGTTGTATTCACCTAGTGTGTGTGGGTTTTTATGTATCAATAAAATGTGTAGTGAAGACGCATGGTTGACTGTGGAACTTACAAGGATATCTGTACCTATATGTGTGTGTGTTGCGTATGCATGCTTGTATGCTTTGTGTACGTAAAATATGTGATTGTCTATGACTATGTAGCTCTTGTATTCATGTGCATCGAAGCAGAAATGTGTGTGCATATGTAAATGGGAGTGTATCAGCATTTAATTTTTTTCGTATTTGTATACAGTTTTTGGCATGCGTATGTTTGGGAGTGTGTTAGAATACATCGTTTATGTGAGTGTGCACATGTGCGCCTGTGTGCATGTGTGTACGTAGGCACGTGTGTACACACATGTGTGAGGCTATAACAAGTGTCTATGAGTGTGTGATTGCGTGTATTTAGGTTTTGCATCTATGTATGCAAACGCGGATATATGTGTTCTCATGTATTCGTACGTTTGTCTATATCTATAGGCATTAGAACTAAGAGAGTATGCGCATGAGTTGTTTTTATTTTTTGTAGTTATGTATGCATGTATGCATGTATGCATGTATGTATGTATGTATGTATGCGTGAGTGTGTGCGCACGCACGCGCACACACACACACACACACACACACACACAAATACATACTTTCTGTGCATATGCACAAACATAAACAGGCATACATTACATATAGCATGCATTCACGGCGGCGGTGGTATGTGTACGTGTGTGTGTGTGTGTGTGTGTGTGTGTGTGTGTGTGTGTGTGTGTGTGTGTGTGTGTGTGTGTGTTGTGTGTGTAGGGGGGTGTATAATGTGTGTTTGTGTTGATGTATTGTGAAATGTCTTTGTTTACCCTATGATAGTGCATATGCTTATGTGTGTATGTGTGCATGTGTGTATACAAGTGTATGTGTATATGTGTGTCAATGAGGCGTGCGTTTTTATGTATGGATGCGGGCGGGTATGCAAATGGTAGATATGCGAATCTTAGATATTATTTCGGTGACAACATTGTAATGGAAGATGGAAGCAAGTAGTCGATGAGTCAGGCGGAATATTGTGGAATGTCCGTTGCTGCATCCTTTTCTAATGACACGTTTCTTGTTGCCATACTACACAAACACACTAGTTTCACGAGTTAAAAGGGAGCCTTTACGTGGTCGCTTTATATGCCAGAAATAGCAGTCAAATGTCTCTGAAATCTTAGAAAGTGAGATATACTTGGGAAAAAGACAAGATGGTCAGTGCTGGAATGTCTTTGTTATAGCATTATTTAATAAAATATTATTAATGGTTTCTGATGTACATACAAGGTTAGCTGATATCACTGACCACAGCGCTTCACTGCTACTTCCGGTTCTTTATGTTCTGACTCCAAATTCCACCGATACCAACTTCACCTCTCATCCTTTCAGGGTCAGTAAAGTAAAGTACCAGTCGAGTACTGCGTCCAGTGTATTCAACTTAAGTCTCCCACAAAATTTTAGGTTTTGTGCTAATATTGAAATCAATTTAAGGGTGGTGGATTGGCAGAATCGTTAGGACAAAGTACCAGTCAAGTACTAGGATCGATGGTATCGACTAACCCCCACCTATCAAATTTGCTGACTTTGCGCCTTAATCATCATCATCATCGTCATCGTCATCGTCGTCGTCGTCGTCATCGTCGTCGTCGTTGTTGTTATTATTATTATTATTATTATTATTATTATTATTATTATTATTATTATTATTATTATTATTATTATCATTATTATCATTATTGTCTTTCCACATTCGAGTTACCTCCATTTCCAGATCTTTGTATTTTGACAACTTTTTACATGAAATAACTTCGAATACAAAATTTTTTATCTGTTCTATAACAGAAAATATACAAGTATACGAAGTTTGAAAGTCTTTCGGTACCAAAAACACTACATAAAACATAAATGAAAAATGTTGCCCGTCAAACCAAAAAGATCCGAAAGTTTCCCCGTTTCTTTTAGAGTAATAACTAAACTTTAAAAGAATTTTAAGATACCAAGTGGAAATGTTGTCGACAAAATAACACACTTACACATATGGCTAAATGTAAAAATGAAAAACAAAAAAAAAAAAACAGCATTCTTATAGAGAATTTTACTGCAAAAACGAAAACTTGGTGGCATTTTGTACACAGATCAGGCGCTACAAAAGCGTGTTTGTGTGTGTTGTATTGTGTTTGTGTGTGTGTGTGTGTGTGTGTGTGTGTGTGTGTGTGTGTGCACATATACATACACAAATACAGGAAGACAGTTATTTATTATAATTATTGATAATTTTATAGAAATGTATTTGTCTTTTTTTCTTTCTATTTATTAATATTCTTTCTAGGAGAAGGGAGCTGATTTCTAACAAAGAAACAAAAGCTCCATCATTGGAGTGTGGATGATAACAACGATAACTGTTACATACCAAACTTTAAGCAAATCTTGCATTTTCTTACTGTTCCCCTTGAAAACTGTGTTTGTAAATTTCGTGTTAGCCAGTCTCTTTCTTTGCATGAAGATTCTAGCTTCTCCAGATGGTGGCTTAGACATTTACTAACATTACCTACCAAATATACCAGTGGTTATTGTTATGAAAGCAAATTTATAGTAAGGGTAGAGGCGTTTCAGGTTTCGAATCAGTTGTCCACAGATACTGACTTTCTTGATGATTTTGAAAGAGGTTTGTACATCTGCAGGATGTCTACACTCTATGACTATACGTGATTTTTTCTTTTCAGTCTCAAATAATATCGTTTGCACTTGGTAGAAGTTCTGGTTGCAATGCTCCACCAGCATTCTCTGTGTAGATATGTATGTATGTATTCCATTGAAGAGGTGTTGGTTATATTTATCTCTGAGCAGTCTTTTATACAGATAGTATTGTATATTGTTTTAGCAACAACATCATGTCACAGCGGGCTGTAGTAGTAATTCGACGACATTTTTGAAGAGCTGATGATTACATGTGTTATGTACCCCACAGAAAGGTAACACAATCGACACTTGCGGTTGCATCTTGAGATTTTAAGGGCTTCGCTGAACAGCCTTCAAAATGTGATGTAATTTAACGGTCACGAGACCAAGGGAGGCTACATTTCACGTTAATGTTGTCATCTTTTTCTAATTCACGGAAAACATACATATGCGTAACATTTTTGTGGTATATAAATTGTTTCTCTTCCAGGTCTTTGCTGAGATACGCGAGCCCAAAATACTAGGTTCGTATGGGAGGTTACCAGGAAGTGGATGTTTCTTGGTGTATTATATGTTATGCATATGTATATATAAATATATATCTAACACTGTGTGTATGTACAAACACGCGCGCGCGAACACACGAATACGTCAGAAACATTAATCAAAATTTGATGAAAATTATAAGATGGGTAAAAATTGGAGAAAAGTGTGTCAAATGTCGACCAATTTTTTGAGAAAAAAAGGCAAAAGGTAACATTTTGGAATCTAATATTTAGTTAAGTATATGTCTTGAATTTTCAAAATCAAATTGTTTTTGAATGTTACCCTGTGTCCATTTTTTGTAACAGAATTACTACATTCGTGAAAAACACCGTAAAATGTTTGCAAATTTTACCCGATTTTAGGGGTAAATTCCCTAACAACATCGACAAAAGTTAAAAAGTTTTTTCCTAAAGTTACAAAAAGAATCACCAGAATTTTAATAAAATCTATACTTTAACCCTTTTTCTTCCCTTAGATGAAAAAAAAAACATTTTTTTCTGAAAATAGAATTTTTGTGTCATTTTTTCATTTTTGTGATTTTTTGCCATGCAAAATTTTGACACTGTACACATGTCATTTATTTGTGCATAAGTTCCATTTTCAAAATGTAATGAAATTTCTTAAAATTGAGCATTTGGTTTTTATTTTTTTGTGTTAGCTCAGACATTTATAGAAATTACAACACAACTTTCATTTGGATACCTTCAATTTTTTTTTTTAATATTCAGCCTTGAGCCCACAGGGAATTAGTGCTAACCTGGAACAAATTGTCAGCGACAATACTAATCTAAAAAATAAAGGATGCATTACTTAGGATGCACTATGCCTGGGAAAAAATGACAGGTTGTTCACAGTTGGTACGCCTTTAATAATAGGCCTACTTGATCGGAGCTAACCTGCAGCTAAGCAAGAACAACTGACCTATTATTATTTTAACCATCTCGTTTAACTTCTAGTGGTACGGAGTCAATGAAAGATCGTCTTTATGCAATCACTTGACCTACTAGAAATAAGAGGCAAATCTTCCTCAAATCACGCATTGGATAAGTTAGTCGTACGTACAGTATGTTTACAAAATACAAATTTAGTCACAGCTGGAAAGCCTTCAACAGTAGGACTGTCAAATTTGACCACGTCTTTCACAAAAGCAACAACAATCGCTAAAGTATTTAAATATATTTTTCTTTCACAGATAATAGACCTCATATTTATCGGAGCGGAAAATCGAAGATAGGATTATTATTCAGACTTTTAACAAAAGTATTACTAACATAAGCCTTTCCCTTGGATAACATCGGTGGCGTGGAGAGGGGAGGCTGGTATGCATGGGCGACTGCTGGTCTTCCATAAACAACCTTGCCCAGACTTGTGCCTGGGAGGGTAACTTTCTAGGTGCAATCCCATGGTCAGTCATGACCGAAGGGGGTCTCAACACTAACATAAGAAAAGTCAGATGGCTTTATCCAGGGATCGCAGACTCTGCTCGCTCTAACTATTAAGGAAACTACTTTTGGTTGCATCGAAGACAACTAATTTTAGAGGTGGGGATTTCAGAGAATTTGAAGTCGTGATATTTATGCCGTTCTCAAAGGCATTTGTATTACATAAGAAAAATGAAATGGTGTCAGCCGAAAATCCAGTCTGTGTCGTGTACTTGGCTAACCAAAAGATTATGTATGGCTCCAACCAGCATTTATGATATTAAAAATTCATGTGGCGACCGCCGTAAAACAAATGCTGGCCTCTGCCGTTAATATCTTATGAATATGCACGAACGTTACAAAATCCTATTTCCCTTTCTTTGAAAATATTTCAAAATGTTAATATGTTAATAATTTGTTTGTTAGGTGTTCTTTTATGACGTAAAATAGTTTCATTGATGTTATTTTTTTTTCCTACGGAACCAAATGAAATAGAATAAATTAAAATTAACGGCAAATTTAATAATTACAACAACAACAATTACATATTACATCAGTTTCGGTTATCTCTCGTATGACTCTTCATATTTAACATTTTTGTTAACCAACTAATTAAGTCTAGCTGCAACAAAGAGCTTCTTTTTTTTATTATTAAAAGGATTGATTAAAAAAATCAAAAAAATTTTTTTTTCTTAAATTTAATAATGACTAATTTTGAAATTCCACTGTCTCATTCTTTCCATTAAATACCTAATATGAAGAAAGGAAAACAAAAGAAATTTAAAAGAGTAAATAAGATAAATAAATAAAAACAACTTTTTAACATTTAAAAATTTTTTATTTATCATCCAATATTAAATGTCATTGTTGTCTTAAACTAATACAGCTTTCTTTTCATTCTACTCGCTTCCTTTCCACACATGCCTCCCTCGACCTTATAGAAATTCTATAAGGGATTATCAGGTAGAACCCAATTGTTCTTCACACAATTTGAGAAATTTTTAGTGCAGATTTCCTTCAAAAAGAGTATAAATTCAAATAGATTATGAGACAATAGAATTCAACCCATTACCTCTTTCAGCCCATTACCCGCTTTTTATTTTGACTCTTTTTGTTTTCTTTTTCATTAATAATCACTGCATCCAGTTCGCATATTTCACGGATTCCTAATCTTGGGATTTCTATTCTGTTTATTATATTTGCTATTTTGCCTCACTTAATTTCGTCTACAAATGTATATATCGATCGGATATCATATTTAAATAACTATTTCATTCAGCATAGGTCGCGCTGACACAGAAAGGTAGTAAGGTCGTTGGAAGTGATAGTGATGGTATGAAGTTCGAAGTATATGGTGCTCTCAGTGATTCAAATATAGGGAGCTAATGGAAAAGCAGAAAATTAATTTGATCCTCTTACCTTAAACATCAAAGATTATTAGGGCACCTTAACAACAACAACAACAACAACAACAGCTGCATTAGCAATAACAGCTCTAAGATATAAAAAGTGTGCGTCAAATCCCCATCAATCAATGTTATGCGCCTGTTAATTAACAGTCAAATTTTTTTGACATCCTAGATTTGTCTCTAAAAGGAAGGAAATAAACCATAAACAATATCTTTCTACATTATTTTGAAGCATTTTTCTTCTTCATTGACTACCAGTAGTGGTTCCAAAGAATTAAATCAACTTGTGAGAACTATTTTCCTAGCTTGTCAATACAACACTATAGTCCTCATTCTCAGTCGAAGACTCTTCATTCCTTATGCCGACACAGACCATCATTAGTTTTCTCGTATATCCGTTATTTATCCAACGTTTGGGAGCTATCTATTCTACTCTAACTCATACCATTGACGACATCAATGAAAGTAAAACGCGGTTGCTGATTGATATGAATCGGGAAGCATCTTTTCCTAAAACATTTTCGGCTCTTCCGTGCGATTGTGACCCCTTTCAATTAGAAATTATGTGACAGATCATCCATTTACTACATAAGATAATGAAAATGTGTTGCAACACACATTCATTTTAATTTTTCAGAGAATTGTTTATCGAGGCTAAATTATCTTTTTGACGTTCATCTCCTGGAAGTCATAATAGTATTATCTTTTTAAAATGAGAACGAAACGTTGGGTAATATCATTTCAAAATACACCATTCGTGCAAAGAAAAATACCTGTAAGTAGGATATACCCAACATTTAATTTCTCGAACAACACACTAAGGCAAATATCATTAAAAAAGTAAGTTGTTAGGTTTTAGGGTAGAGATATGATAAAAGGCATTCTAACCGAGACCATCCTGTTTTTTTGTTTTGTTTTCAGAGTGTAACTTGGACCACATTATCCAATGTCCCCTTTTTATAAAGATGATATAGCAGTTGTTCTCAGCTGTATCAGAAGGAAGTATCAAAGTTCATCACAGATTTTTAATAATATAATTTAAGGCCTTTGACTCCATAACAAAAGTCAAGCGTCTTGCAAGACATGTTATTCATAATTTTGTTATACACTAATGTGATAAGTAAAACAAAGTAAATAACGGTTTTCTATATTTTTCTTTAAATTTTAAAATCAAATTTTTTAAAAATTTACCGTGTGAAGTGTATCAGTAACGCAGTCTTTGAAAAATCTAACAGAACAACTTTTGAGCTCCGATGAGGAAAATTTGTGGAATGACTGTTCCATTAATTAATCGATTAATTGATTATTTACTTGATCAATTGTGTGTACAAACGATTGAATAATATGGTACGGTTACGCAAGCTTTTTCTCAAACATACGTCAGCAAATAATGTTATAGAAGAATATAGATCTTCATTCTTTGACTGATTACTGTTATACTCTGTAATTAATGCACCAACCTATCAATTGAGAATAACTTCGGATTTACAATTTATAATAGTCACCTGACATTATCTAATCTACATGGATTACAATACTCTTCCATGGTCATTCTGCTTGCTAGGTTCGTCGCAAGGAGTGATAACTGGGGTATTCACAATTTCTGCAATCCCTATTTTCCTTCACTACACACACACACACACACACACACACACACACACACACGCATACGCGCGCGCACATACACACAATAGACATATGTAAATATAAATTGTGTGTATAGTAGTAGTAGTAGTAGTAGTAGTAGTAGTAGTAGTAGTAGTAGT
>NC_069001.1:33594569-33600373 GCF_001194135.2 Octopus bimaculoides
AGTAGTAGTAGTAGTAGTAGTAGTAGTAGTAGTAGTAGTAGTAGTAGTAGTAGTAGTAGTAGTAGTAGTAATCGCTGCTCTACTTGTATTGGTAAGCGAATCATTGCTTTCGACAGCCACGCACATATTGCCATGTTGCCTAACAACAGGGGGCAGAAATTTCTGGCTTAAAAAAAGAGTAAATGACTATAAATTTCGCCCCTTTTTGCAAAAATATATTATGAACCGATGGTATCATGCTAATACATAACCATGTCATACAAGCACGATTTTCAATTGTTTAATTTAATGTTCTATTTTAACCAATTAAACATGTTTAAAACAAAAGCTACCGAGAGCCTACTTAAAAGAGAACAAGACTATGAAAGTCACAGGGAAATAAAAGACACAGATGATCGCCTTGACTAGCTGACTGTATGTTGGTCAACTGGTGTGTTTCAAGACCGTTTTCTCCTCACACTTCATTTTTGCTTTCTCGCGCTACAATAAGAACTTTTCTACTATATTTCCCTCGTTCTAATTGCTCTTATATATCCCGAATAAGGAAGTTCAACTGAAAGGTATATAAAATTGTCAATGTCATTGCGTAATATCGATTGCTCTTAATATATGTAAGGAAAGAAGGTGTCTCATTTGTCAGTGAAATTAACAGATACTGGGGGGAAAAACTGAACTAAAGCCTTCTTATCTTATTTACTGACATGGTGACGCAATGATAATTCTGCTATTTCTAGCTCACAACGCCAACGTATTTTCTTCTGTGTGTGTGTCTTTTTTTTAATTTTTCCCTTGTCTATTATTGGACTGTGTCCATGCTGTGGCATCACCTTGAAGAGTTTAGTCGAACAAATCGACTCCAGTACTAATATTTTAAAGTCTGGTACTCAATTCTATCGTTTCTTTTTGCCGAACCGCTGTTTAAGGGGATGTAAACAAACCAACCCTGGTTGTCAAGCGATGGGGACAGACATACCTCTTTCTCTCTCTACACACATACATGCATAATATATATATATTTATTTATATTTGTGTGTGTGTGTGTGTGGTTAACCTATGTAGTATCTTTATAAACGGCTAATTTAGCTGTTTCTTCGTAGATTGAAAAATGTTGAACAATCGGGCTTCTTTCAGCTGCGGTCTACCAAAACCACTCAAACACACACGCGCGCACGCATATACACACACGTGCGCGTGCACACACACATGCATGCGCGCGTGTGTGTGTATTGACTCAATGAGAATTTAGGGAATAGATCAAACGGAGGTTTGATCGAACTGAAGCATGCCATTTATGATGTCTAGACATTATGACACAAATCAACAGATAAGACAATCCATTCAGTCAACGAAGGCTGCATCGATAAAGGGGAGTTCATTGATGTTTCGTATTCCGCAAATCCAAGAGTATCCGAAGTTGTATGTATGTATAGAAAGATATATATATACATACACACATGCGAGCACATATTTATCACATTCTGTTATTCTATTTTATAACTTTTTAATAAATGAATGTATCACTTCAACCTTGAATTAATTCAATTGTTTGTTTTTTTCCAGACATCCGCAAATAATTCTTTCCATATACTTGCATATTTTGAAACTTGATTTCGACCATATAATTTGATCTGCATTTTTCTGTGTCTCTACGCTCGGTTTCTTTTCTTTTTTTTTTATGCTGCATCCGCACCTTCCAGTTTATAATACATTTAAATCTCTAATTTCTCTATCTGATACACGCTTTCTAATCATTGCTACATCTCTAAAGTACTGGTTTTGTTGTTTGTTTATATTTGATACAAATTGACATTTGTAACTTTTAGTATCTTTAACTTAGCTCCCATCTTTTCTTTTCCTTTTTGCTTTTTCTAGTCTTTTCTCTCTTTATCTCTTTCTTTTTCTCTTCTTTTTTTTTCTCTTTCTTCCCCTTCTTGCTATGAACCCCCACTTCATATGTAAAATACACTTATGTATTTATTCTTTACTTGTTTTTCGACACACTCATTCGCCCTTGTCTCAATTTTTATTCTTTATGCCAGTGCTACTCAAAGTGGTGGTCCGCGGACCGCTGCCGGTCCGCGAGCCATCAGCTGCCGGAACGCAGCCAGTTTCCAGAAAAGAAAAAAGCATTATAAAATGCTTATAAAATGCGTATGTAATATTGTATTATTTGTTTGCAAAATGAATGTAAGATAAAAAAAATTGTCAACTTTTATCATAGTCATTATGTATATTGTTTCTGGTATAAATTAATATTACTAAGACATATTACCGGTCCCTGGCACACTGGGCGGGGTTGGGGAGCGGAAACTGCCGGTACACCTCTGTTTGAGAAGCAGTGCTTTATGCCATATTTTTTAACACTTGATTTCTAAAACAGTTTTCCTCTTCGTTGCTATTATTATGCCTATTTCTATGTAGGAACGATTTATGCTTTTTAATTTTTAATTCGATTTTGACTCGTTTTTTAATGTTTAAATTTTTTCGTCAATGGTCAATCGTTTTCATTCTACAAATTTCTGTTATTCTGATAAATAATAACTCCCTGTCCAATCATCTTTAACTGTTTATTTGATGAGTTAGCAAATAATTATCACTGCACCGTTTATAAGCACTTATAAATCATCATATTGTTTACAAGGAAAACTCATGGCTATCTGATGATCAGTGATGTGGAACTCCAAGTAACAGCTTGAGAGAATTTTTTTTCATAACCTCAAAAAAGGAAAATGCAGCATGTGTGTGTGTGTGTGCGTGCGCGCGCATGTGCGTGTATACGAGGGTTAGTCAAAATTAAACGCGTTCTTGCTTCTGCAATTTATTAAAATAAAAGCCGAGATTGAACAATTACACCGTTTTCCGACATTATATCCTTCCAGCGGTCCACTTCTTCCAGCAGTCCACAAGCTTGCCTATCCCTTCAGTGAAGATGATTTTCGGCTGGATGCGCAGCCATTTATTCACTGTTTCCTAAGCTTCTTCGTCTCTTGCAAAGCGATGACTTTTAAAAGCTGTTTGAGCGGTCCAAAAGGTGACAATCAGAAGAGGCGAGATCTGAACTATATGCGGAGTGTTCCAGCAACTCGAAATCCAATTTATCAATGGTTTCAACGGGCTGGGTGGCCATTTGGTGTGAATTGCTGGTTTCAAATTATTAGCGGGAGAAAAACCAATTACATAAAATAATATATATATTATATATACATACCACACACACACACACACACACACACACGCACGCACACACATACTGTATATGTATATATGTATGTACGTATGTATGTATATGTATACACGTATATGCATATATATATATATATATATATATATATATATATATATATATATATATATATATATATATATATATATATATATATTTATATATATATATGTATACATATACATGCATATATAGTTATATATATATGTACATATATATATATGTATATATTTATATATGTATTTATGTATATATATA
The DNA here is from genome assembly GCF_001194135.2 of Octopus bimaculoides. Lineage (NCBI taxonomy): Eukaryota > Metazoa > Mollusca > Cephalopoda > Octopoda > Octopodidae > Octopus > Octopus bimaculoides. Next base: position 33,598,051 of record NC_069001.1, read on the forward strand.
TGTGTGTGTGTGTGTGTAAAGTACTATATATACATATATGTGTATACATGTATGTTTATATGATTGCATACACACACACAAATATATACATACATCCATGCATACATACATACATATATGCATACATACATACATACATACATACATACATACATGCATTAGTTTTGGAGGGGCAAAAGTAAAGTCAGATACTTTCTGAACGCACTTCGTATGATATCAAACTGTCATTCCATCGGTTACCGATTATCGGTACAGTTTCAAATGGAATTATAGCGAGTTGAAAAACTACGATCAACTGATAATATTCAAGAAATCAGTTGACAAAGCTCCCGCAATGTCTGTTTAAAATCTAAAAACAACACCTAAGTAAGATAACTCTAATAAGATCAGCGGACTGAAATTTTGAGCTAATATACACAATACAAACCGGGGGCGGGGAAACCATTTCTTCATACTCTGAAATATTTCCCCTCAGCCATATTGTTGTCATTCGAAAGAATGTACATATAATCTTGTTATTATTTCTTGTTCATTTCTCCTACCCACTCGCTCTCATTATCCTGTTAGAAGTATTTTTTTTCCTTCCTTTCTATTTTCTTTTCTTTCTTCATTATTCCTCCTTTGCCTTTGTCCCCTTTCTTCTTCCGTTTCACTTCTTTCTGCACATGAAATCAACTCCTTAATACCTAACTAAACTGTAAACATCTTTTCATTGGTTTCTAAAGAAAGAAACACATTACCAACGAGAACATCATCTTGGACGTCGTCATTCTCCTCCTCGTCATTGTCGTCGTCGTCGTTATCCTCGTCGTCGTCGTCATCATCATCATCATCGTCATCAACCAACACAACGACGGTTATGGTTTCTAACATAGACACACGGACACAAATTGGGAGGTGGAATGTAGGCAATAAATGCATCCTCATTAGAAAACTTGTGCTCACTTTATTGATGTATGCGACTGCATATGTGTATGTGTGTATACATACATGCATACATACATACATACATACATGCATGCATACATGCATACATGCATACATACATACATACATATACACATACATACATATACACATACATACATATACACATACATATTGATATGATGGGGATCTATTGAATAGATTGAAGAAGATCAATCTATCAATGTGGAGCACGCCACTTATGATGGCTAGATATGGTGGGTCGTCACAAATCCCGCAATGGAACATTTGTAGATATACCATTAAATGCATTTGTTTGTTTTATTACATAATATATAATTCATATTTAACTGTGGAACTCGAAGTTAAGCAATAAATAATAGCATAAAAATATTGGGTTAAAAGTCCCCTTTGGATAAAACAAAAGTCGAAGGTTACCCGTGCAGCTCGAACCCACATCTTCTATAAACACGGCAGACGTTCTTTCATTGGGCCAAAGCAATCTTTCAAAATTCCCAATCCATTTTCGAAGCTTTGTTCCAGTGATATCCTCCAATATTATCATGCCAGTTTTGTCTCCGTCTCACTCATACACACAACAATCTCTGCACATATCAAGTAAACATTATTGACCCTCAATCCACCCCACTTAAACATGAATAGCACCAAATTAAAACCATCACGACTACCTCAACTGTTCGGCTTCACCATCACTGAGGATCCCTCCTTGCCAACACTCATCCTCAACGTAGCAAACATTGTATCCCAAAGGACATTCTTTTCTCTTCAGAGCAAGAAAATACACAACTCAGAATAATTACTAACCTTCAACAACACAGTGCTCCTCCTACATCTGAGATGGTGTTATAGCTAGACGCTCAGATATCCTAGACCTCATCCTAAGAAAGGCCATCAAACTGATTAAACCGAAGTCATTCACAAACGCAATCCGACCTCTGTCCCAGAGAGACACTATTTCCTCTCTCACCACCTTCTTCGGTGTCATTCGCTTTTCCTCTCTCAGCCCACTTTCACTCATACACTCTCGACTCACTCGTTTCTCCTCTTCTCATCACTCAAATTTTATCAACCCTCGCAGGTCCGTACTAATCACTACCTTTCCAGAAAGTCGCCTTCTGAAATCTCCTCCCTGCAAATGTTTTCGTGCAGCCGTTGATTTGCAACAGTTTAAGAAGAAGGTTAACGGCATCAACCTTATCGATTTCTGAGGACCTGCGAAGTCCCCCACCAGAACAAATCATAAAAAAAAAAAATGAAATAAAATAAACTTCATTTACGACTAAGTTGAGTGCCTCGCGGCATTTTAAAAAATATTTTATAACACACACGCACACACACACACATACGCTCACACGCACATACACACACATACGCT
>NC_069001.1:33602569-33604700 GCF_001194135.2 Octopus bimaculoides
AAAAACCACCACCACCACCAACAACAACAACAACAACAACAACAGCAACAACAACACCTCTACCATCAAAAACAAGCACCACCATTAACACTATCACTAGCCTGACAAGCCAATCTGCCCTCTAGAAATAGCAGTTAAATCTCATTCAACTCACTACAAAACGTGGTAAAAGAACACATTGTATACTGTAGTCCTAGACAATGCTTGCCTAGCATAACACATGGGATGGTCGTGGCTGGAATCGCTTTGATCTTATGTCCGCTCGATCAGTGCTAAGGGCTAAAACAACAACATGCATCGTGTCAACCACTTCAACTACCACAACACCTCTAACTTCCATACTTCTTTATAGCCACCACAATAACCCTAACAGCATACACTCGACAACGACAGCACTGAGTGATGACACAGTGTCAGTGATGACAACAATGACAGCGATGACAGTTATGTCAGCGATGACAGCAATGTCATGAACTGGGAGCATGATAACGACTATTATTATAGAAATAATGAAAGGTGATGACGAAGACGACGAAGATGATGATTATTATTAAAGGCAATAAGAATAAGGGATTGTGACGATGATGATGAGATTGATGGTGGAAATATAGAATTAAATACTAGAGAAAGTAACGATGATGATGATGGAAGTGGTAGTGGTGATACTGACGTTTCATGTGCGATGGTGTTAGGGATGACGCTGCTGCTGGTGACGGTAGCGGCGGCGGCGGTGGTGGTGGTTTTAGTTGGATGCTGATAATTAGGATGGAAAAAATAATGAATATTGTTCTCATCCGTCTTGTCCACATCATCATCATCATCATCATCATCATCATCATCATCATCATCATCATCATCATCATCATCATCATCATCATCATCATCATCAAGGTAACCGTCATGATCAACGTTACTGGTGATTTAGAAGTTACAAATCTCTTTTGTCTGTCTGTCAGTCTGTCTGTCAGTCTGTCTCTCTGATTGTCTATCTGTCTGTATGTCTCTCTCTCTCTCTCTCTCTCCCTTTCACCCTTTCCCCACCTCTCTCTTACATGCATATGTGTATCTACATAATCATCAACATTCTTCTTCTTCTTCTTCTTCTTCTTCTTCTTCTTCTTCTTCTTCTTCTTCTTATTATTATTATTATTATTATTATTATTATTATTGTTATTATTATTATTATTATTTATCATTATTATTATTGTGATGAAAACTCGCTGCTTATTTTGCTGGGTATGATGGAAAGTGTCAGCTGTCCACAGCCAGCAGACTAAGGTGAGACTTGTTCGCTGGTCAAACTCTAAGGACCCTGCGAAGAATTCTTGCAGTTCGAAGCAATGATTTTTGTAGGTGTTCTACCTTCGCACTTGCACCAATCTTTTTCAGCCATGTTGAATGCTGATGATTAGAATGGAAAAAATAATGAATATCCTCCGCCTACACTATTGTTATTATTATTATTATTATTATTATTATTATTATTATTATTATTATTATTATTATTTAAGAAAAAAAAATGCTTTATGTCAATTCTTTCAGCTCTTTACGTTCAGAGTTCAAATTCTGTCGAGGTTAACTTTGCCGTTCATCCTTTCGCCATCGGTAAATTAAGCACCAACTGAGCAACTGCCGTGCTGATGACGGGATTCTAGTCAGAAACATTCTTATCTCCAGACAATAAGCCTGTTCTTTTCCTTAATGGCAGGTTAAATTTAGAGAGATTCTTGATTCTCAAATGAAACTTCCATTTGGTAATTGTGATGCAAGCTCTAAAGGCGGAGGCAATTTTAATAAATCAAGAATTTATATTGTATAGTATTTGGCATACATGTATTTGTCAATAATATTCAAATACATAAGGCGACAAGTTGGCAGACTCGTTAGCACATCGGGCAAAATGCTTAGCGGCATTTAGTCAGTCTTTACGATCCGAGTTCAAATTCTGCTAAGGTCAACTTTGCTTTTCATCCTTTCGGGGTCAACAAAATAAGTACCAGCTGAGCACTGGGGTCGATTTAATCGACTAACCTCGCCTCCAAATTTGCTAGCCTTGTGCCAAAATCTGAAACCAATATTAGTCCACTGAGTAATTTCCCTTCAATTTTGTTCATTATATATATATATATAT
>NC_069001.1:33604710-33607587 GCF_001194135.2 Octopus bimaculoides
TATATATAACAAACAGGAGATATACATATTATTTATATATGTAAATACATACACATACATCTACACACAGAAACACATACATGTATGCACGTATGTTTATATGCACGGGTACTTATATTGAGTGGAGAGGTATCTGAATGGATGTATGTGTGTATGTATACATGAATCTACATACATGAATCTATCTTCCTGTTAGTGCGCGTGCTTGTACGTGCGCTCGCGTGTATTTGTAATTTTATTCTGCTTGTATGTTGTACAGATTCATTGTGTCATATTATGTTTCAAATATTGTCCAATGTTGCTCTTGAAGAAAACAATCAATCATGAAGAGGACTTCGACACGTTAAAGAATGTTCAGCAGAGCTACTCTTTCTTTCTTTCTTTCTTTCTTTCTTTCTTTCTTTCTTATGTCCTTTTCTGTTTTCTATGACGAAAGAGGTTGCGTGACGGACATCATTGAAAATCGTAAGGTGAGGTGGATTCCTTTATTTCTTCGAGTATCATTGGACGCAGTAGGTGAAACTGATGACGATGAGAGAAGTCTTTCCTGCAAATAAATCTTATGAAATACGCATAATAATAATAATAATAATAATAATAATAATAATAATAATAATAATAATAATAAACTGGCATAATGTGAACAAAATATTTGACACTTTCAGCTCCCCATAGAAACTCCATCGACAAGATTTTCTTAGCGCTACGTGAAGGGTTGTTGTTCTCGGTTTAGCCTAAGATCACTTCTGATCGAACATAGCGGTTTCATTGATAGGTCCTTTGTTAGTTTCTTTGTTGATGTTGTTGAGCACCAGGTCAGCCCTGATTGAGCAATCTTATGATCAAAGGCGTTCAGTCTTTAACATCCTGGTAATTTTTTAGGTTTAGGATTACATTGTCCAACTTATTCCCGCTTTTTGTGGTATGACAGTTGGAATGTGATATGAGGGAAATTTGGCTGCTAATTCTAGATGGGCAAGCAACCATGAAAATACTCTCACGTTAGCTCGAAGAGTTTGTAGTTTTCAATGCACCCTAATTTTCCCTGTGGGTTTTACTTTGAATGGAGGAATGCTATTTATTCATTAACGACGTTGTTGCAGTATAAAAACATCATCTTTTATATATTCGAAGTATTCGAAGTGATATTTTTAATGTCCTTTTATGCTTTCTTTTAGCTCTTGTAATATCCATTTTCACTGACTTTTGAGATAAGGCACAAACAGCAGTATGTATTGTTACGTCATAATAACCTATGGAGTGGGTGGGTGCATGCGTATGTGTTTGAATGCGATTTTTTTCTCCTCCTACCTGGTTTCCTTTTTTTTTACTCTCGTTCTCCTTCCTCCTCTCTTTCTTCTTTAGCCCTCCCTCTCTCGTGCCTACTTCTGTCAATCATCATTCCATTTCACCGAGCACAATTATTCCCTCCGCCCTCCCCTTCCTCTCTGAAGCTACTTCACTTTCTTCTGCTTGCTTTCCTCTTGCTATTACACTTTAAGGGACAGAAAAGACATATAGCTACAAATACCCAACAAGGCTTATGATGTTTATTATGTGTCTGGGGTGGAGTGGGGATGGTACTATGCATAGAATGCGTGGCATAATGCGAGATCATTAACGACAAGGTTGTTAGTTCAAATCTTACCTCTGACAATGAAGTAATTTCTTATCAGACAAAAATCGTTATTTTGTGTCTTTGATCAAGGTACATTACCCTGATTACTTTGGTTCGCCTGATTGATACTGATCTTACTTTATGATGGAAAGGGATTTGGCATAACAAAGATATCCAGGTGTAAAAACAATTGCTTCAGTAAAAGAATCCCTAAAATGTAAAACTGAAACAAAACGCATAAAATGATGACTTTCACTTCAGCATTATACCGACAAGCAAATCCCTATAATCATTACCCACTTCAGCATTATCAACACTATCCTCATCGTTATTGCTTATGCCCGTGTTTTTGTTCTGTTTTGTTTTTTTTCAGTACCAACATGATTTTATGTTCACTACAACAACACCGCCAATCATTTTCATACTCCGTCACCTAATCGTAAACACCGAATGTCCTCAGATCCGACCCCACCACACCTATCAAGATTCTATTGATCTCCCAAGACAGTTCATGTTTCAACATCTTTTTCTTACCCAGTAGGTATCATCTAAGCACATGACCTGTCCATAATATAACTGTCTCCCTCTTGATAAACATCACCACATTATATTTGATGTATATGTGTGTGTGTGTGTGTGTGTGTGCGTATGTGCGTGTGTGTATGTGTGTGTGTGTGCGTGTATGTGTGTGTGTGTGCGTACGCGCGTGTATTATGATAGAAAACGTTGAGCATTAAGAAATGGCATACCGTATTTTGTTATGTCTCTCGACGTTCTGAATCCAAATTCCACCAATGTTAACTCTGCCGTCCATCTTTCCGACGTCACTTGGATTTATCCGTGTACTTGACGGGTACTTATCTTATTGACAACGAGAGAATGAACATCAAACTCGACGCCGTTGGGATTTAAACTCAGAACGCAAAGATATTTCTAAATACAACCGTTTAATTCTTTCAGCTGTTGTTTCTGTCAAATTTATCAAGAACAATAGCAATTATCGGATAAATAATATATTTTATATTACCAGTAATCTTTGTCAGCAGAGTAATCTTTGTATGGTAGTACTTTTTAGATTAACGATAATTTCGGATTCTGGTTGGAATAGCCAAGTTTCTTTGCACTGGAGGATCCCAGTTTAGTGTATATGGGGTTAGTGTATATGGGGTTAGTGTATATGGGGTTAGTGTATATGGGGTTACGTGACAGCCCAGACACCTTACAGCTATATTATGAGATTTTTGATATATATATATATA
>NC_069001.1:33608168-33611658 GCF_001194135.2 Octopus bimaculoides
ACGATTTAGATAAGATATCGCAGTTTCGTGATTGTAGAGTGTCTAAAATTTTTTATGATCATAGGTTAATTTTGTTGTCTACCTGCCTTACCAGCAGGTGATATATATCAATGTTGTTTTGGATTTCATGCGCAATCCTCTTAATTCCAATGTCTGTGTAAAAATTGAGAAATGGAGATATGAAATAAAAATATAAAAGATTCGGTTTTTGTTAAGAAAATGTCACCATCGTTGCGTCATAATAGAAACATTTCAAAAAAAAAAAAAAAGAAAGAAAGCATTAGCTTCATATTTCTCAATTTAAACGATATATCAGTATTAATAGAAAAAAAAAATACGCTTATTAAATGACGTCATAAAGGAATATTACTCTATTAAAAAGACTGGAACGAACATTTCTAAAATACCAGGAAACGAATTTATAAGTGACGAGGAAAACAGAAAAATGTGAGAGATAAATGATATTGAGTAACGAATATACTTTTATTATGAGTAATTAGCATTGCAATTAAAATACAACAGCTAGAGCTAGTAGTCGAGTCGGTGACACCACTCGATATATTGAAAATATTAAATCATTTCGATTTCTCACTTCGTCCCTTAGTTGACAATTTGTAGAGAAGTATTGTAGATAGACGATTGGTATTTATATTAACAATTGATGGAAAGGTCAAATCAACCTTAGTGAAACTTGAACTTAGAGAGGTGAGGGACATAAAAGTCAGGTGTTCTTTAATTTTGATATCAAAAATTGTAAATGATTTCTTTCATTTATAGCATCTCTTTATTTGTGGGATTATTTACCAAGATGCAATTCTTTTGGGGCAGAAGGAGCTGTTTATAACTAACGTGCCAGAAATAGATAATAGGGATCAGAACAAAATAAGCAGAATATCGGAATAAACAAGCCTTGCACCATTTAATTACGTCCCTTTCCCTTCTGAGTTCAAGTCAATTTCATTTTACATCCCTCAACAGTTGGTGAAATTGGTACTGTTAATGTACAACTGAAACCTAGTACAACGTTCTCTCCAAAAGTGTGGTCTGTGTCAATGTAAGAAATTACTGTTGATATATATAAAGTTACTGACAATGATGGTGGTGGCTATAAGGTATTGGTCAATTGACAAACGGACAACATCACTTCAAACTTTGCAGTCTGCTATTTATATCAAAGTGGATTAAAATGGACGACATAAACAGTAAAGCTGCACAAAATGCCAGGCAGTATTTAATTATATGGAGTCCTCCGATCGATTTCTAAAATGTTAATTCACCTAACAACACGCACGTGACGCGCGCGCGCACACATGTCTGCATGTGCATGTATGTATGTATGTATGTATGTATGTATATAAGACGCAGATATACACAGATTGTGATTAAGAATTTGATTCGATCTCACTGCGTTACAATTCAGGTAAGTATCTTCTACTATAAACTCGGGTTACCAATACCGCGTGAATGGAATCTGGTTGACGGAAACAGCGAAAGCTTATCCTGTCTGTAAGTCAATCTAATCTATCTACTTGTCTGTTGATCGATCAATCGTTCTATCTGCTTGTCTGTCGATCGATCAATCGTTCTATATGTCTGTCTGTCTATCTGTCTGAGTTGGCTCTAGTGTAGATTTCGCCAGCTCTTATAACTCTGGACTTTCTAGAATCTCCGAAAAATAATTTATTGGGAAGTTTGTATAACCTCTCATTAATGTTTGCTACCTCAAACTGTTACTTTCCAGCCGATGCTGATTGGTCGGTAAACATTTATATGGGCGTCCGTTCGCTCAAGGAGGCAGTCATACTTTTTATGGTGATATAGTTGGGCTGCGGCTCCTAGCTGGAAATCCTAGCGAAGTGGTTCGAATTAAAGCAAAGTCCTGCTACAATATTTATAGCAGTAAATTTGATGTGATCCGTTATATTTAAATGTATCGAGTAAATAGGTAAGCTGCACAAAAATATATCCTTGTATATATTGTTAACTTAAAGTAGTACACGTAGTACCAATGTTAATACGCTCCACCTCTCTTCAAATTCTTCTGAAGCGACTTTATCTTCGTTGATGACACTGGCTGAGTGCACAAAAAGGTTATGTTGAAATGTATTTTTAATCACCATAGTTACATTTTTTGTAACTTTTCATAGTTACGTTTCTAGATATATATATGCGACAATTTTAATTTTACATACATCATAACCAGTGGTAAGATAGATCTTTTACCTGACTATAATTTAAGGATGAACCAAGAAACATTCATGTTCCGTTATTCTTATACTTGGGGTGCATCCTTCAAGATAATAATCGATTATATTGACTCCATTAATTATATTGACTCCATAGTTATCTTATCAGTAAAAAGAAAAAGACATTTGAAAGTAATGGAACGTAACGAAATAATAGTTTCAAATGTTGGTACAAGGCCAGCAATTTTGAGAGAGGGGCAAGTCGATTGCATCGACCCCAGTACTCAACTGGTACTTATTCGCGAAAGGATGAAAGGTAAAGTCGACCTCGGCGAAATTTGAACTCAGGAGGTGAAGACATGAAATGCCGATAATCATTTCGCCCGGCGTGCTTACGATTCTGCCAGATCGTCGCCTTACTGTAACAAAATAACACAAGGTATTCTTGTTTGATGCTCCGGCGATTCTGATTTTCCCATAAATAAACAAATATATAAATATTAAAAACATATATTTCGAAACTAAACATGTTTAAAGGTTCAGCAGTTTTAAAGGTGTTCCAGTTTTTTTTATATATCAAGTGTATGAGTGTGCATGTGTTTGAATGCAAGTCACACACACACACACACACACACACACACACACACACACACACTGGTATCGAGTCATTCGACTTTAACCGCTCCTTAGCATAGGTGCTTTAAACAATGCAAGAGAAAAACAAGCTATTGATTGCTCAACATATTTGACGACCAACATAGCCATTCGCCCACGCATACATTGAACTATTATTCACTACCGATGAGTTACCACCACTATCACTAACACACCCACTACCGCCATCGCTGCCGCCTTAACTACCACAACCATTATCACCACTACAGTTCTATTTGTCAACCGGAACAATCTAGTCATCAGAGTACATACATATTATAATTACTTGTCTGAGTCAGTCATAATGTGCGTACAACATTATGCTTCTAAGTCATTCGGAACTCCCTATGTTGGGCGTTTCTATCACTGAGATTTAATTGTATTGTTTATAAGCATTCTTTGTCTGGCTGCTTGCTGCGCTTTCAAAATATTCCTCTATTCACTCAACCCTGTTCGTGGCCTCCATTTTTGATTCAAGGCTATGATCAATAAACTACCTCTTGATTTAATATCCCGTTTCGTAGTAATGGAAAGAATGTGACGATTATAACTCAGTTGGCTATAAAGCATATCATATTTCAAAAGTATATACGTACAGTGTAAATATGTACACACACACACACACACACACACACACACACACACACACA
>NC_069001.1:33612587-33637537 GCF_001194135.2 Octopus bimaculoides
TGAAAAATACGTATGGATACAATAAAATCATTTTTCTCCATTTCCTGTTTTTATTCTCCGACAATGTTTCCATTCTTGCAAAATAATTGATTGCGTCATCAATTGAAATTACCTGCTGGAGTTTCGTGATGCCTCTCAACAATTCTTCTTATTCTACATTCTTTCGATTGACTAAGATGTCAGGAACGGGCACCACCAATTCACTTTATTAGGGACTGTTTAGCTTCAGACAAGTGTATGACCATCTTGCAATTGAATCCAGTCTGCGTGATGCGGAGAAGACTATTGAACTGTAATGGTTACGGGCGTACATGTGTGCATGTGCTTATTTATGGGCGATGAGTTCAATACGGTGTGTTAAATCATTACCTCTGGGCCTGCAAAACCCAAGGGTACGTTTCCTTCCTCCAGACAACTCCACCAAATTCCCCAAGCACATAATTTTCCAAATCCACAAGGACTTTCTTTTTACTCCTGCAAAACATTAATTGGTTACTATTATTCGTGCATGTCTATTAAATAAAGGAATCGATTTAAGAGACAAAATAAAAAGTCTCATCAGTTATCAAAGCTTCTATGTAGCCATCGGAACTTCTAGAAATAGCAACCAAATTTCAATGTTTTTATATATCTTGGATCATTGTGTGTAGATAACTCTTCCGTCAAACGAGTCCGTATCCTACAGCTCAACTGATACTTATTTTATCGACCCCGAAAGGATGCAAGACAAAGTCGCCCTCGGCAGAATTTGGTATAGTATAAATATTATATATTTTTTTATATAATTTTATTTTCATTTCTGTTGGATCCCGCTTATCTGTCAACGATAACTTTTTTTCAGTTTGAATAATTGTTGTATACAGTGTTCAGGTGCATTACAACTAAAGAAGAAAAAAAAGCGCGGAAACAGGGGCGGGGGCATCATGTATACTGTCGACGAAATTCAAGAAGCATGGAAGTTTTGAAGGATATAGTGTCGCGCCAGCTAACAACTGCTGCAAGTGGTTTATTCCGTGCTTCAACGATTCTGAGCGTGAAAAAATGTTTCCAAAAGTCATGGGTGCTGTGTTGGTTTCTGATTTTGTAAGCATGTCCACGAGTGTTTGACATATGGAATTCAAGAAGGTGCTCAAGTTTGTTGTTGGAAAGATGGTGGATAATCTTGTGGGTGTCTGCCAAGTCAGTTGCCAGACGTCGGAGCTTTAATGTGTCCATGTCCAGGGAGGCAAGACGTTCAGACGGCGGGTATTCGTTTCGTTGCACGTTTCTGAACAGTTTCCAGGAGATTGATATGATGAGCAAGATAGGGGTTCCGGACTGGTGATGCAAACTAAGTGTGAATGTACCATAGGCATATACAGCTTTAAATAGATAACGGAGAGCAGCTAACCAAGGTCTCACTGAGTGATTTTAATACACCCTCAGCACCCTCAGTCTTCTTGACAATCCTAGAGATGTGGTTTGTCCAACGCAGATCATTGTTTACAATGATACCCAGGTCACGTTCGCTAACAGACCTTTTAAAACTGGTGTTGTTGAGGGAGTATGTAAAGCTGGGTTTTTCATCCTAAAGCGCATGGTGACGCATTTGTCTACAGCTAGCTTGAGTTGCCAGTCAGTAATCCATTCCTGCAGTGTGTCCAGGTCTGTAAGTATATTACATCGTCCCCAGTGCGGAATTTGAATACCCGGCATGCTAACGATTCCGCCAGAACTCCGTCTTACATTTTGGATGCATAATATTAAGAACCAGAACAAATACCGCAAAGCAGTTTGTCGACATCGACTCTTTGACAATTCTGCCAATGATAATATCAATATATATATATATATATAAAATAATAATAATAATAATAATAATAATAATAATAATAATAATAATAATAATAATAATAATAATAATAATAATAATAATAGCACAGTTACTATTTACTTTATCAGTATTTATACCCATCTGAAGGGCAGTGGAGTACCAAAATCGGTAGTGTGGGGCTATTTAGATTACGTCACTTCATGATCTGACATTAAATTAACAATAACGTTGCCTCTCTTTGTCTATTGTTATTGTGATGGGACAGATGGACTGACACAGAAAAAGTGAGAGGACAAAGAAAAGGGAGTGTGTGTGTGTAAGAGAAAGTAGGTAGCTATAGAAAATAGGCGATGGATTTAGCACAGTCGTTACAGCCTCGGACGAAATGCCTTGTAATATTTATTCTGACTCTGTTTTCCTGAGTTCAAACCCTACAAAAGTCAGTTTCGCTTGCACCCTTCAAGGGTCAACATTATAAAGTACCAGTGTAAGACTGTAGACTGGTTGACTCACTAGAGAATCGGACGTGATGCGCTGTTGTTGTTGTTTTTATATGTTTTGAGTTAAATCCCGCCCTGGATTTTTTGAGAGATAAACTTATCAGTCGCTCGCTTCAACGCCAAGCACCTGGTCTTTCGCTGTTGCAAGCATCTAGACCAGGTTTCCTGCTTGAAGATACTTTCTTCTGCCGACCAATCTCGGTGGCTTAGAAAAAGGTTAAAAGAAATACTAAAAAAAAAAAAAGAAAAGAAAAAACAATAACCAGATATTGATCTTGATTTAATCGTTACCCCTCCCCAAATTATATTGTCTAGTGACCAGTGGTATTAAGACTTTTCAGTGCGCTTAGTCTATCCACAACGAAGAGCATCTGCTCGATCTGCTAGAAATAGAAGCCAAATTTTCTCGAATCACACCATATCATCTTCAGGATATATTTGCATAATGTGTTTCTGGATATCCTATTCATAAGAAGTGGGATGGTCACGACTGGAATGCTTTTGATCATAAGTTTGCTTATGACTAAACAACAACAACAACAACAACAAAATGCGTGTTTCTACGTGGGTTGCTCGATCTACCAGAATAAATAGCCAGATTTCTTTAAATCATATTCTATCTTCTTAAAAACCAGAGGCGAGACACTGGACAAGGTAGTCCAAGATATGCAGGTAGACAGAAGTGTCACAACTGGACTGACTTTCGTTGTCTTCTGAACAACAGGAGGCTCCGACCAACGAGAGATCTATGTGCAAGAAACAGGAACTAAACCTCCTTCAAAGCACATCCTACCATCTTAAAAGATAAGGGCACATCAGACAATGTAGTCCTAGATATACTATGTCCGAAGAAAAAAGACGGGATGATCTTGGCTGAAGCAACTTTGTTCATATACTTACTTGATCAGGGCTGACTTGAGACTAAATGACATTGCTTCTCTTTGTCTATTGTTATTGTGGTGTGACAGATGGACAAGATACAAAAAGTGAGAGGACAAAGAAAAAGTATTAGTGTGCGTGCGCGCGCGCGTGCGTGCGTGTAAAGGAGTGAGGTTGGGAGCGAAGTAGGTGAGTAGGTATGTAGGTAGATAGCTAGAAACGTAGGTCGAGAGAGTGAGTAATAGAGTTAAAGGGACAAAAAAGATCAATAGAATATCACTGACAGATAAAGAAAGAGAAAGAGGGAGAATGACAGAGACAGAGAGGTGGAGGGTGTGTGTTTAGCTTTACTGATTCTGTTACCCCCCTCTCACCTCAGCTTTAAATGTTCACTGGCCGAGTTAGCGAAGAAGCCTCTACTTGGTCACTTTAACCAAACCTCCTTAAAGTTTTACCCCACTGTGTTAGAAATGAACGCATTACATAATTTGGTATTTGGTTTCCCGCATTTAAGAAGAAGACGAGATAATCACGGCTGGTATACGTTTGATCAGAGATAAGCACAACATACCAAACCACTACAGAAAGGAGTAACGAAAAGTATAGAGAAAATCGAAACACTGCAACCAATTGCATGATATAAATCATAAAATAAACACTAAAAAGCTATATATATTAATAATAATAATAATAATAATAATAATAATAATAATAATAATAATAATAATGATGATGATGATGATGATGATGATGATTTCTTTTTTTGGCCGCAAGTGCTGAAGACATTGCGAACAACATCAAAGGTCAAAATACAACACATAAAAAAGATGAGGTTAAGATCGTTGAGAAGGGAAACAATAAGGTTATAACAAAAGATGTAAAATTAGGATTCAAAAAGTCTTCATTCAACAACAACACTGGTAACACCTTTTCCCTAACAGTTCCAGAGAATATACTCAGGTCGCAGCCCACATAGACGTCCTCATGATAAGGACTCAAAAGTCAGTTTAAGGACAAGAAGAAAAGAAAGAAGACAGGAACACAAGACGAAAGTTGCTTACCTTCCATTTTGTCAATGATTTGGGCACATTGCTTGCATCCCAAAAGCAATACAGAAATACCCAAACGCAAAAGCCCCCGAACCTGATTAAATCACAGACAAACAGTTAAAGCACTCACTAACATCTACAGCAATTAATACCAACACTTTTAATTTTCAAAATCTAAATGCCGAGCAAATTCATAATTCCAAGCCCAACAAGAGCTCAAGCGAAGTAGCTTTATGTTGATCTACCACCTTCCTATGTATACAACCTAAAACTTTTTCTAGAAACACTGATCATTGAATCACTGAAGCAACGTACACATTCCCCTCACTAAATCACTACATTTAACCACCATATTGATAACGGGCCCAGCACAGAGGATATATGACGGCTTTAACTCCAAAAACATCTCTCACAAGTTACGTAAGGGTACGTTGAGAGATTTTAAACTGTTAGGTAACTATCAACACCAGTAACGCTTTCGACTCCATTTTTGCTATCCACTTAACAAAATAATCAACAAAAATACAAAACATTGGTTAGTAAACAACATGTCAAATCAACAAGTGTATTTTTGTACAAAATTAACACTCCCAGAATTTGCAATATCCGAAAGGAGCATCACAAGGATCCGTCTTATCTATTCCGTTGATAGCCTCATCACCAGATTGCATTACATTCACATCCCCACACTATTCTCAAGACTTAACCACTCTACTATCTCAACTTTACAATACAATACACATAAAGTAGGTTCCTACCAAATCTATTGTCTCTCTTCTTACCAAGAACACCAGAGAACATCAAACCTAACTCAACACTAAATATACCACGCAAACACTGATAACAAAATACTAAGTGGTATATGTAACTCTTGTATAACACTCACACGCTCATAGAAAAGAAGGCTGTCATATTCGGCCATCAGAAAGAAACACAACGGCCTAGAATATGGTCGAGTCAGGTACTACATGCCTTTGGGAACAACAAAACTGCACCTCACTCAAATTCAGTGAGTGAGGAAAATATGTAAGCACTCAGAAAAGGTTTTAAAATAAACCTGTCAAAGGACAAAAGGGCTTCCACCTGCAACTCCAGCAATCGCACAGCCACCAAGCGCTTATGCTAGAAACAGCAGTTACACACACCGAAATAAAACAAAAAAGAGGAAACATTAGATGATGTAGTCCCAGATATCCATAAAAATACGAGATGTTCACGGCTGGAATACTTTTGACCATTGATCAGTTCAATGAGGGCTAACAGCAACCATCACCACATGTCAGTCCATTACCGCACCACCACCACCAGCCGTAGAACACAATCGTCCTACATGTAAAACTACCAGCACCTACTGCCTCCCCGCCATCACGACACTGGTCCCTAATCTGCCACTACAACCACCAACACAATATGTAACTCCCGTCTCCTCATCAACTACGATTTAACCACCCCGGCCAACACTTGCAAAATTACCTTCGCCACTCCACCGCCTCTATATTACCATCGCCCTCTCTGCATCCCCACCATCGCCTGCAACTTTACATGTAACTTCACCACCCTGCCACGTGCGACACTATCCCCCTTCATCATTACAATTCCGACCCTTCACATACGTGTTGCTCCCTCACCAGAACTATCACCTGCAACTCCGCTACTTTGACTCCTTCCCATCATCACTATTTAGTCACTTCCCTAATTTCTATTATCCACGAAGTGCAACAAGTTATAAATAGAACTGTTCTTGTTGTTGTTGTCATTGTGTCTCTTGCCACAGACGCTGCTGTCATTTTGTCTGTTACTACTATGGCTGATTTTGTTGTCATTGTGTCCATTGCAGCCGTCATCGTCTCTATTGTTGCTGTCACTATACTTTTTGCTGCTGTTGTTACCGTTATTGTGAATGTGTCTTTTGCTACTACCGCTGTTATTATGGTTGTTATTGTATTGTTGTTAATGCCACTGTTGTGGTCGTTGTTGTCTATTACTGTTGTTATTGTAATTATGATTGTTAATATTCCTGCCGTCGCTGCTGTATTACCGCTGTTGCTGTTGTTGTGTCTATTACTGCTGTTGCTGTTGTGTCTATGGTTGTTGTTGATAATTTTCTTGTTACTACTTTCTGGTTGTAATTATTTTTCATATTATATGTGTTGTTGCTAGTGTTGCTGTCATTATCGCCCTGGTCAACGCTCATCTAATAGATCTAAAGGCATTACAATTAAGACCATCTAATCTTTTAGTGGGTATCTACTACCCCATTATCAAATGCTTTTTAGCGACCTTTATACAACTTATTGAAGTTTTGGCCGCACATCAGTTTTCACCGGTTTATTGGAGCAATAAAACAGCTGTACTTCTCAGCCACATGCTAACTATATAAACGGAAATCGAAGCAGTTCTCCCCATTCTCTCTCTCTCTTTCTCTCTCTCTCACACACACACATGGACACACATACATACATACACACTTCTATATAACTCATCCATTGTGAGAAATCAGCACAATCTTTCGTCATCTCCTCTTGCTTCAGTTAGTCTTAATACAAAGCCTCTTTCAGTTGAACGGGATATCGATTTGCCGTATCTCTATTCCGCCAGGTTAACGACCACATACGTTTATTCCTTTTCTTTTATCTTCACAATATTTTACTACTCACTTTACACGCTTACCCCGAGGGAACCTCCCAAAAACATTCAAAACATCTTTACTCCTCCTACAGTACGTACTAAATCAAACCCTATTTTTTAATGAATGTCACAATGAAATCGTTACTGTTCTCTGCATGAAATACCTATGCACTACGAACGTTTGGAAATTGTTTACAATTGTAATTTAACCCCATTACTTGTTCTTTAACCCTGTACTACTTAAGCCAAAGTGATATAATTCTACTTTGTGTGTGCACACAATATCTCTGAAGCTCATAAACCGAATGTGGTGTGCTCTAAAATCGAATAAAAAACAGAACACAAGTTTTACTCTCCCGTTCAGCCGTATCTGACAACTGTTGAACTACCTTTCTATTCAAGCGAGTGAATCTTTTTTTTTCAGTGCGCAATAATGCCATCGTGAGGATCGCCTAGAAACGGCAGGTAGTCTCTCCTGATGAACCCATAAGCCTCCTAGTGTCCAGTAGGTGAAGCTTTCAAATGGTAACGCTTGAATCTGCAAGTTGTTTGCACACACACACACACACACACACACACACACACAGAGTCGCGTCACTCTCTTTCTGTCTCTCTCCTTATATGTGTGTGTGTGTGTGTGCATATGTGTATAACTGCACACACACACACACACACATTTGATTGTACTCTTTTAATCCTTTCTCTGGGTAGACGTCGTTGCTTATTGTCGCTGCAGCTTTTGTTATGTTGTACTTAACGACCTCAATTTCTGCACTATAGTTTTAAATTCAGGTAGTTTACCTCAGTAACCGTTTCTATATTGTTATCTAAACACAGACACGTGCAAACGCGCAAGCGCACTGACACAACCGCGCACACGCACACATATACACATACGCACACGTGCGCGCGCGTGTAATAGCCCTACTTTCTCGACTGCGTCATTGTGAGTACTTGAAGGGCTACAATCGTCGAGTCTCCTCTTCGGTTGAAATAAAAACTTGGGGTAGGAAAACAATAATTGCCAGGAAAAACCCTTTCGTATTCTAAATTTCAGGAGGTCGGTAGCACTTCTAGGAAATGCCCATATTCTGTTTGAAAATACTATCTATATTTGATTCGAAGCACACAACAAACATAATTTGAAACAAACATTTTGAAACGTATTTCTTGTAATATCATTCTGCTGTTAAAGAGGAAAACCAACATTGGTCTTGAATAAATCTAGAAAGAAATAATTAAGGGGAATCAGAGAGCCTCTTCGAGCCAATGGAGGAACTTTAACACTCTCACACGTTCTGTTAAAAATAGCTAAATCTGACCAAAATCACATCACACAATAGGAACATGAATAAATAAATGAATAAATAAGCAACAGTTGTTTCAAGTTCTGGCACCAGACCGCAGTTTTAGTGGTAAGGGGACAACTGTTTACTTTGTCTCCAGTACTGGATAGATACTTTGTTTCATCGGGCCCGAAAGGATGAAAGCAAAATCGACCTAGGCATTATTTGAACTCAAAATGTAAGGTGCTAGAAGAATCGCCCCTAAACATTTTGTCCGATACTCTGACGGTTCTGCCAGCTAACCGACTACTACTACTAATACTACTGCTGCTGCTGCTGCAACAACAACTACTACTACTACTACTAATAATAATAATAATAATAATCCTTTCTACTAAAGGCACGAAGTCAGAAATTTTGGGGGAGGGGACTAGTCGATTACATCGACCCCAGTGTTTCACTGATACTTAATTTATCGACCTCGAAAAGATGAAAGGCAAAGTCGACCTCGGCAGAATTTGAACTCAGAACATAAAGACGGACAAAATGCTGAAGCATTTTGCCCAGCATACTAACGATTCTGCCAGCTCACCGTTTCAAATTTTGACACAAGGCCAGTAATTTCGGGAGTTGAAGGGTAAGTAGATTACATCGATCCCAGTGCTTGACAATTACTCATTTTATCGATCCCGAAAGGGTGAAAAGCAAAATCGACTCTGCAGAATTTGAACCCAGAACATAAACCAAAGTCAATAAATGGAACCTAAGAAAGTTTATTCAGATTACAGCCCTTTATATAATAGTTCAAATCGCATCGAAATCACTATTGCCTTTCAGCCTCCACTGTGCGATAAAATGAAGTACCAGTCAAGAACGTTAGATAAAATACATTCCTAAAATAAGATCTGAATGAAGTTATAAGAGATGACCAAGATATACGTTAAATAAAAACATTGATAGCCAAGTCGTCTTTTGGAGAGGTTACAGCATCACCCAAAATACCAGTCGTATTTAGTCACTGCTCTTTATGTACTGAGTTCAAATGCCACCGCAATCAACTTTGTTTTTAATCTTTCTAGAGTCGATGAAATGACAGTGAAATTAGTAACGTTGGCCCAATTATTTTTATCATCAATCATGTTTAGAATGGAATAAAAGAGAAGTAAGGGAAACAACTCTGCACTCAAACACACTTGAAATTGTAAGTAAAAGCCCAGCGAAATCTAATGATAGCAAAGGTAAGTCAGCTTAAACTTCGATGTCACTGTCATCCTTTTCCTTATAAAAGTTTAATAAACATGTTTTCTTCTAAAAATGTTGAGTAATACGTACATTTAGTGTCAGACTGTTTTATGTATAACTTGACGCAAAAACAAACAATAATGTGTGTGTGCGTGCGTGTATCTTTTACAGGTTTCAATCTGCGGCCATGCAGTCTTGAAGGATTTAGTCGAACAAATCAACCCCAAGCTATACCAGTCACCGGACTGTATGCCATACCAAAGACTCCGGCGTCTCTGTCCAAATCAAGAACTCAATGCTGTAACAGTTTAGGGTGCAAAGGACTACAAATTTTCGATACAGTACTAAAAGGTCTCTTTGCAGACGACGGTCTGGCATTCTTACGATACAGTCAGTCATCGAAACTGATATCGGGTAATCGTTGTTTTAATGCAGGAAATGTTGGCTCGTTCGGGCACGCTGACATTTTCTGTGTTCTGCCACTGGATACTCATGGTTTTGCTCAAACCTCATTTGTGGTATATTTCCAGATTATCAATATGTCACCGACTTGTCCACAGCAACAATTTTATTATACAATAACATTTATTTGTTTGTATCAGATGTTCCAATGTAGTTTAACAACAATAATAACAATGATAATAATAATAACCCTTCCTTTTTTGGCACAAGGCCAGCAATCTTGAAGCATGAGAATTCGATTACAGCGACTCCAATGCTCAACTGGTACTTATTTTATCGACCCCGAAAAGATGAAAGGCAAAGTCGACCTCGCGGAATTTGAACTCAGAACGTAAAGGTGGAGGAAATGCCGCTAAGCATTTTGCTCAGCGCGGTAATGATTCTGCCAGCTAGCCACCTTGATGATGATAATAATGATGATGACGAGAATGATGATGATGATATGTCAGGTTTCTGCACCTCGTCTCTTTTCCAATCCACAGTTCCAGTCCCATGGTGTTTGAAGCAGGAAGTACATCGTACAATCATTAGCTAGAAATGTAGGTGAGTCGGAAACACAAGATTGCGTGGGATTTTCCTATTCAAACAGTTAAGATGATGGAACATAAACCAAATATAGTAATAGACAAGGAAAATCGAATTTGGTTGATCCATCATATCCGTTTGATATTAGGATTGTGAAGAAAGAAGTTGAAAAACTACAACCCCATAAAATTTGAGATTACGAGGATGAGTAACAAGCTACCCGTGTAAATAATTCTACTATGTATAAGACTAATCCTAGGTCAAGACGGTAATAATAATAATAATAATAATAATAATAATAATAATAATAATAATAATAAAGTGCTACATTGGAAACTGCAAAGAAAGTGGCAAGACGTAGTATGAGCACAAACCACAGAGAGTGGCGGAGTCAAAAACCCTCAAAATCCTGTGGGATTTCTCAATCCAAACAAATCATGTGCTGGAGCATAATAAACCATACTTAGTGGTGGTGGACAAGGTGCACCACGTGTGCTGTATAGTTGAAGTTGCATGTCCCTCTGACCCACGAATAGTCAAGAAGGAAAGCGAAAAAATAGATATATACAATTTCCTTGAGTACGAAATAGCCCGGCTATGGAAAATGCAGAAAGTGCAGTGCCAATTAGTGTTAGGTCCTTGTATGTATGTATGTATGTATGTATGTATGTATGTATGTATACATTATCAGGTCAGACACTTCTCCCTCTACATCAGTGGTTCCCAAGCATTTTCGCGATGCGGCCCTCTTGGCACGCAGGCCACGTTCCTAGCGCGCACCTCCCAATCATCACCACAAATATAGACCACTTTCTGAAGCAAATTCAAAACAACCGTATTTCACAAATAAAACTTAACCTAATTAACCCATTATTTTGTTGTTTATACATCCATCGTCTCCTCTTGGTTTCCCCCTAATCGCTCCAATTTTCTTCAATGCACCCGGCTCCACAACTGGATCTTTCCACCGCCCGCTTTGGGATCCACTGCCCCGCACTCTTTCGATGTTTAGCACAGTCTTCCACGTAACATTTACATCTTGTCACTGATAACTATCTCTAAGGGAGATAATTGACAACAATACGAATAGATTGCTTGACTTATTTCCCTTTATAACACGTAATCGTTTGGAGGCACGAACATTGGTGTGTCTGGATTACATTGTTATTCTTGTAAATTATCCTTTAAAAACAACCAAACAGAGCAACACCATTACTTTTGGATTGATAACAAAAAATAAGAATATATTACAAAGATGTCTGTTGAAGAATTACAGCGAAAAATCCATCAGCTTGAAGAAAAGTTGGCTGTTTACGAACAGCAAGATGTCACATCTGGTCTCAAACGAACGAAAATCGACGTAATGAGCTCCGAAGTCGTTGATTCCAACCCTTACAGGTTAGCATTTATATTTATTCTTCGTAATTTATTCATTCAAGAAACGTCTTCTATAGAAACATCTCACCTATTTGTATTAGCAATTGCCTTTCCATAACATAAGCTCTATATGTTGATCAATCAAAACAATTGAGAACCAGACTGAATTCATTCCTGTATCTAATTTGAAACTGTTCCGAGTTCTGATATCGACTTAACATTTAATTTCATCCCTTTATGGCATGAATATCTATACCCTTCCCGTACAAAAATTGCCATTGTACTGAGTTGAAACGACTCTAATGTCTACCATATGTCAAATTTGCTTTAGTTAGTATGAAGCCGTATACCAATTATTGTTGCATACAAATTTGTAACTAATGCTAAACAAACAGTGTTGGTATTCGATATACACCACTGCTTATTATAAATCTAATTTATTTATTTTCTTTCTAAATTTTCCTTTTTATTTATGCAGTAATGCATAATGAATGTATGTGGGTGATGAGGGATAAGCCATTTCAAAGGCGTGGGAGAACTATATTAAGTATCGTACTTAATACGTTGACAAGTTTAGAGATTTGGTAATTACCAACCAGTTTTCCAGAATCAAAGTATACCTTAGTTTAATTGTAAAATACGTCGTAAACCTGACAATGGACACACATTTAACGCTGAGTCTGACTCGGCTAAAACACGTGTAGTTTCTATGACAATGAGAGTATAAATTTAAATTAAAAAAAAAAAACAACTTTAAATGAACTGAAATTTGGTATAGCTCTTATTTTACGTATTCATTGCTTAATATTATTATTGCTAAAAGTTAACATCCGTCTTAACTAGAGACTGAACTCCTGTAGTTTAGAAGATATTCAGATGGTGATGATGATCGTTAGGTCTGATATGTTCACAGGAGCGGACACTTTGATCTAGTCCACGATTCATAAATAAGGATGTGTCTGTTTCAAGAGAAATGAAGGGATGTTTAGACATTATTCATTGTTGATTTTACAAGCGTGGATTAGCACCTCACAGTTCTGATTGAGAAGATCTACAATCACATGCATTCCCACCTTGACCAACCATCCTGCTTGTGTCTTCTTTTTTCTTTTCTAGAACAACTTTATTCAATATTTCCGTCTTTTTTTAAAGATAGTGAGATGTGATTTAAGGGAGATTTGGCTGATGCTATTTCTATCAAGCGGACCAACTATATAGGGTCTCCCTTATTGGCTTATAGGTTGTAAGTTTGAATCCACTGCAAGTATTTTGTTATATTTTTGGATAGATCACTTTATTCTACATTGATTCAGGATAACAACCTGTTAGAAATAAGTTCTAAACCATGTAGAAATTTTACTTGCAATAAACCAATATCATATCCAGAAGAAAAGTATCTCACATGTATGTACACCATGGAACCATGGCTTAGCTTCAGTTCTTAAAAGTCTCTATAAAAGGGTATACTTCTAATCTTGTTCTGAAACAATTTGGGTATTATAATCCCCAAAAGAGAACAAGCAATTCTGACAACTAAAGAAAAGCTAAAAGCATATAATTGTAAAGAATTATTGTTGTTTCTTTTCCATAACATTCTGCTATTCTAGATCTCTTCTTATTAAAATAATTTTATTTCCCCTCAACAGTCGATTAATGGCATTGAAACGTATGGGAATTGTTGACAATTATGAGGTGAGTGTAATTTTTAGTTTCATATAAAAGTAAAGTTTGTTGAAGGCAAAAAAGAATTATAATAATAAATATCAAGCATCTGTATAGAGGTTTTGTTCATTGTAATTAATGTAATGTTTGCTAAAGCCCAAGCTGCTCTGTCTATAATTATTATAAATTATTCATATTTTAAGCAATGACTTTCAATATTTCTTTTCTTCACTACGACCAGCTGCAGCAAGTCCTCTTTTGATTATCTGTTATAAAACAATGACCAACATAAGTTTCCCTCTCACATTGTTGTGCTTTGGCTATTAACATCATGGCCCTATGCTCATGATATCAATATAGTCATTATATTGTGCCCTTAGGGAAAGTATAGAACCTTACTTGTTTCAGTCTGCCTAGTCAATAGGAAGGTTCTATCACTACTTTATGGTTGAGTAATTGGCAGAAAGAACTGAAACGAGATAGTTTTTATTTTCTTAAAGCATATGTAAAATATGAGTTTGTAAATAGTTGTAAAATAGTTTAATTCTTTAATTCTTTACACAGGTCAAATTCATTTGGTATCCATGCATCATATATGATACATGTTCCCACATTTTTTCAACCACCAGAGTGCCTTGTGAGAAGAAAGCTTTATAATACTCAGAATATTTGAAAGAAGGGTTAACTAAAAGTCAGAAAACAAACATGGACATTTGGGACAAACTTATGAAAATGCTTTGGACAAGCAATGGGTTAAAGTATCTTCTGTGACACAGACAAATATTTATGGGTGCAGGTATAGCTGTGTGGTTAAAAGGTTCAATCTCATTGTATATATATATTTTTTTTTTCCAGGATATTCGTAATTTTTCCATTGCTGTTGTTGGTGTTGGAGGTGTTGGCAGTGTGACAGCTGAAATGTTGACAAGATGTGGAATTGGAAAGGTATTTATTCCTCTGTAGCAACTTCATTGTTCCACTACCATGTCACTCTCGGTCTTGCTAGAACTTTGCACCAGTTACAAATTTGGTCTGTTGCCCTCAATAGGCTGTCCCTTACGCTATGCATTCTTTCTTATGCATCTCTATTTCCTCCTCCTCCTCATTCTCATCAAATGCTTCAATTGGGACTTCTCTAAATCTTTGACTGCTTGATAGATCTTTAAACTTCTAGTCTTTCTTTTCCAGTCTGGCTTGCATCTCATCTTGCTTTAAGTCTGAATCATCAGTTTACATTTGCTTTCCATCCTGGCATGTATAACTCCACGAGATTCAATGAATTGGAATGGAATTTTAGTATGGTTTCTATGGCTGGTTGCTTTTCTTAATACCAACCATTTTGCAGAGTGTACTGGGTGCATTTTCTTCATGGCACTAGTAGTGTATATATGTTTGTGTGTTATAGTGATATGTGTATACACTCATTTCTGTTTGACCATCAATCTCAACCAAGAGATGACCTGGACTGATCAACATGAGATCTAATATTTTGTGCATTCTCTGTTTCAGTTAATTTTGTTTGACTATGATAAAGTAGAGCTGGCCAATATGAACAGGCTGTTTTACCAACCTCATCAAGCTGGAATGAGTAAAGTTGAAGCAGCTGAGAGAACATTGAAGTACGTTATCTTACCTTTTTTTTCTTTTCTTACATTCAATTTTCTTGCAAATATTATTTTGCATAACTGTTGTCCTCGTTTTTGTTGTTATACGGCCACAGTGTCTTTTTATCGTCTGCTTTTTCCCTTATGTTGGAGTAAAGTGAACAAGTCTATAATTAAACAAATCAGTTCAAACCATGACTACCCCATCTTATTTCAGGATGAATGGATCACTAAGTGCTAATTTCCTATTTATATTTTAAGACGGTAGGGTGTGGTTTAAAGAGGATTTGGCTGGGGTTTTTTTCTAGTTTGTGTGGGTATACAGAGACTGCCTTAAAGGATCACAGTCAAGGGCAGTAACTACGTTGCATTTGTACTGCTGTTGATACAGCAATGAAAAAGTAAAGAAGATATCAGGAAGTGTTTGTGAGCTGAACAGACTTGATTATCGTCACATTAAATGTTCTCTCTGTAGTTTTCAATTGTACACAAATTCCCAGGCACAAGACCAGCAGATTTCATTGCTGGGTGAGATTTGGAAGATGAAATATTGAGAAGGAGAAAGTTGGAGTTATTACAATAATTGACTTGATCTGAGTGATCTATTAGAATATTTATGACTGGTCTTTTTCTGTATAAGTACCTTGTTCTGTCTGTTTGCAGAGAAATCAATCCTGATGTGCAATTTGAAGTCTTTAATTACAACATTACTACAATGGACAACTTTCAACATTTTATGGACAAAATTAAGTAAGTCTTCTTAAATTTTTAACATGATGTTTGGGTTTTATCATGGAAAGTAGTATCAGGAGAGTTGCAGGTTAAATGCCTTGCAAGATTTAAAAATGTCATTTTAAATTCTGAGTTCAAATTCCAATAAGGTTAACTTTGCTTTTCAATTCTGTAAGGTCAGTAAAATAAATACCAGTCTAATACTAGCATTAATTTAATCGCATGTACTCGAAAAATGCATAGCCATATGCTAAGTTTAAACACAGCACATCCATTTGAAGTATTATCTCTGGACGAATACTGCAGTAAATTTGCGTTTTCACAATGTATTGATACACAGATGGCTAGTTTAATCTACTACTGCTTCTGTTCCATTTAACGGATTTTATTCAGCCTAGTGGCTAATTGCAGCACCAGTGATTGTTCATCATTGTTTTTCTGTATCATAGCAATGGATTTTGTCTTAGCAGTGAGTACATGGTACTAACAAGTCCCAACAAGGCAGAAATGTACATCTAGCATTCTCACTGGTGGATGATTTCTGTCTACTACTGATATATTTGTGTTTCAAGCACAGTCTGTTCATAAGAGATATTATCTCCAGACAAATGCCACAGTAAATTTGCTTTTTCACAATGTATTTACATTAAATACGATACACAGATAGCTATTTTAATTTACTACTGCTTCTGTTGCATATGACAGAAAGATATATATATATATATATATATATATATATATATATATATATATATAAAACACATACACTCAAACATTTGTTTATTTTTTACATCAGAACTGGTGGAAAAACTGAAAATTCTCCTGTGGACTTAGTTCTGAGTTGTGTTGATAATTTCGAAGCCAGAATGGCTATCAATACTGTAAGTGTCTTTAAACTATTTGTTAAATTCTTGGGAACTTGAGTGCATAGAATTGGCACCCTGGGTCTTTAATAAATATTATAATAAATATTTTGTTTTTCATTTGACAGGCTTGTAATGAATTAGGTCAAGTTTGGATAGAGTCTGGAGTAAGTGAAAATGCTGTGTCTGGACACATTCAGCTTGTCATTCCAGGAGAGACCCCATGCTTTGCTGTAAGTTACTGTAGCTCCTTTTTTCCATTTCATTTTAACATTCTTTCTAATATCTTTTGTCTTTTGTTTGTGTGTGTGTGTCTAACTTCAAGAATATTTTATATTCTATCTCTTGATACACATCTTTTTATGTCCAACTAAAACAAAAAAAACATTAATCTCTTTTACATTTTATAGCTATTTAGTTTTGGAGAGAAAAAAAGACACTGGTACATTTCTACACATAACTCTCAGATTATACTAGATATGGTTTAAAACAAAAAAAATCATGTTTACTTTTGTCAGTTATGAATAAATTAGTCAGTCATGTTACATTCTGTGCATCTACATGCACACACGTTCTTGTACACACACACACACATGTGTATGAATATACATACTCATATATGCATACACATGTAAATATAAACTTCATAGTTATGCCGTATAAGTGTTATTTAAGAAATAATTGTTTGTTTGAATTATATTTTACTTTTGCAGCAGCTAAGGCTATATGATATATTCATGCCATCATGTGTGTGTGTGTATGTTGCTTGTCATGCTTATTGTTTCTTTTTACTTCAATCAAGTGTGCCCCTCCTTTGGTTGTTGCAACTAAAACTGATGAAAAGACATTAAAGAGAGAGGGTGTATGTGCCGCTAGCCTTCCTACCACCATGGCAATTGTTGCTGGTTTCCTTGTACAGAATACCTTAAAGTAAGGATTTCTTTTCTCTTTTCTAAAACTGTATCTGCCTACCCTTATTGTATTACTGGTATTTATTCAATTGAACATACTGAATTTAATGGTCTAGTTAACCTACAGCAACTTTTGAACACAGTTTTGAGAGGTACCTCCTCAGACACCCTAAAGTATTTTAGCTGCTGCTCTAGGGTCTTGTACCTACCAATTTACTACTTTAATATCAACTGGTTTTTAAATTTTGCAATGGTTGATGTATAACCCTTAGTATAAATACTTCCAATTTAATTGGAGTCTCATCTATGGTACAGCTGAAACCTTAAACTGTAGGAGTTGTATCATGATATAAATGTGAGGAAGTACAAAACTTTAGCTGCACTATAAGGTGTATACTAAGGCTTAAAATAGCCAAACTATAGATGTTTCAGTAAGATCTGAACTTTTCATTGTAGTCAGTAATCTATCAGCCTTTGTCTTTTACAAGCAATTTTCGTAATTGCATTAATTGATAGAGCATTTTGTTTTTATGATTTTTTTGTCTTTAGAAACTGATTACTTCTCCGGTTTAATATTGGCTCAGTTTGTGATGTGTGAGTAAACTGTAAAACTAATAAGTAATTTATTTCACATAGAGGTTAGAGGTGAAATAGATAGAATTAAATGTCTGGATTTTCTGATCAATTATTCAAAATGTTGTATATTTTTTCCTGAGAAATTCATGACATTTATATCTCTTCCAAAAACTTCACTGACACAAGTGAAGGGAAATGGCTTCTACCAGGAATTTAAAACAGAACATCTACATTGCTCACCAAATACTGTTTTGCATAACTTAAAGGTTTCCAGTTTCAACTCTACCTTTTGGTATCATTCAATTTATAAGAAATAGCAGCCAAATCTTTTCTTTCCATCTTATATCAAGAAAGGACACATAAGATAAATGAAGCTCAAGACTTGGCCATAAAAGAGAGAGGGTGGTCATAACTGGAATGTCTTTAAATATTATTTCATGATCCGGGTTGACTTGGGGATGTGCAACAACTCTTCCATTATCATAAAGCAATATGATTCTATGCAGGCATGGCAATCTTTTTCAAGGAGTGGATCCATGAAACAGGGCTCTTCATCAGGCAGGCTATATTACTAAAAAGATTCAAGTGCAGGCTGCAGTTTGCCCATAACTGCTCAACCTGATAAACAAACCTTCAAATCACATTCTACCATCGCCTAAAAAGGAAGGGTCATTGGATAGTCACTGAAAGAAAGACAAGAAAATCACAACTAGAACAGCTTTTATTATTTTTGCTCAATCACGGCTGATTTGGAACTAAATAACAACAAATCTATTATCATTTCAAAAATGGATTTGTTGTTTATTCATATTTATTCGATTTACACAGATATCTCTTGAAATTTGGAACAGTCACTCCTTACCTTGGCTACAATGCTCTTGAAGACTTTTTTCCAACAATGAGTATGAAACCAAACCCTCAGTGTGATGATAGATTCTGTCTTAAACAACAAGAAGAATATAAGGTGAGAACACGTCTCAGTGATAATAATATAAAATAAAAGATTAATTAAAGTGCCTCTGTGTAGATACTCAACCTGCTAAAAAAAGCAGCTAAGATTCCCTCAAATCAAACCTCACTGTCTTAGAAAAGGACACATAGAGTAATTTGGCTTTGTGCTCCCTTTTTCAAATTACACTATCATTTTAAGGAAAACAACACATTAGATAATGTAGTTCTACACACTCTTAAAAGTATGAGATGATTATGGCTGGAATGATTTTAACCTGACCTGGTTAAAAGAAACTAATCACTCTATTTATCCTCGTTCTAAATAAACTTGTTACTTTACTCTTACTCTACAGACAGTCTGCACTACAAGAAAGTTAATTATACATATACTCTTTAATTCACTGCTTGTATGAAATCAGTAAGGTTTAGTTAATGTTTCATTGTTTCCTTATTTCCAGAAAAGAGAAGCTTTGAAACCAAAAGAAGTTTTACTTGAAGTAGAAGAGTCTCCAGTTGAACATGAAGAAAATGAATGGAGTAAGTTAAGTTCAATGTCATGTAAAATTTGGAGTATATTTCTCCCACTTTTACTAATTTTAAATTTTGTTTTGTTATATTCTGTGAAAAGTCTTTGAAGTTAAAATGTATGTGTTTATATATGACAGTTGGTGTGTTGTTTGTATGAAACATATAAAAAATATTCAGTTTTAATATTCAGTGATAGAAAACTATCAAGTGGTAGAAATACCAGATTAAATGTTTTACACTTATTAGTTTTCTCCCTGTGTTATTATTCTGAGTTCTAATTTTGATAGGATCAATTTTTTTTTTGCTCTTCTTTCATCCAGAGGCAGATAAATAATACACAAGTTGATTCAATTCATTAGACTCCTCAAATTTATAGCTTTGTGTTATTGTAAAGAGAGGGGAAAAAATAAACAAAACAAAACAATCAAAACAAGGTATAGGCACAAGGCTATAAATGTTGGGGTAGGGTATAGTTGATTAAATCACCCCTAGTATTTGACCAATACTCTAATTCACTGATCCCAGAAGAATAAATGTAGGGTCATCCTCTGTTGAATTTGAACTCTGAATGTTGATTGTTAACACATACTTCAAGATACTTTGTTCAACACTTTATTGATTTTACTAATCCACAGTTCTAATTAATAAATCAATCAATAATAATAATGATGATGGTTTCTAATATTGATGATGATAATGATATTAAGGTAATATAAGATTTCTTCTTTAATTCCCCAGAAATAGAACTGGTGTCTGAAACAAGTGAAGAGGAGCTGAAGGCAGCTACAGGAGACACACCAATTCTTAGTGAAGGACTCAAGTTGGCATATACTGTTCCAGATAACAACGTAAGAACAGTTTAAGATATTCCCCTTTGTTCTTCACATGTTAATTTAACTATAATGATGTTGTTAAAGGACTTTACAATTTGTAGATGAATTATTTGTTAAGGGAGAAAGAGTTAGAGACCTACAATGACATGACCCTTTTTGTTAGTAACACAGCTAAGATCACCTCAAACTTTTCAAGCTATGTTCCAAAAACCAGAATAACAATAAATTCAATTAGTTTATTAAATCCTTCCAAATTATCTCCAAAATTAATTTGGAAAACATAAGTAGTGTATTTTATCAGAAATATGATTATGAAAGGGTTAAGTGTACTCAGCTGAATTTCATTGGATGATGATCAAGACTTTTACATTCTTTTTATTATCACAAGTGTGGTTGTTTAGTGCCGTGGAACATCTATGATCAAATGTGCTCCAGTTTTGTCCATTATTCTTTTGTTTCTAGGTATTGTATATCTGTGACCCCCATTATCTACCCCATCAGATAAATTTCTTCAAAATGCTTAGATACATTTGGGATGAAGTGATGACAAGAATAAAGTTAGGTTTTTCAGTTTACTGTCATGATCAAGAAAAACAAGACAAATGGACTTTGTCCATCTTTAGTACTTTTTTCTAATTTCTTTTGACTCCTCAAAGTAAAAATTACACACAACTAATTACAAAATTTTTTTTTTCCTTAGATGTACACTCATACTTAACCAAATAATAACCTAAAATATTTCTCTCCCCCTCTCTGTGTCTTATTTTCATCTGATAATTCTATAGTCATCATAAAAATGTTTTTTTTTACTGGCTTTTATTTCAGACATCAGGAAAAGATGCAACTGTTGAAACATCAGGAGTTAGCATAGACGACTTAATGTCTCAGCTGAAGTCTATGTAGTTGTTGTTGCTCACCACTTTATGATAAATGAAATACAAAACCTGTCCATTGAACACCAGAACTGATTCGATTGTGCTGAATACATGGCTCTTTGAAATGATGTTCCAAGACCATTCTTAATTTCTCTGAGTTACAATAATTTGTAATATATATTTATACAGTTGTGATCATAATTTTAAAATGAATGCTACTGAGGTATTCATGTGTTACTATCTACAAGTTATGCTGTGCATGACTTTTACATTCCTAAACGCCAGTTTGATGATAACTACTATTCTTGCCAATTTGGAATGCAAGCATAAAATGAAGATGATGATCAACACCAAAACCAGTGGACAACCAAAAGGGTACCAAGGGTATCTTTCTGACTATACGCACGCATACATGTATATGTGCTTATTCGAAAATATTTTCTTCAATTTATAACGTAAGTTATTTAACTAATTTATAAAATTGGAAGAGGGTGAAGAATCAGTTGGACTTGAGAAAATATCCAACTGAAAATTATGCTTCTGTATTCCTGCATTAACTAATGAAAAAACCTGGGCAACAGGTCTTGTCTAAAAACTTGCTGTCATGGTTGTATCAACCTGTAGTCTTTTTTAAGTTGTTCATTAATATGTTTTCAGTTTCTTACATCTATTCTATTGTAATCTTCTCAGTTGCTAACTTGGCTTTTAAATCCTTCAGCTGTACTTTAAAGAAAGTTCACCGTATGGCTAACAGATCTGGTAGGTGTTTCTGAAAAGTAAGTCTCTCATTAAATGTTTGCCACAAAATCATTGTCAATTCTATGACGACTTACATCAGTATAATATAATGTCTTTAACAATTCACACATATACACAAACATTTGGTTGGTTGAGAATTGATTTCTCCCATTTACAATGTCTTCATATTCCAGCAGAATAAAATCAACTGTTTTTACCCTATCGAAGAGGGGAATTAACAGATGTTATTGCTTGGCAAAAATAAAATAAAAATGACCAGGCAACTGTAATACACCTGATTATACATTTAGAATGTTATATATATCAGTGGAGGAGTATGTGGATCATACAGGAAGGTCAACATTCTCACAATACCATTGATATATATCATTTACAAAAGAAAGGCATATGCCTTTTTTTTTTCCTTAGGTAATGTTAGATCATATGTAGCTTATCTTATTCACCCAATTAAAATTCTTAATTGAATTTGCCTGCACTGTATAATTTTCTTAGTTTTTACTTAAAGCCGGTCATTACCAGCTGAGTTGAACTAATATTTTTCTCAACAGCACTAGAATTATGGATATATTTGTTCAATATGCATTATTTTAAAAACCTGCAAACTGTATGAATTATTTCAGGAATAAAAGTAAATCTTTCTTCAGTAAAAAAATATGGAAATTTCTCTCCACAAAACAATACAAAAAAAAGGGACAAAGCTACAAAAATCTAACAAAGTATTCTATCTTTTTAGGGGTGTAGAGGACAACATTGTCTAATATGATCTTTTTTATCCCAAGATAGTAACGTGATGTATGAGAGATTTGGCTGCTATTCTTAGCAGGTCAAGAAAACATGTAAAAGCACACTTATGGGTAGATAAATCTGATGTCAAAGGGATGCGGGGTTTAATCACAAAGTGGGTTGGCTTCAAAACTCCAAATTATAACCTGCCAAGCAACAAGATGATTAAATAATCTAGAATAATTATGATTTTATTGTTATTATATAATTCGCATGAAGATTAGCTACCTGACAGATATGGATCTAAAACTTCCAATATTGGGTGTTTATTTGATCGGAGATTTGTTAGAGTTTGCTAATTAAGGAAAGTTCCACAGCAGTTCACTCGCTGAATGTAATGTGAAGCATGATTTTCACCCACATCCTTTCTTTCAATGTCATCTCAATTGTTATAAATAAAACATATCAACCAGATACAGTTTAAAGGAAGTTTCTGGTAAATTGAAGTTGGATTGGATTTCACTTCACTGAAGCCATTAAAGTTTTTGCTAAAGGCATACAGTGCAGCTTCCATTTTACTTCCCCAATGAAGTGATTATGTATTATGTGGAAAAGGAATACATAGGAATTCTATACAGGTGGCTAATGCCATCTGTGGTGCAGTGGGATTTCAGAAAGGCTAGCAGATACACAGTAATTAACAACCCTTTCTGCTATAGGCACAAGGCCTGGAATTTTGGTGGGGAAGGGGTTAGTCAATTACATTGACCCTAGTGTTCAACAGGTACTTATTCTATCCTAACTCTGAAAGGATGAAAGGTAAAGTTGACTGTGGTGGAATTTGAACTCAAGAACATAAAGATGGACAAAATGCTACTATGCATTTTACCCAATAAGCTAATGATTCTGCCAGCTTTGACACCTTACAACAATAATAATAAAAACAACCATGAAATGCAATCTTTCAACTGTCTAAAAATTTTACTAAAAATAATTGACAGCTTCTGTTTCTAAATCAATAGTGGAGGTGGATATTGTGAAAATTTAGTAACCAGAATTCAGATGGGGAGGGAAAAGTTGGGTCAATTATTACTTCTGTTGGCAACAAAGTTTTCTCTGAGTGAATGGGTAGGTTGTATGATGCTTGGGTGTGAAGTGTGACATTGCATCATATCATTGCATGGTGGGCATAGAATATAGAGGCAGTGTGATTGCTGGAAGATTAAGAGACATGAATAATGTCAATGTGCATGACTGATGGTGCATATGTGAGATGACAGAAGGTAATAATGAATAGCAGAGGAGTCAGCTGCAAGAAAACAATGCTTTTATGTACATGTGATGCATATGAAGGATAACAACTGGACTCCGAAGGCTCAGGTGATCCAAGCTGAAGGAGCCTACAGAAGAGGATGACAAGTAATGAAATACTGTGCCAGAGGAGACCCATCTAACTCATGCCAAGATGGAAAAACAGACATAAAATGATGAGGTAGTCATCGTTGAATCACTCTTAATAATGAACAGTCCTACAATGGCTTGAGTATAAATCTGACAATTTAACAATATCTCTAAGCAACAAATATCAAAGAAATAAATAATAAATGCTGGAAACAAAATTATGAAGAAATATTTATTAAAAAATAGTTGTTAAGAAATACCGCCAAAAAATGTTGCAGCAAAATTTCTGTGGAGGTGGTCACATTAAAGGAGATTCGTTGAAAATAGGAGAAAAAAAATAATTATAATCTAAGGCATTTTACTTTTTTGGCTTAAAGTGAAAGAAAACAATTTTTTTTTTTTAATGTTAGTGTAGAGAAAAAGAAAGCATTTTTATTTTACTTCTGTGTATGCAAGAGAATATAGTTGAATTCCTAACATAACAGTTTATTTTTTCCTATTCTGAATCCAATATAATTTAGAAATAAACTACAATAGTTTAAAACTAATAAACATGTGAACACATGCTCCAGCATATAAAGTTTATGAAGAAAATATATAATTAATATACATGTCTCTGTTCTTTTTTTTAACATTAATGTTATTAAACTACAAACGAGCCAACTTGTTCCAGCAGCCAACATTCCATTGTAAATCACAGTGTTTGTTTCAACAGCTCTCTGATTTCAACTAAACCATGAAATATTACAAAATATTTGTGAGGGGGGGGGG